>NC_138770.1:181598801-181916301 GCF_965119305.1 Pelophylax lessonae
ATTTAAAGTGGAACTAAACCTTACTCTCCTTTACAGCCAAGGAAGCTGCCATCTAAAGCCTCGTACACACGCACCGATTGTTGGCCGTAAATTTTTGGCCAACGACCGATCGGCCGATTGTCGGCTTGTTAGTATGATGCTTCCGGCAACCGACTGAGACTTTTCAGCCGAACAAAATCTGGTGTGCATGCTATAAAATTTTTGTTGGCCGTCACCAGAACGGCCGATTGTTCGTCAGTCAGTACAGATTTTGGCAGACAAAAGTCGGATGAGCAAGACTGGGAAAAAACACGCGGAAAGTAAACCAGAACATGACATCACTTCTGCAGTTGGTTGTTGTTGGCCGACAAAATTCGTGTGCAGTCTAGAGTACATTTCAACCAACACAACAACACTGGACAAAAGACGGCCGATCGGTCGGCCAACAATCGGTGCGTGTGTACGAGGCTTTAGCCTTCATTTGACCGGCAGTTGCCATGGTGCTGCACATGTGATCAGTTCAGACTCCAGCTATTTGATGGTCTGACAGGTAACAGGAGAAGCAGCTGTGACAGTTATCATTCATGGTATGCCTTGAATGGAACGGATTTGGGAAACAGTTAAGTTGATGGGTTTAGTTTCCTTTAACTCCTTTACGACCGCCCGCCGCAGATGTACTGCGGCAGGCAGCCGCTCCTGGGCAAATCGCAGTACATGTACGGCGCTCGTTCTCGGGAGTCTAGGGGGCGAGCGTGCGCCACCGGCGGAGCGCTCCCGTCCCCGCTCGTCAGCGGGAAAGACGATGCGTGTGTCAGGCGGCTCCGATTGCCGCCTGACACCCGCAATCATTCCCCGCTGAGAGAGAAGGACCGTTCTTCTCCCTGGGATGATCACAGAGCCCATGTGATCCTGCTATATAGGATCACAGGTCTTTATGGTCATCTCAGAAGCCATGCCCCTCCACAGTTAGAATCACTCCCCTAGGGTCACATTTAACTCCTTGATCACCTATACTGTTAACTCCATCCCTGCTAGTGTCATTATTACAGTAACAGTGCATATTTATAGTATAGTTAATACTATAGTATAGTAATATAGTAATGTCACTGGTACCCCCCAAAAGTGTCAAAAATGTCAGTTAGGGGTCCGATCTGTCCGCCACAATGTCACAGCCCTGCAAAAAATCACAGATCGCCGCCATTACTAGTAAAAAAAAAAAAAACAATAAAAATTACATAAATCTTTCCTGTAGTTTGTAGACGCGATAACTTTTGCGCAAACCAATCAAAATATGCTTTTACTAAAAATATGTAGCAGAAAACAAATTAGCTTAAAATGTTAAAAAATTTTGATTTTTGATTTTTTTTTGGGGGGGGGAATGTCATAGCAGAATATGAAAAATATTGTTTTTTTTTTTTTCAAAATTGTCGCTCTTTTTGTTTATAGCGCAAAAAATAAAAGTTGCACAGGTGATCAAATACCACCAAAAGAAAGCTCTATTTGTGGGGAAAAAAAGTTTGGGTACAGCGTCGCACTACTGCGCAATTGCCCGTTAACCACTTTAGCCCCAGCCCTATTTCGGACACTTTTTGTTCACAAGTTAAAACCAGTATTTTTTCCTAGAAAACTACTTAGAACCCCCAAACATTATATATATTTTTTTAGCAAAGACTCTGGAGAATAAAATGTCGGTCATTGCAAAATTTTTTGTCACGCGGTATTTGCGCAGCGGTCTTTAAAACGCCATTTTTTTGGAAAAAATTTGAAAAATCACATTTCACTGCATTTAAAAAATACTAAACAGTAAAGTTAGCCCATTTTTTTTGTATATTGTGAAAGATGATGTCACGCCGAGTAAATAGATACCAAACATGTTACGGTTTAAAATTGCGCCCCCCCCGTGGGATGGCGACAAACTACGGTCAATAGAGATCTCAATCTGCGACGCTTTAAATTTATTTAACGGTTACCAGTTTAGAGTTAGAGTGTAGCTCTTTTTTTTTAATTATTGCCCACGCTCTGGCGATCGCGGCGATACCTCACATGTGTGGTTTGAACAGCGATTTCATTTGCGGCTCGACTTGCGTATACGTTTTTTTTTGTGCGCGAGCTAACGGTGACGGGGACGGCTAAATTTTTTTTTTTTTTTTTTTCCTATTTATTTTTTCTTTTTTTTAAACTTTATTACAGGTTTTTAAAAAAAAAAAAAATCTGATCACTTTTATTGCTGTCACAAGCAATGTAAACATCCCTGGTGACAGCAATATGTCGTGACAGGTACACTTTATGGAGGGATCGAGGGTCTAAAAGACCCTAGACCCCTCCACTACACTTCCCTGTATGCAAAACGCCGAAAACGGCATTTTTGCATACAGCCGTTTTTCAAATCTGCCGCCTTTTGCAGCACAGTAACCCGGACGTGACGTCATGGACGCCGCCTCCGGGTTACATCATCGGAGACCCGATCGATGCCGTTTCCGGCATTCATCAGGACTCCATCCAGCCGGCGGACGTGCCGGCTGGGTGCTCGGGGCTCCCGGTGGGACGGTAGCCCCGAGCAAAGCCGCGGAAGGCGGCGGGAGGGGGGGGACGTCCCCTCCCGCCCCCCCGGGTAACGATCGAGCGGCTCCCGAGCCGCATCGATCGTTACCGACGGAAAGCCGACCGTCGGCTTCAAACAACGGTACCGGGATGATGCCTCTAGCTAGAGGCATCATCCCGGTATAACCACTCAAAGTCAGCCGACGTAGAGGTTACGTGACTGGTAGTAAAGTGGTTAAAGTAATGCAGTGCCGAATCGCAGAATAGGGCCTGGTCAGGAAGGGGGTAAAATCCCCTGGAGCTGAAGTGGTTAAGAAATGTATTAAAGTGGAACTTTAGTCAGAAAATTAAGTCCTGCTAGATAACTTCATGCTGGTCCCTTTTGCAGGTATAGTTATGTAAAACATTAAAAATAAGTGTTTATACAATTTAAAATCCAGTAATACACTGTCTCATCGTGCTCTGCACATGCTGAGTTGCTCTTCATTTTTAGGCACTGCTGAATTTGTAGAGGTCCATCTGCTGACAGCCCTAAAGCTGAATGAAACCCTCCTATTCTTTACAGCCAAATAAGCTGCTTCTGTTTGATCTGCTGTTGCCATGGTGCTGCACATGTGATCAGTTTTGACACCAATCATTTGATGGATTGACAGTTTGGTTGAGGACACAAACAAATGTGACAGTTAGTAATCCTGGCATTGCAGGAATGTAACTGTTTTTTTTATTCATTAAATCAATAGGTTTAGTTCCACTTGATGATTTACTGTTGGAGTTCTGGGCTTCAGAAAAATGGCAGCCTCCAGCAAGAAGAAACAGGAGCAATGCTGGAGGCTTTACAGCACACACTCATTTTGGTAGCATAATTATTATTGTGGAATGTAAGTTCCTTGCAAAAGAACATTATTTTTGATCAAGTTGCTATGGGTAAAGTTCTGTCAAATGATCAAATGGAAGGTGTCATAATTGATCCCATGTGCAGCATTATGTCAGTTGAAGATCAAATAGAGGCCAAGATGGCAGCTTCCTTGGCTGAAAACGATAGGATGGCTTAGTTCCGCTTTAACTTTTTCCCGAAACAAGGTATGCCTTGAATAATACTGTTACAGGTATTAGTGTGCTAATGTCATCTCTCAACTGGAGTCATAGCTGATCACATGTGCAGCACCATAGCAAGTGCAGATCAAGATTTTTAACCGTGAGGCTACTACAGTGTGATTATGTATGTTGTTATAAATGTTTATGTGCACTGATACTGCTGCTGACACCAGACAAGTGTTCACACCCACACTTATATAGAACAAGATAATATAAGAAACAGTGTACAATTTTAATTCATATAACTGGTGTAGCACCCTACAGGTAGGTGCTAGGTAAATGTATAGTGGGCCTTATCTGCCTAACAGCAGGGCTGTGATTTGTTAGCTAGGGTGTCAGGGCTTCCAGATGTGCCTGCTGAGGGGAGAAGTATCCCCACTGGCTCCTGTGAGAGGCTTCTCATAGGGTAGTGTGGGAAGCCCAATCAGGGGACACATCCCAGCTTCTAACTACCCCAGAAGGCAGATTAGGCTGCAAAGGATTCTGGGAGTGGGTATAAGTTGGGGGGGAAGTGCGTGGCACGGTGTCTTTGGCGGGAGCAGAGTCCCAGGAAGGAGAGAACGGCTGTCTCTCCTCCTGTCTGAGGAATGTGGATGTCTCGGGGGTCGCCTGAGAATCCAGAAAGTGCTGAGCTGAGCTGAGGGGATCCGGTGTTTCCCGAGAGCCTGCGGAGAGAGAGAGGATTCCAGTCCCAGGAAAGCCTACACAGGTCCTGAGTACTGAGGATTGCCCCTGGGGGGCTGCCTGAGTCAGTGGGGACCACTCCGGAACAGGTTCTGGGATCCAAGGTCAGCTAGCTGTAAATGGGGTACCTAGGTTGAGGACCCTGAAGTATAAAGGGGGTACATAGTCAGTGGACCCTGAAAAGTTCAAGGAATAAAGGGGACACCTACATTCTGGGCCCTGAATTGTATTGCGTGTGCCAGTTACAGTGATAGCTATTTGGAGTTCTACAAAATACTACCTCAAGCTGTGCCAGGCAGGGGAAAGTATTCAAAGACTTACACAGTGAAGCAGGGTCAGGAGTTCTACAGTTCTCAGTCTTGGATCTACTGGACTATAGGTCGGGGGTTCAACACTTCTTCTGTTCTACAGTGTTCTCAGAGTCAGTGAGCATTAGCTGGCGCTGGCTAGCGTCAAGGAAGTGCCAACGGGCATTTTTCCAGGATCAAAGTCCCAATTGTAATTAGTACAAGCCTAAAGGAGTATCCCACTTATTCCCCTTAATTCATAATTAAAACCACAAACAAAGATGCTGGAGTTGTCACTGTTTTAATTGTCACACCTGGGGACTCAACTCACATGGGCTGGAGAGGATTCCGGTACTAATGGCAGACCCACATCAGGCCACAGGCCTGGAAACCTTGCTACAACATCATAAAAACTGAGACAGTAAATTTTGTGAAAAATTATATTTGTGTCATTCTCAAAACTTTTGGCCACGGCTGTAGCATCCCCTCCTAAGCTTCAATGGTTACTTGTAGACATGGAGATGACACTATGGCACCCCACACACAGGACCATGTTTGGGCCTGGTGAGCGGCCGCTGAGGCCCAAGCACTGTCACATAAGGAAGAACCCAATCTGTTAGCAAGGGCTCTGTCAGTCAGGGAATGAGGGAGAGAGGCATCAAGAAATATCTTGGGGGTGGGCTGTTTGTTGACATGCTCACACCCTCTGCCATGTTATACAATAAGGGAGCAATGCCAATGTCTCATAAATGACACATTTATCACTTCATGCATCTTTTTTTTAACGACAGTGGGTTGTGATCGCAACATGCTTTACTCAATAAAATAGAGCATGTCCTACTTTTTTCAGTGCACACCACTGTAGCATAGTGGAGTGAACTGAGCTCAAAGGACTAAAGGTAAATTGCCTTTGCTATGCATTATTATATTTATTAAACACATTTTTTTATTCCAGTTAGGCCCCTTTCACACGTGGGCGACTTGTCCTGCGATTTGGGACTGCAAAGTCGCATGACAAGTCGTACCCTATGATTTCCAATAAGTATCGTTCATATCTCTATGAGTTCAAGTCTCAACAACTTCAAAGTAGTCCCTGCACTACTTTGGGACAATTTTAATGCGTTGAGGTCCAAAGACATAGACATTGCTTCAAGTCCAGTCTAAATTGCGGCAACAAAATTGTGGTAAAATTGCGCGACTTTTAGGTCGCATAAGTGTGAAAGGGGCTTAAATAAGAAATATTGCATTTGAAGTGTTAATAACCCCAGGACCCTGCATTCACTATATCTGGTCTCCCACAGTACACAGAACATGGAAATGCAATTATTTTAGTAAATATAAACTGCTAAATACCTTTTCTCATCAGCAGTTAGAGCAGTCTTGTGACTTCTATCAGTGTCCAGGCGAGCACTGGTTAAAGCTTGGAGGAGAGATTTTCATTCTCCTCTGACTGTCCTATGAGGCTGCATTACCCTTGACACTCTGTCTGGACAGTGCTGATTGGCCATGTGCTGATTACACGCACCCTCAAAAAAAAAAAAATTCTCTAGCAATACACACCAAACTGAGCATGTGCAGAGTGCCTCCAAGGCTCTGTTCTATCAGCAGATTGATTTGGGTCGCTAAAAGAAGGGGAGGATCAGAGAAAACAGGATCAAACAGTCTTTTTACATAATGCGGAGGAATAACCCCCTAGGTTCTACAGTGAGTATAACCAGCATGCTTTACTGCCTATACTCACTGATTTTACTGTTGTGGGTTTCCCCGCATTCAATTTGCATGTCAGGAGACTGTCATCGGCTCTCAATGGAGCTGGCTCACACAGTCCTGGGACAGCTGTTGAGTGGTTTGCAGAAGGGTCCTGTGCGTCTTGTGGTCTTGTTTCAGGTCTGTATTCAGCCAAAAATTCAGACCAAATTCTGACCTGAATTGAACAGGGATGCACTGGACTCCATGCTGCGAGCCGCTCTGCAGACAGCGTAAACCCAGCCTAAAGCTGAACTCCATCTATACATACACTTTACTTGTTCATTTGGGCCAGCTTGGCCCAAACGATGTCCCTCACTAACTGGATGTTTGTTCTTTGTTCCGGGTTTGAGCTGAGAGTCTTTCACAGCAGCACTCAGCCATTCAGAATAAGCAAAGTATTCTATCAGTGAATACAAAGCTTCCTCTGATTGGCAGAGAGTCAGAGCTGTGGGCTGCTGATGACACAACCTCAAAACACAGTGCGGCATGCTGTACTGCATGCAGCCTCAGCTACATACAGTTTATACCGCACATCCAGAGGCCTCATATTTTAGTGCGGGACATAGATCATTTGGGCCAAACTTGCCCAAACGAACTGTGAAGTGTATGATACGATGGAATTCAGCTTTAAGTATTTTTCATTTTGAGATCCAGCAAGCAGGTGACATACTCGGTTCCTTTTAAAGTGTTTCAGGGACTGATTTTCGGACTTGGAAAGTGGGATATTCCTGGTCTGCAGTCGCCAGGACCTACAAATAGGTCCTGGCGGACTGTCGGTCCGTTCTCATCTGATGCCATCCGATCCGCTGGACGAATGGAAAATAGGGTTTCCATCCGTCCAGATTTGACGGATCGGATCGGGTCGGATGTCAGCGGACATGTCTCTGACATCCGATGCCCCATAGGAATGCATGGGGGGACCGTTCAGATCCGCTAAAAAAACGGACAGGCGGATCTGAACGGTCCGCCTGTGTGAAAGGGGCCTTAGAGGAGGGTGTTATCCTTTCCCTCCACACTCAGCTATTAGAGAACTGTGTACTCTAATTCCACAGTGTGTAACATTGGTTTCCCAAACCCTGCCTGCTAGGACTGAGAAAAATCTTTTGATCTATTTGTTTTCAGAATGATCCCCAAGAAATAGCTTCAGATAAACATGTACAATTTATGTAGGAGGACCCATTTCATCTCTGTGTATCACCTGAAGTTAGTCACTTCACTGGGTAGGGTTACCACCTTAATGCTGCCTCGGATAGAAGCCTCTGTCAGAAACTCATGTCATTTTATATAGATGCATTACAAAAAGAGTGATATATTTCTAGCATTTAAAATATAAGGCTGGTCAGCAGAGGGAAGCTAGATATTCTTACTAGAGGGCTGTGCTGACTTTGGACTTGATAAAACACTGTGGACCAACACCAACAGATGACATGGCTCCCCAAATTATCACAGACTGTGGAAAATTTTGCATTTCATTTGAAAATTAAAGTCCCAGAGTCTGGAGGAAGAGCGGAGAGGCACAGAATGCAAGTTGAGGTGCAAAATGTAAAACAGCTCAAAAAATGGTGTGGCCAACCTCATGGGATGGTCAATGTAACAAAAGATGGAGTGAGTGATCAGAGAAATATATATATAAATAAGTATATAAAAATTGTCCTCCAATAATGTGATTACAACTCGGTGATATAAATAATTATAATAAATATATAAATTAATACAATAGGATGGTGCTAGTTGATAGTCCAAAATGGTGTTGCAATAATATTAAACAATAGTCCCAATTATATGTGTTCAGCAAGTAGCCAGTGAAAATTTCAAAAGACAGCCAGATAAAGTGCTCAAGTGCTGGAAAAACAAACACATGCTGTGGTGGTGCGATGCTAAAGTGGCTCCTCTCCCCAAGGGTGATTCCACTTACCGGACGGCGTGGACCCCTAGGCCATACGGCGTGAGGGTCTCACAGGCAGAGTCCGGTATATAATCCGGGCAGTTATCCTTGAAACCGGGTTGGTAACCAATATGGGTCTCCTATGTTCTCTCACCGGATAGTAGCCATATAGGGGAAGAAAGGGATACCAATAGCGTAATCCTGCTACAACACGTTTAATAATCAGCAAAACAAAGTGTAAAACTCACATTTGGTATGAGAAAATCAAGCGATAGGGTTACAAGGTGGTAGATCCTCTTTGGATGACGGTGCGCAGCGGGGCTTGGCTCCGGCATGCGTTCCACCGCTACCGGAAGTGACGTTGCTACGGGCGTAAGCCGGAAATTGCGTCGACGTGTTTCGCCAGCCAATGGCGTTCTCACAGACGTATTTCCGGCCACTAGATAGGCGGTCTCTTTATACCGCTCCTCATTGATCATAATTGAGCATTTCCTTTTCCCGTTGGGTGTACCTGGCCTCATGTACACCCAACCGGAAGTCAGCTCCGGTATATTTTCTTCCAAATTGGCTTACATATTTTCACATAATAATAACTAGAAACCCTTAATATTGCGTAAGAGGACGTACTCCACCAGAATGTACTTGCCATTTCTAATGTTGGTCCGCTTTTTTATCGCAAGGGTGTTTTAAGATATATTTGCACCAAATTTCTTAAGGTGCACCACGGATATAATATTGCAAGACTATTCAATTATTGAATTAAAATTCCATAAAAATACATAAAATTCAGAACTGAATGTATTCCAGATTTGTGAATGGGGATACTACAGTGTTCTATATATTTCAGAGTTACAAATGGGGATACTTCCCACTTGTTGGGTTATTCTGGTGGGGATGACCATCTCCGCTATAACCAGCCCTCAATCCTTGGGATCCCCCCTTATTAAGAAGAAATACTTTATAAATAGGTTTACAAATGGTGAAGTAAATGATCTGCTGTATGTAAAAATAAAATAGTCAAATTGTAATATGTATACAGTAATAAAAATCAGTATTAAATTGAAAATTGGGCCTCAATCTTAAAAGCAGGTTCTAGGAGACCCTATATGGATTCTTTGTAAAAATGACAATTGGATATAAAAGACAATTGGATAAAAAAGATATGGGAACTATAAATAAAACCATAGATAAAACCTAAGAGGATTTTAAAATGGGGTCATTGACAGGATAAAAACTCTTTTCTCGTCACCAATTGGATAAAAAGCAATTTAGATCGAAATCTATATTTAGCCCATGGGGGTGAAGGGTTTTTAAAAAATATATCCATTTCCCTTCCTTCTGTGAAATGCCCTGGGTCAGATTTCCACCCCTCCAGTTTGGTATTACTCTATCAATACCACAGAATTTTAGTCCAGTAGGGTCGTTGTTGTGAAACAATCGAAAATGGTTCGAGAGACTGTGTTTTTTGAAACCATTTTTTATATTGGTAACATGCTCTCTTAGCCGAACCCCTAATGGACGGGTAGTCCGTCCCACATACTGGAGTTTGCATGTGCATTCCAAAAGGTACGTCACATATGTGGTACTGCATGTGATGAATTTATCAATAGTATAAGACCTGCCATTACTGTTAGACTTAAAATGTGTAGTTTTTCTGACCCTATTTCTAGACGTCCTACATATGACGCATTTGCCACATGAATAAAACCCTACCAAATCTAAAAAGGTTCCTAGAGGTTTGGGAGGATTAACCACATTCCTAGCCAACCTATGTCTCAAGGTGGTAGGTTTAGTGTAGATAAAGTGTGGTCGTTTTGGCAATAGTTGTGCAAGGATGTTATCTTTCTGTTGTATGTGCCAAAGTTTTTTGATTATTTTTTCTACGTCCCTATACTGTTGGGTAAAACCGGTCTTGAAGGCAGTGCCATATTGGTTACTTTTTAATTTCTTGTTTGTTTTGATCATATCTTTCCTATCTAATTGGCGGACCTCTTCCTTAGTTTTGATTAGAGACTGTGTGTTGTACCCTTTTTCTTCAAATCTCCTGATGATGGTATCAGCTTGTGTATTGTAATCATCTTCATCACCACAATTATGTCTGATCCTAATCAGTTGGCTTTTGGGCACAGCATTTAGCCACCTTGGATGGTGGCAACTATGTTTTGGGATATACCCATTGCGGTCCACTTCTTTAAAGTAGGTCTTTGTGCAAAATTTGCCATTATTCTTAGAGATGACCAAATCTAGGAAGTTAATGCTTTCCTTGTTCCAAGTGTCAGAGAAGGAGATGGAATAATCATTGGTTCTAATTTCTTCCATAAATTCCTGAAAGGATTCAGAACTTCCCTCCCACACAATCAAAATATCGTCTATATAGCGTTTATATAGGCGCAATTCTGGTCTCTCTTTACTGTAGATGACCTCTTCCTCCCATTTACTAAGGAAAATGTTCGCTACCGAAGGGGCATACTTAGCGCCCATGGCGACACCCTTCTTTTGTCTATAGTAGCTGCCACTATGCCAAAAATAGTTTTCGCTCATTGCCAATTCCAGTGCTTGCAGAAGGAAGTCAATTTGTTCCTCAGGCATCTCAGATCTAATAAAGGCCCATTTAACTGCCTCCAACGCGTGTGATTGGTGTATATTCGTATATAGGGAATCTACATCAACACTTGCCAGGATTTGATGAGTATTTGTACCTATCTGTTCCAATGTTTGTATAACCTCCTTGCTATCCTGTAAATAGGCTGGGAAGGTTTTTGCCAGGGGTTGTAGAAAACAATCCAGATATTCCCCTAGCCTACTGAAAACAGATTCAATCCCGCTAACAATAGGGCGGCCCGGGGGTTTGTCTTTATTTTTGTGGACCTTGGGGATCTGGTAGATGACAGGAATCCGGGGGGCGCTTGGAACTAGATATTTCGCCTCCTTCTTATTAATAAGTTCATCATGCCGTGCTCTCTTAATCATTCTTTTTAATTTCGCCTTATTCTTGTTTGTTGGGTTTCCTTTAAGTTTTTCATAGGTTTCCTGGTCCCCCACAAGTCGATTAAGTTCATCAAGGTAGTCTTGTTTGTTAAGAATCACCAAGCCCCCCCCTTGTCAGCTGGTCTGATAACTACATTCTTTTTACTTTCTAATGCTTTAATCCCCCGATCAATATCAGATTGCTTCTTCCCGGCCTTTGTGTTGAGTTGTTCAATCTCCTGTTCCACTGGGGCTTTAAAAACTTCACTAAAATGTGGATTTTTGGTTTTGGGATTAAAAATAGACTTGTTCCTTAGCTCAGTGTACTGATATTTCCCAATGTTGATTTGATTAAAATCTCCTTTGTTAAAAAAATGTTTTTTAATATTGATTTTGCGTAAAAACTTTTGCAGATCGATAAAAACTTCAAATTTGTTTAGTTGCTTGTTGGGAGCAAACTTAAGTCCTAGTTCTAAAACCTTGAGTTCCTCTTCTGAGAATGTGGCATTACTCAGGTTGAAGATACCTAGGCCTAATGTTCCTTTTTTCGTTTTCCTGCGGCCTCCTCGACATCCTCTTGTTCTCTGTTTCTTTTTTCTGTGTCCCTGCTCGGTACTGGTGTATATTCCCAGGGGGTCCATTCTTCCTCCCTCGGTGGGTTCCGGGCCTGACCACCCCTTCCCCGAGGTGGATTCGGACCTTTCCCTCTCCCAGGAGGTCCCCCTTGGCCCCTCTGGGGAAAACCCCCTAGGGGTTGGTTGTAGTTCCAGGGTGGTGGGTTATATTGCTGGAAGTACCCTTGATTGGGTGGTCCCTGAGGTTTCCCTCTCCCTCTTCCTCTCCCCCTAGGGTTGCCATAATGGTGTTGGGGGGGGGTTGGGGTAACCCCCTTGGTTCCCATAGTGATAGCCACCATTATCTCCATAATGAGGGGGCGGGGGTTCATTCCTAAGGACGTCAAACCTGTTATAAACAGGTAATCTATACTGCGGGGTACTCAGCTGTCGTTCCCTGTAGTAGGATGTTTCTGGATAGGGTGTTTCTGATGGGTATCTCCCCGGATGCGGAGTTGTGAAAACTTCATCACTACTGGAACTACTATCGCTAGTGTTCCTTGGGTTTGTGTGCCCCCTAGTAGCAGGTGTTGGTTGAGGAGGTGGGCTCCTTTCCCCCAACGGAGTCCTAGAGGTTTCTGGAGGATTGGCAGGATCTTCTTGCCATTTGTAAACTTTTTTGGTATGGTAGTCATTAGCGTCTCTATTGAATTTCTTGATTTTTTTGTTTTGGGTATCTCTATCCACTTTCCCTATAAAATTCTGTAGAAGTTTCATTTTGTCTTTGTATTCCCCTGTTTCTTGAAAAGGGGTCATAGTTTCTTTAAGACCTGTAACCTTTTCTTCTAATGCTTTAAGTTTTTTCTCTTTTCTAGAGACTATGAGTTGTAACAATTTCCTTTCAAAGTGGTTGAAAAAGGAATACCACTCATCTTCTAAATCTTTCCCAAGCATACCATCATTGGGAGACACTTCCCACCTAAGTCTCCTTGGTGTCATCCCCTCCTTCATATATTTCTTGAGGGTGAAAATGTCCCACCATGTTCTGACCTGTTTATCTAGGGTGTTTCTAAGTTGTCTAAAATGTTGTGTCAGGTCACTATTGGTGGTGGTACTGGAAAAGAGTTCATCAGCATCAATTTTCCTTGCTGTAATAAATGAGAAAACTTCCATTGCTGCAGCAAGTGCTCAGTGAATCACTGAGAAAAAATGTGGTACAAAGATTAATGCCGCGCTATGGCAATAAATGAAATATAACCAAAAAATGCTGCTGTGCATAAATCAAAATGATTTAGTGAAATGAGGTGCAAAATGTAAAACAGCGCAAAAAATGGTGTGGCCAACCTCATGGGATGGTCAATGTAACAGAAGATGGAGTGAGTGATCAGAGAAATATATATATAAATAAGTATATAAAAATTGTCCTCCAATAATGTGATTACAACTCGGTGATATAAATAATTATAATAAATATATAAATTAATACAATAGGATGGTGCTAGTTGATAGTCCAATATGGTGTTGCAATAATATTAAACAATAGTCCCAATTATATGTGTTCAGCAAGTAGCCAGTGAAAATTTCAAAAGACAGCCAGATAAAGTGCTCAAGTGCTGGAAAAACAAACACATGCTGTGGTGGTGCGATGCTAAAGTGGCTCCTCTCTCCAAGGGTGATTCCACTTACCGGACGGCGTGGACCCCTAGGCCATACGGCGTGAGGGTCTCACAGGCAGAGTCCGGTATATAATCCGGGCAGTTATCCTTGAAACCGGGTTTGTAACCAATATGGGTCTCCTATGTTCTCTCACTGGATAGTAGCCATATAGGGGAAGAAAGGGATACCAATAGCGTAATCCTGCTACAACACGTTTATTAATCAGCAAAACAAAGTGTAAAACTCACATTTGGTATGAGAAAATCAAGCGATAGGGTTACAAGGTGGTAGATCCTCTTTGGATGACGGTGCGCAGCGGGGCTTGGCTCCGGCATGCGTTCCACCGCTACCGGAAGTGACGTTGCTACGGGCGTAAGCCGGAAATTGCGTCGACGCGTTTCGCCAGCCAATGGCGTTCTCACAGACGTATTTCCGGCCACTAGATAGGCGGTCTCTTTATACCGCTCCTCATTGATCATAATTGAGCATTTCCTTTTCCCGTTGGGTGTACCTGGCCTCATGTACACCCAACCGGAAGTCAGCTCCGGTATATTTTCTTCCAAATTGGCTTACATATTTTCACATAATAATAACTAGAAACCCTTAATATTGCGTAAGAGGACGTACTCCACCAGAATGTACTTGCCATTTCTAATGTTGGTCCGCTTTTTTATCGCAAGGGTGTTTTAAGATATATTTGCACCAAATTTCTTAAGGTGCACCACGGATATAATATTGCAAGACTATTCAATTATTAAATTAAAATTCCATAAAAATACATAAAATTCAGAACTGAATGTATTCCAGATTTGTGAATGGGGATACTACAGTGTTCTATATATTTCAGAGTTACAAATGGGGATACTTCCCACTTGTTGGGTTATTCTGGTGGGGATGACCATCTCCGCTATAACCAGCCCTCAATCCTTGGGATCCCCCCTTTTTAAGAAGAAATACTTTATAAATAGGTTTACAAATGGTGAAGTAAATGATCTGCTGTATGTAAAAATAAAATAGTCAAATTGTAATATGTATACAGTAATAAAAATCAGTATTAAATGGCACAGAATCCAAGTTGCATGAGGTCCAGTGTGAAGTTTCCACAGTCAGTGATGATTTGGGGAGCCATGTCATTTGCAGGTGTTGGTCCACTGTGTTTTATCAAGTCCAAAGTCAGCGCAACCCTTTACTAAGAAATTCTAGAACACTTCATGCTTCCCTCTGCTGATCAGCTTTGTGGAGATTTTGATTTCATTTTCCAGCAGGACCTGGCACCTGCCCACATTGCCAAAAGTACCAATACCTGGTTTAATGATTATGGTATCACTGTGCTTGATTTTCTAACAAACTTGCCTGACCTAAACCCTATAGAGAATCTGTGAGGTATTGTCAACAGGAAGATTGGAGACACCAGACCCAATAATGCAGTCAAGCTGAAGGCCGCTATCAAAGCAACCTGGACTTCCGTAACACCTCAGCAGTACAACAGGCTGATTGCCTCCATGCCACACCGCATTGATACAGTTATTTATGCAAAAGAAGCCCCGACCAAGTATTGAGTGCACACTACATGGATATTATTTTCAGTAAGTCAACTTTTCTGTATTTAAAATTATTTATTTTTTATTGGTCTTAAAGAGGAAGTAAATCCTCCTCTGCAACTTGTACCTATAGGTAAGCCTATATTAAGGCTTACCTATAGGTACTGTAAATATCTCCTAAACATGCACCGTTTAGGTGATATTTACTTTGCATGCAGCCAGTGACATCACTGGCGCATGCGCTCTGAAGGAACGGCCGCTCGTGCCGTACCTTCAGAGCCCCGTGCCGTGACCGTCAGCTCCCACGCGCATGCGCAGGAGTGACTTCATCGCAGCTCCAGCCAATCAGATGGTCGGATGCCGCAAACCCGGAAGAAGGGCGACACAACATGTCACCCATGAGAGAGGTGAGCGGTCGGCACTTCAGGGCTTCGTTCTAAGGTAAGTATTTCCTAATGAGCTAGTATGCGATGCATACTAGCTCGTTATTTGTTTGTCTTTCAGGTGTTCGTTTTTTTAAAAAAAAAAAGAAAAATTCTGAGGTTTACAACCTCTTTTAGTAGTAATCAAATTTTCGGAAATACTGCATTTCAGATTTTCACTAGCTGTAAGCCATAATCATCAAAACTAAAAGAAAGAAATGCTTGAAATATATCACGCTTTGTGTAAAACATCTGTATAAACTATGAGTTTCACTTTTTGAATTGTATCATTGAAATAAATTAACTTTTTGAGGATATTCAAATTTTTTGAGATGCACCTGTGTATGGGGCTGTGTAGCCACAGAAAGGTAAGGTTGCCCATGCTGACATGTGTCCACAGCTTAAAGTGGCTATGATGAGCATGTGAGCATAAGGCCTGGACCATGGAACAATGGAAGAAGGTGGCCTAGTCAAGAATAGCTTGAGGAACACAAGTTTGAGATGTTAACTTTGCCTCCAAATTAAATTCTCTAGATCTCACTCCAATGAGCATCTGTGGCATGTGCCGGAAAAAAAAAAAGTCCAATCCATGAAGGCTCCATCTCGCAAGCGCAGTGCATTTGCGCCCACCAAACCAAATGGTACCCCATATGGTTTGGTCAGCGTGATATGTATAAGTAGTGCTTGCACCACTTTTTGCAAGTTTCCATATATTTGACAGCCCATTGAAATGAATAAGCTGTCAAAATCAGTACGCGCATTCATCGGCCCCTATAAGATCTGCTACTGATGCCTTGATGCCAGATACCACAGCATATCTACTACCTACCTCCACCTCCTACATCTGGCACTCATTATTTATGAGCAAGGGGAACAAGATGGAATCCTTTCACAGCCTATAATACATTTTTTCAAGGAGACTTCTCTGGTTTAAAGATAGATGTTTTTGAGTATGGTGGATTAAGGAAGCTTTCTTTTGCTTCCTGCCAGGTGACAAAATCAGACTACAAAGTAAAGGAAATTATGTTACTGATAAAACAGCAATGAAAACCTAAGAGCATAGTATCTCAGTACTGGTTGGAGGAATGAAGGCAATATCCCTAATCCAGCCTTGTAATTCCTTTCTTTTATTTTCCTCTCCCCCAAACTCACCATCTTTTATTTTCTGTGCATGGATCAAATATTAGTTTAAAGCTTCAATATACACAGACACCAAAGGATTGGTGGTGGGGGGTGGGGTGCTGAACATGTGTTCCTAACACCCAGTATTAGAACCCAATAATACTGCCAAGATTTAAGGAATGTATTGAGTGAAGGGCTCAGTAGAGCATTACACAAAGTCCTTCACTTTACACTCAGATGAACCCTCGCTTGGAGGTAAAAATTGACATTACTGACCTTACCTATCTTTAGTGGCTTCTTACTTTCCAATGTAATAACCTGGAAGAAGTATGCAGATCTAGAAGTCTTACTTTGCTGGAACCTAAAAGTGCATCTTATAAAATCAGAACATCATCAAAAAGTTAATTTATTTCAGTAATTCAATTCAAAAGGTAAAACTCATATTTTATATAGATGTGTTACACACAGAATGATGTATTTCAAGCATTTATTTCTTTTAATTTTGATGATTATGGCTTACAACTGGTGAAAACCTTAAATTCAGTATCTCAGAAAATTAGAATAATCCATAAAACCAATAAAAAAAAAGGATTTTTATTACAGAAATGTTGGCTTACTGAAGAGTATGTCCATATATAGTATAGTATGCACTCAATACTTGGTCGAGGCTCCTTTTGCATGAATTACTGCATCAATGCAGCTTGGCATGGAGGCGATCAGCCTGTGACACTGCTGAAGTGTTATGGGAGCCCAGGTTGCTTTGATAGCAGCCTTCAGCTCCTCTGCATTGTTGGGTCTGGTGTCCCTCATCTTCCGCTTGACAATGTACCACAGATTCTCTATGGGGTTTAGGTCAGGCGTGTTTGCTGGGCAATCAAGCACAATGATACCATGATCATTAAAGAGGAAGTAAACCCTGTGAAAAACAAGTGAAAAAAAAAACCCCTGTAAAGACAAAGGCATAATGAGCTGGTATGCATCGCATACTAGCTCATTATGAAGTACTTACCTAAAAACGAAGCCTCCGCAGTGCCGACAGGATGGCCGACATGTTCGACCGTCCTGCCTTTTGGATCGTGTCCTCCGGCCATCTGATCGGCCAGAGGCGCGATTACATCACTCCTGCGCATGTGTGCGGGAGCCGCCGTTCAAGGCTTAGGGCTCGGTTGGCCGTTCCTTCAGAGCGCATGCGCCGATGACGCCATCGGCTGCATGCACTGTAAATATCTCCTAAACGGTGCATGTTTAGGAGATATTTATAGCACCTATAGGTAAGCCTTAATAGAGGGCTTACCTATAGGTAAAAGTATTTAAAGTGGGTTTACAACCAATTTAAACCCGGTTTGGTACTTTTGGAAGTGTGGGCAGGTGCGTAGTCCTGCTGTAAAATGAAATCAGCATCTCCATAAAGCTGGGCAGCAGAGGGAGGCATGAAGTGCTCTAGAATTTCCTGGTAGAGGGTTGCGCTCACTTTGCACATGAAAAAAAAAAAAAAAAAACAGTGGACCAACGCCAGCAGATGGCATGGCTCCCCAAATCATCACTGACTGTGGAAAATGTAGCATTTAATTTGGAAATTAAAGGTCCCCGAGTCTGGAGGAAGAGTGGAGAGGCACAGAATCCATGTTGCATGAGGTCCAGTGGGAAGTTTCCACGGTCAGTGATTTAGGGAGCCATGTCATTTGCTGCAAAAGGAGCCCCAACCAAGTATTGAGTGCATACTATACTGTACATAGACATAATTTTAAGTAAGACAATATTCCTGTATTAAATGTGTATAGTGATGTGAGTCTCGCGCTGTCTAGAGAATATGTGGATCACACACCCCTTAGTGCTGCGTGTACCGGTTCTGTGAACCATACAGTTTATAAAGTGCTAAAGGGGAGGGGGTACCGCGCTTCAGGGAAATGGTATAAAACTATAAATAGTGACTAAAACTACCAAATCAATAGTAAACTTTCTGTGGTGGTGCTAAAATAAATGTGTAAATAATAATTAAAACCTATAAAACCCTTAGGGGTTATAAGGATTAAGAAGCACCCCTTATTACCACACAGTGAAAGGTGGCGGTTTAACACCTGAAAAGAGGAGGAACAGCGCTCTGTGGTTTCTTTGTTTGGGACACTTTAAGCACTTTATAAACCCCATAAGCACTTTTTATGAAGTTTGTATAATAAGAATACTCACCTGTGTATGTATAGAGCACTAGTCACTTTACTGTCACCTATATGAGTATTTTTTGAAGAATTTTAGTGATATTACTTTTGAATTTAATTTCCCTTCAATATTTAAGCACTGGTGCACTTTATATTTATATATTAATTATGATTCACTGAACATTTTAACAACATACCATTGGAGTGCAAGCACGAGTGTATAATTTTAGAAGACACTACATACGTATTTATTTAAACACCATCACAGATATTCTACGATTGATTTTATAGGTTTTAATTATTATTTACACATTTATATTAGCACCACCACAGAAAGTTTACTATTGATTTGGTAGTTTTAGTCACTATTTATAGTTTTATACCATTTCCCTGAAGCGCGGTACCCCCTCCCCTTTAGCACTTTATTCCTGTATTAAAAATCCTTTTTTTATTGGTCCTATGAATTAATTTTCTGAGATACTGGATTTTGGGTTTTCACTAGCTGTAAGCCATAATCATCAAAATTAAAATAAATAAATGCTTGAAGTATATTACTGTGTGTGTAACGCATCTACTGTATATAAAATTTGAGTTTCACCTTTTGATATACTGAAATAAATTAACTTTTCAATGATATTCTAATTTTATGAGACGCACCTGTATATGTGTGTCCTAAGTAAGTGAATGAAAGTTTGGAAGCCAGACAACCTGTATTATTGGGTGGATGTGTGAAATTATATAGACCATATTAGCTTCCTTTAAAAAAGCATTACCGATGTGCTATCCATTCTGGCAATAGCAGCCCTCTAACTTCTTGGAAGCCATGTAGCCTCAGCTGACACAGGAAATTGCAGAAAGGGGTCCAAGGAACATTGCACAGAGAATGTGATTGTAGGGTTGGCATAATAGATCCCATATGCATGAGGGAAACGCATCTGTACAAGGCCACCATTGGCATGCAAGTCTGTAAATTATTGTACTGGCACCCTAAATTTCACACATCAGCATGGGTTATGATTTAAATATTCTGATCTTACAGATTTGACCATATGTAAACAGGAGGGGATTGACAGGTAAGGGGAACTAGTCACACTTATGTTTTTTAGATCTGTATTTAAATTTGATTTCCCGACGCACCCCCCCCCCCCAAAAGTGAGTACACCCCTCACATTTTTAAAAATATTTTATACCTTTTCACGTGACAAAACTGAATAAATTACACTTTGCTACAATATAGTGAGTGTACAGCTTGTATAACTGTGTAAATTTGCTGTCCCCTCAAAATAACCCAACACACAGCCATTAATGTCTAAACCGCTGGCAGCAAGGGTACACTCTTAAAGCCTCGTACACACGATCAGATTATCCAACAATCTTGGGTCCGATTTTTGTTGCATGCTAGTCTCATATCGAAAGTGAAGAGGTTACTTTCATATGAAAATTCCCATACGATAGAATTAGACTCCAAAAGTGATGTCATGTGTTGAATTGTTTTGTATGTGTTCTTTCGTTTCTGAGCATGCCTAGTCTTGCTCTTATGATTGTTTTTTTGGACGAAAACTACTAATTAAGCGAAAATCGGACGTTGTGTTGACGTACGATAAAAATGTTATAGTCTGCACATCCAGATTTTGTTATCCGAAAATTTGTAATCGGCTGTCGAAAGCACTGTACTAACAATCCGAAAAATCGGCAGATCGTTCGTCGGACGAATTTTTACTTCCGATTTTCGTATCGTGTACGGGCCTTTAGTGAAAATGTCTAAATTTGTCCCAAAGTGTCAATATTTTGTGTAGCCACCATTACTTTCCAGCACTGTCTTAACCCTCTTGGGCATGGAGTTCACCAGAGCTTCACAGGTTGCCACTAGAGTCCTCTTCCACTCCTCTATGACGACATCACGGAGCTGATGGATGTCAGAGACCTTTCGCTCCTCCACCTTCTATTTGAGGATGCCTGACAGATGCTCAATAGGGTTTAGGTCTGGAGATATGCTTGGCCAGTCCATCACCTTTACCCTCAGCTTCTTCAGCAAGGCAGTGGTGCTTCTTGGAGGTGTATTTGGGGTCATTATGTTGGAATACTGCCCTGCAGCCCGGTCTCAGGGGATCATGCTCTGCTTCAGTATGTCACAGTACATGTTGGCATTCATAGTTCCCTCAATGAACTGTAGCTCCCCAGTTTCGGCAGCACTCATGCATCCCCAGACCATGACACTCCCACCACCATGCTTGACTGTAGTCAAAACACACTTGTCTTTGTACTTCTCACCTGGTTGCCGCCACACACGCTTGACACCATCTGAACCAAATAGGTTTATTTTGGTCTCATCAGATCACAGGACAGGGTTCCAGTAATCTATGTTTTTAGTCTACTTGTCTTCAGCAAACTGTTTGCGGGCTCTCATGCTTCATCTTTAGAAGAGGCTTTCTTCTGGGATGACAGCCATGCAGACCAATTTGATTCAGTTTATGGTCTCAGAACTGACAGGCTAACCCCCGCACCCCTTTACCCTCTACAGCAGGGGCGGGGAACCTTTTTTCTGTCAAGGGCCATTTGGGTATTTATAAAACCATTCGGGGGCCGTACAAAATTATCACCTTAAAAATTAGCCTGTTATATTTGGTCAAACATTTAATTAACTCACCCCGAATGTGATGGCTGCAACTGCTTCTCTTTGGTGAGGTGTGTGATGTTAGTTGGTATAGATGATGTTGCTACTCGCAACAGGTTTTCCAGGTTTGCATCGGTCAGTCTGGAGCGCAGTCGACTTTTTTGTGGTGGTAAGTTTTGAAAAGAACTGCTGGTGGGTATAGCTGGCTGGTACTGCTGGTGGGTACAGCTGGCTGGTACTGCTGGCTCAGGCTGGCACTGTTGGCTTGTACTGTGCTGTAAGTACTGCTGGATGGTACTGCTTGCTCAGGCTGATACTGCTGTGGGTACTGCTGACTGGTACTGCTGTGGGTACTGCTGACTCAGGCTGGTACTGTGCTGTAGGGTACTGCTGGCTGGTACTGCTGGCTCAGGCGGGTACTGCTGTGGGTACTGCTGGCTCAGGCTGGTACTGCTGGCTGGTATTGCTGTGGGTACTGCTGGCTGGTACTGTGCTGTAGGTACTGCTGGCTGGTAATGTTGTAGGTACTGCTGACTGGCTGGTACTGCTGGTTCTGGCTGGTACTGCTGGTTCTGGCTGGTACTGCTGGCTCTGGCTGGTACTGCTGTGTGTGCTGCTGGCGGGAAATGCTGGCTAGCAGTAGCACAGCGCTGGATGAAGAGGCAATGTTTCCTGTATTGGTCACAGGCGGAATGCATTTGATATCACTCCGCCTGTGACTCACTCAGACTGTCATAACGGAGCAGGAACTATACAGGAAGTATCGGCTCCATTCTGACAGATCAGCTGAGAGACACATACTCAGCTGCATGGGGGGCCGGACCAGATGACTTTGGGGGCCGCATACGGCCCCCGAACCGTAGGTTCCCCACCCCTGCTCTACAGCAATGCTGGCAGCACTCATAAGTCTATTTCCCAAAGACAACCTCTGGATATGATGCTGAGCATGTGCATTCAACTTCTTTAGTCGACCATGGCAAGGCCTGTTCTGAGTGGAACCTGTCCTGTTGAACCGCTGTATGGTCTTGGCCACCGTGCTGCAACTCAGTTTCAGGGTCTTAGCAATCTTCTTATAGCCTAGGCCAGTGATGGCGAACCTTGGCACCCCAGATGTTTTGGAACTACATTTCCCATGATGCTCATGCACTCTGCAGTTTAGTTGAGTGTCATGGGAAATGTAGTTCCAAAACATCTGGGGTACCAAGGTTCGCCATCACTGGCCTAGGCCATATTTATGTAGAGCAACAATTCTTTTTTTCAGATCCTCAGAGAGTTCCATGAGGTGCCATGTTGAACTTCCAGTGACCAGTATGAGAGAGCGATAACACCAAATTTAACATACCTGCGCTCCATTCATTCCCCTGAGACCTTGTAACACTAACGAGAAACATGACACCGGGGAGGCAAAATGGCTAATTGAGCCCAATTTGGACATTTTTACTTAGGGGTGTACTCACTTTTGTTGCCAGTGGTTTAGACATTAATGGCTGTGTGTTGAGTTATTTTGAGGGGACAGCAAATTTAAGCTGTTATACAAGCTGTACACTCATTACTTTACATTGTAGACAAGTGTCATTGCTTCAGTGTTGTCACATGAAAAAATAATAAAATATTCACAAAAATGTGAGGGGTGTACTCACTTTTGTGAGATACTGTTTGTGTGTGTGTGTGTGGTATATACAGTGCATTGCGAAAGTATTCGGCCCCCTTGAACTTTTCGACCTTTTGCCACATTTCAGGCTTCAAACATAAAGATATAAAACTGTATTTTTTTTGTGAAGAATCAACAACAAGTGGGACACAATCATGAAGACACCCTAAAAATCAAAGGGAAAAAATGATGCAGCGGGCTAGTTCATTTTGCTGTAATTTCATTGCAGCAACTCAAAATGGTACTCCTGGGGTATTTCCCCCCCCCCCAGATCTGGACCAGGGCATCACTGAGCTCCTGCACATACTGAGGTGCAACCTGGCGTTGTCAGATGGACCAAAACATAATGTCTCAGAGGCGTTCTATTGGATTTAGGTCAGGCAGGCATGGGGGCCATTCAATGGTATCAATTCCTTCATCCTCCAGGAACTGGCTGCATACTCTCGCCACATGAAGCCAGGGATTATCATGCACAAGGAGGAACCCAGGACCCACTACACCAGCATAGGGTCTGACAATGGGTCCAAGGATTTCATCTCAATACCTAAATGGCAGTCAGGGTGCCATTGTCTAGCCTGTAGAGGTCTGTGCATCCCTCTGTGGATATGTCTCCCCAGAACATCACTGACCCACCAAACTGGTCATGCTAAACGATGTTACAGGCAGCATAGCACTCTCCAAGGCTTCTCCAGACCCTTTCACGTCTGTCACATGTGCTCAGGGTGAACCTGCTCTCATTGGAAAGCACAGGGTGCCAGTGGCAGACCTGAAATTCTGGTGTTCAGTGGCAAATGCCAATCGAGCTTCCCAGTGCCAGGCAGAGGGGGCAAAGCCCACTAGAGGACGTTTGGCCCTCAGGCTACCCTCGTGAAGTCTGTTGCCGATTGTTTGGTCAGAGACATTCACACTAGTGGTCTGCTGGAAGTCATTTTGTAGGGCTCTGGGAGTTGTCATCCTGTCCCTCCTTGCACAAAGGAGAAGATACCGGTCCTGCTTATGGGTTAAGGACCTTCTACAGCCCTGTCCAGCTCTTCTAGAGTAACTGCCTTTCTCCTGGAATCTCCTCCATGCTCTTAAGACTATGCTTGGAGACTCAGCAAACCTTCTGGCAATGCCACGTAGGAGTTGGACTGCCTGTGCAACCTGTAAAGGGTCCAGGTATTATCTCATACTGCCAGTAATGATGCTGACCCCAGCCAATAAAGAAAAAAAACTAGGGGAAAAAAATGGATTTTTGTAAGATCTTACCGTAAAATCCTTTTCTCTTAAGCTCATTGACAGACGTAGTCTTCTTGATTTTTAAGAGCTGGGTTATGTTGTCTCCGCAGGAGTAGGACTAGGCAGAAAGACAAAACGTTCTGGCTCCACCTTAGGGGCAGTCCCTGAGGGTATATCCTCCCTCTCTCTGCTACAGGGAATCAGTTCTGTTCTAAAGCAGTAACAGAGAATTTAACCCAACCCAACTCAATGATAGAGGGGCGGGTACTACGTCTGTCAATGAGCTTAAGAGAAAAGGATTTTACGGTAAGATCTTACAAAAATCCATTTTTCTCTATCGCTCATTGACAGACGTAGTCTTCTTGATTCTCAAGAGCTGGGACATCCAGAAGCAGTGCCACAAATGAGGGGTGGGATTGACAAAAATCAAATCCAATCTAGAAGGCCCAACCGGTGCCAAACTAGAAGTTTTAAAGGCTCATTATAAACAAAGAATGAGACTAAAAAGAAAAATTTCCAACGGAAAAAACCCTCGAGGCAGACCACTGGTCTCCTCAAATGGCGGCCTGCAAAACCTTGCGGCCAAACACGGCATCAGATGATGCCATTACATCAACTTTATAATGTTTTGTAAAGGTATGCACCGACGACCAGGTAGCCGCCTTGCACACCTGGACCACTGACGCCTGATGGCGAAAGGCCCATGACGCACTAAGCGCCCGAGTGGAGTGCGCCTTAACAGGGAACGGGGGCTCCCGACCCTTAATAGAATAAGCCTGTACCACCGTTTGTCTGATCCATTTGGAAATGGTCGCGGCAGATGCAGGCAACCCCTTTTTGGGTCCATCCGGGATCACAAAAAGTGAATCCGTCTTGCGAAACGAGTCTGTCGTTTTTAAGTATACCCTGATCGCCCGGACCACATCCAAGGAGTGTAAAGCAAACTCCCAAGGATGACTGGGCTTAGGACACAGGGAAGGTAATACAATTTCTTCATTCAGATGAAATTCTGAAACCACTTTTGGTAGGAAGGATGGATTCGGACGAAGAACCACCTTATCTCTATGAACCACCAGATATGGTGAACGACAAGATAATGCGGCCAGTTCTGACACCCTGCGTGCAGAAGTAATAGCCACCAAGAAGGCCACCTTCTGGGACAACGTAGGTAGAGGAATCTCCCTAATATCTTCAAAGGGAGGTTTCTGAAGAACCGACAATACTAAATTAAGATCCCAGGGTGGTAACGGCGCGCGCACTGGCGGAGCCAGATGTCGCACCCCCTGGATGAAATTCCGCACCAAGGAATGAGTAGCCAAAGTCTTCTGAAAGAAGATAGCTAATGCTGAGACCTGACCCTTGATAGTACTCAAGGCCAGTTTCTGCTCAACCCCTTGTTGCAGAAAAGCTAATATTCGACTAATCGAATAAGACCGTGGACAGAACCCCAGAGGTTCACACCATGCAATGTAGGACTTCCATGTACGATGATAAATCTTTCTGGAAGTCGCTTTCCTTGCTTCAACTAGAGTAGGAATAACTGAAGCTGACAAACCTTTGTCCTTCAGCACCTGGGTCTCAATAGCCAGGCCGTTAAAGCCAGCGATCGTAAAGCAGGATGGAAGATCGGTCCCTGAGACAGTAGGTCCTCCCTGAGAGGAAGTCTCCACGGGACGTCCGCCACCAGTCTGACCACGTCGGCGTACCAAGCTCGACGAGGCCAGTCCGGAGCTACCAGAATTACTGGAATTCCTTCCTCCTCTATCCTGCGAAGAAGTCTTGGCAGTAACGCGAGAGGAGGGAAGGCATACATTAGCTGGTATTGCCCCCACGGGGCGATCAGTGCGTCTGCGGTCTCTGCTAGAGGATCGCGGGAACGAGCCACGAATCTCTGTACTTTCCTGTTGAATCAAGATGCCAACAGATCCACATCCGGGGTGCCCCACCGTAGGCACAACTGGTGGAAAACGTCTGGATGGAGGGACCATTCCCCCTGATCCAGAGTCTGACGGCTGAGATAATCTGCCTGCCAATTCTCCACCCCCAGAATGAACACCGCAGAGATCGCTGGAACAAATCGTTCCGCCCAGCGAAGAATACAAGCCACTTCTTTGGCCGCTCGGACACTCTTGGTGCCCCCCTGGTGATTGACATAAGCCACGGCCGTGGCATTGTCCGACTGGATCCGAACCGGGCTGCCCTGGAGCTGCTCGGTCCAGTGAATCAGACAAAGTCCGATCGCTCTCAGTTCCAATACATTTATCGGCAACCTGGATTCTTCCGGGGACCAAAGTCCCTGGACAGATAACTGACCGAGAATTCCTCCCCATCCGGATAGACTGGCATCCGTGGTCACTATCGTCCAATATATTGGCAGAAATGACTTTCCCTGGCTGAGCATCGGAGACCGAAGCCACCAGACCAGAGACTCTCTGGTCTGTTTGCTCAATCGGATCTGATTGTCCAGGGATTCCGGATTCCGATTCCATCTGAGAAGAATCTCTTGCTGAAGAATTCGGGTATGGGACTGGGCAAATGGGACTGCTTCGAAGGAAGCCACCATCAACCCCAGAACCCTCATGCAAGTCCGAAGGGAAGACCAGCTGTTGGATAGTAACAACTGGACTGCTGATTGAATCTTTCGGAGTTTCCCTACCGGAAGGAAAACTCTTGTCCTGACTGTGTCTAGAATTAGACCCAGATATTCGAGCCTCTGGGTGGGAACCAGAAATGACTTTTGCTGGTTCACCAGCCACCCGAATTCCTGTAAAGAAATCATAGTAATTTCTATGTTTTGTAGCAAGGTCTGAGGAGACTCTGCATGAAGCAGAAGATCGTCTAGGTAACCAAGAATCGATATGCCTCTTTGGCGCAGTAGTGCCAACATTGGGGCCAACACCTTCGTGAAGACCCGAGGAGCCGTGGCGAGACCGAAAGGTAACGCCACAAACTGATAGTGGTTCTCTTCTACGGAAAAGCGTAGAAACCGCTGATGTCCTGCGAAAATGGGAATGTGAAGATATGCGTCCTTGATGTCTATGGACGCTAGGACATCCCCTGGATGCAGGAAGGCTGCTACTGTGCGAATGGACTCCATTCTGAATTTTCTTATGTTGACAAAAGAATTGAGTGCCCTTAAGTCCAGAATTGGATGCACTTTGCCCTCTTTCCTGGGTATTGTAAATAGGTTTGAATAAAACCCCTGAAAACGTTCTGTCCGAGGAACGTGGACTACCACTCCTTGTTGTAGTAAATCCGTGACTGCTCTCCGCAGATCTTCTAAACGATTCGGGGATAGTCGAATATTGGAAGGGAAGAATCGCGCCGGTGGGAGAGATCGAAACTCGATCTTGTACCCTGACCTTATGACTTCGCAAACCCACTTGTCCGGGATTCTGGAAAGCCATGGATCCGGGAACCGGCGAAGATGTCCCCCCACCCCAGTTATGGGTGGGGGCGCACCTTCAGGCTTTGGACGATTTATCTTCAGGTCTGGAGGGGGCGGGCTTTTGCTTGCCCGACCAACGACCCCTGACGCCTCCTGAAGGAGCTTTGGAGGACTTAATTTTTTCACCCGCGGGACGAAAAAACCTCTTGTGAGCAGAAAAAGAAGGCCCTCGTCTTTGACGAGTTCCTTTACCTTTAAAATTTTGCGGTAAAAAGGTGCTCTTTCCACCCGTGAGATCCTTAATGATCTCATCTAAGTTGGCTCCAAATAGACGCTCTCCTAAAAAGGGGATATTAGCCAATGCTTTTTTGGAACCTTGGTCGGCTAACCAACCTTTTAGCCACAGTGTACGCCTAAGAACCACTGCTGAGACTGATGCTCGCGCCAATAATGGAGTGGCGTCTAACGCCGCATCACACACAAACTGTAATCCCTGTATCATTTGTTCCAACAAATCTGATACCGCCTGAGGGACCTCTTCTAAGTCCCGGCGTAACCACTTGGTCCATTCAGTTACAGCCTGCGAAACCAGACCAATAGCTATTATAGGTCTGAAAGCTGATCCAATCAAGGAAAACATGGTGCGAGACATAGCTTCTATCTTGCGATCCACTGGATCTTTAAAAGACGGAGCGTCTTCTAGAGGAATAACCGTGGCTTTATTCAATCTAGCGATTGGTGAATCCACCACAGGTGGTTCTGTCCATTTCTTAATGAGGGTTTCCTCAAACGGATAACGCCTGTTAATGCGTTTAGAAATAGTTAAAGTGCGTTTTGGCAGACGCCATTCTTCTTCGATTGGATTGCCAAAACATTTGGGCAATGGAAAAACCTTCGCCACTTTGATGCGTTTTTTAGTCCCAAAAGGGATTTCAGTTTCAGCTATTTCCGACGGAATACCCTGTAATCTTAAGGTTTCTTGGTTTACTCACCATACCAAACCGACAGGCACCCTCTCTTCACAATACCCTCTCCACCGGGGTGGGGGGTTGTGGACCACTCCGGACGCCTCGACTCTCTGGTTCCTGGCGTCCAAGCGAGACTTTTAACTCGCAAGGTCAGTCCCTCCACTGGGACTCCGTCGCGGCCGACCCAGCGCGGAGCTCTGGTCTGCACGCGCTCGTAGGCAGAAACCGGGGTGACCACTGGATCTCAACATCCAGCCCGTCGCCCGGCCCCGCATACTTACTTGAATGTGTCGCGGCCGACCAAGCGCAATGCAATGGTCTGCGCGCGCTCGTAGGCCGGCTGGGGTGACCACAAGTGTCGCCCAGTCCGGCGTTTTTTGCTTGAAGATCTCACAGGAAAAAACACTGGAGAAAAACTACCTAAAAAATGTTTTTTCTAAAGAAAAAAATCTTGCCAGGACCAAAAGATCCCAGCAAGGAACTTAGGTCCTTACTCCTGACTAGACAGAAAAAAACTGATTCCCTGTAGCAGAGAGAGGGAGGATATACCCTCAGGGACTGCCCCTAAGGTGGAGCCAGAACGTTTTGTCTTTCTGCCTAGTCCTACTCCTGCGGAGACAACATAACCCAGCTCTTGAGAATCAAGAAGACTACGTCTGTCAATGAGCGATAGAGAAAGTCAGAAAAGTTGAAAAGGGAAAAAAAAAAAAGAAAAGGTGGATGGGTGCTGTTCTCTGCAAAACCATTGCACAAAGTAGAACATTTTTTTTTTTTTTAATAAAGTTTCACAATCACTTTGCCTTGTTAGCAATTGATGTTGCACCTAAATCCACTTATAGGGGAACTAAATTCCCCTATTGTTTACAGCCAAGGACGCGGCCATGTGAGCCTGTTTAATTCACAGTTACCATGGTGCTGCACATGATCAGTTACATGACTGGCTGACAGCACAAGCAACTGCGACAGTTATTCACGGCAGGGTATTCAAAGCGGTGTTGCACTCCCCCAGTGCTAATGTGGTAGTATCCCTTTAAATCTGTTTGCATAGCAATTTTCAAACTCAGCATATCATATCAAACCATATATAACATTAACGAAACAATCAGTCCATAAAGTGTCATTTAGTATGAATTTGCTTACATATGCGTGAAAAAAAAAAAAAACAGGCTTGTGTGCACATATCCAAATGACTACTTTCCTTATTAGTGTTCACCACTATGTGCTCCAATCATCCACATACATTAGTGATAATCCCCTCATCCAATGTGCCTTCATATGGGGATGAGACCAACCAATGGTCTATGCTTTCTGCTGCCTTTGATATGGTTGACCACCCCTTCCTCCTCAAAAAAAAAAAAACTCCACCCCTTTGGGCTCATTGACTGGACTCTTCACTGGTTCTCTTCCTACTTATCCAACCACACCTTTTAGCGTTACTTACAATTCTACTTCCTCCTCTCCTTTCTCTTTCTCTGTTGGGGTCCCCCAAGGTTCTGTTCTTGGACCTCTCCTATTTTCAATCTACACCTCCTCTCTAGGTCATCTCTATGCTGAGGACACCCAAATCTATTTCTCTACCCCTCAGCCTGGATGTCACACCACTTCCTCAAACTCAATCTATCTAAAACCAAATTTAAAAGGTTTCCTCCACCACGTGGCCTTTCTCCTGATCTCTCTGTCAAAATCGAAAGCACAACTATCAGCCCATCTCAGCATGCCAAAGTCCTAGGTGTAGACCTGGACTCTGAACTCTCCTTCAAGCCCCACGTCCAATCACTGTCCAACTCTTGCCCTCTCAGCCTCCGCAACATCTCCAAAATTCACCCCTTTCTAACCAATGACACAACAACGCTCCTAATTCACTTCCTGGTTATCTCTCACTTCAACTACTGCAACTCCCTTCTCATTGGCTTACTTCTACAATTCGTCATGTATGCTGCTGCCAGACTCATCCACCTTACCAATCGCTCAGCGTCTGCTACGCCTCTCTGTAAATCCCTCCACTGGCTTCTGCTCACCCAACAAATTAAATTTAAAATACTAACAATTTACAAAGCCATCTACGACTCGACCCCCAGCTATATCACTAGTCTAAAAATACCAACCTAGTCATTCTCTTTGTTCCTCTCAAGACCTCCTGCTCTCTGGCTCCCTTGTCACCTCCTCCCATGCTTGCCTGTAGGACTTTTCCAGAGCCTCTCCAATCCTCCTTACCCCAATCTGTCCGATTATTTCCTACTCTATTAGCTTTTCAACAATCCCTGAAAACCCTAATCCTCAGAGAAGCCTATCCTACCCACCCCTAACAACTATCACTGATGGGTCCAGATGGAGATTGTGGATATGGATTGTTAGAAACCGTCAATATGGCCGATGTCGCACCGTACAATGGATGACAGACTCAGAGCACATAAGCAGCACCCATAGGAGAAGATTGCTGGGATGGAGGCGCTGTGTGTCTGTGTCTCCCTGGACTGGGGCTCAGCCGACGTACAATCAAACTTCCACCCAGCCGTGCATGCGCAGCAGTACTGAATCGTTCAACGCACTGCTGTGTGTTAGGCCCCTTTCACACACAGCAGTGCTTTGAACGATTCAGTACTGCTGCACATGCACGGCTGGGTGGATATTTGATTGTACGTCGGCTGAGCCCCAGTCCAGGGAGACACAGACACACAGCGCCTCCATCCCAGCAATCTTCTCCTATGGGTGCTGCTTATGTGCTCTGAGTCTGTCATCCATTGTACGGTGCGACACCGGCCATATTGACGGTTTCTAACAATCCACAATCTCCATCTGGACCCATCAGTGATAGTTTGGTTGGCATATCACTTACCACCATCCGATGATGATATTAACCTTGCTGAACCCTGGCAACTGACCGCGGTGATTTGCCTTGGAAAGAGACAGTTGGATCATCCCCATGAGTTTGCAGAGTGCTGTTTTTATACCGTTCCGGTAAGAGGCCACCTTGGCTATTGCATGCACGGTGAAGAGCACTATTTCTTTTGTGTGGTCACAAGAAATTGTTTTTTTGAAATATTTCATGATTTGTACTTACTACATATCCGTCCGGTAAGGAGGTATTTCACCAGGTAGAGGGATTTCAAAGTCACTATTTGAACCTATCACCATTAGTCATCTTTATTTCATATCACCAGAACATATAATTCAAAGAGTTTCATCACTTTGAATTTGGGACTTTATGATTATGATTTTGGTCACATTGATTTATGTACATTGATTTGTTCATATTTATTTGGATTTAGCACACCACCTATATTCACACAATGTTATATATGGTTTGACATGATATGCTGAGTTTGAAAATTGCTATGCAAACAGATTTAAAGGGATACTAGCACATTAGCACTTAGGAGTGCAGCACCACTTTTGAATATAATTTTGCACATTAATACAAGTTTAAAGAGTGTGTATAGCTGTGAGGGATTCATTTAGTACGTTTTGGAGTCTTTTAGCACTCAAAAGCACAACACAGCAGCGCTTAAGTACACCCATTTTTAATCTACAGCCCAAGACCGCTATGAATGAGGCCCAAAACTTTTTTGGAAAAATGCATTTACCCTTAGGGAACACATGCGGTCACAATCACACCTTATTCATGCCATCAGTTTTTGGTAGTGCCTATATTTGTGAGCAACTATTTTCAAGGATGAAGCACACAAAGGGCACAATTAGAACCAAAATATCTGATGAGAACCTTGTGAATTCATTAGAAATTGCAAATACATCCATCCAACCAGATATTGATTCATTAGTTTATCAAAAACAATGTCAAATATCACACTGGTTTTGAGTTGCCCCTTTTATAATATAAAAAAAAAGTGTACAGCCTGTATAACGGTGTAAATTTGCTGTCCCCTCAAAATAACTCCACACACAGCCATTAACATCTAAACCACTGGTAACAAAAGTGAGTACACCCCTAAGTAAAAATGTCCAAATTGGTCCCAATTAGCATTTTCCGTCGCCGTTGACATGGGACTGGTTAGTGTTACAAGGTCTCAGGTGTAAATGGGGAGCAGGTGTGGTAAATTTGGTGTCATCGCTCACTCACCAAGTTTTACATGGCACTTCATGGCAAAGAACTCTCTTGAGGATCTGAAAAAAAGAATTGTTGCTCTACATAAAGATGGCCTAGGCTATAAGAAGATTGCCAAGACCCTGAAACTGAGCTGCAGCAGGGTGGCCAAGCCCATACAGCAGTTTAACAGGACAGGTTCCATTCAGAACAGGCCTCGCCAAAGAAGTTGAGTGCACGTGCTCAGCGTCATATCCAGAGGCTATCTTTGTGAAATAGACATATGTGTGCTGCCAGCATTGCTGCAGAGGTTGAAGGGGTGGGGTGAGCCTGTCAGTGCTCAGACCATACACCACATCAAATTAGTCTACTTAACTGTCGTCCCAGAAGGAAGCCTCTTCTAAAGATGATGCACAAGAATGCCAGCAGTTTGCTGAAGACAAGCAGACTTAGGGCATGGATTACTGGAAACGTCCTGTGGTCTGACGAGACCAAGATAAACTTATTTGGTTCAGATGGTGTCAAGCGTGTGTGGCAGCAAGCGGGTGAGGAGTACAAATACAAGTGTGTCTTGCCTACAGTCAAGCATGGTGGTGGGACTGTCATGGTCTGGATGAGTGCTGCTGGCACTGGGGAGCTAAAGTTCATTGAGGGAACCATGAATGCCAACATGGACTTTGACATACTGAAGCAGCGCATGATGCCCTCCATTTGGAGACTGGGCCCTAGGGCAGTATTCAAACATGATAATAACAACCCCAAAACACACCTCCAAGACAACCACTGACTTGCTAAAGAAGCCGAGGGTAAAGGTGATGGACTGGCCAAGCACTTCTCCAGAACAAAACCCTATTGCACATCTGTGGGGCATCCTCAAACGGAAAGGTGCAGGAGCACAAGGTCTCTAACATACATCAGCTCCGTGATGTCGTCATGGAAGAGTGGAAGAGGACTCCAGTGGCAACCTGTGAAGCTCTGGTTAACTCCATGCCTAAGAGGGTTAAGGCATGCTGGAAAATAATGGTGGCCACACAAGATATTGAAACTCTGGGCCCAATTTTGACTCAGAGGGTGTACTCCCTTTTGTTGTCAGAGGTTTAGACATTAATGGGTGTGTGTTGATTTATTTTGAAGGGACAGCAAATTTACTGTTCTACAAGCTGTTCACTCACTAATTTACATTGTAGTAAAGTGTAATTTCTTCAGTGTTGTCACATGAAATGTGAAATTGTCCCATATGCAACAAACTGTGATATACAACAATTTTAGCTGCAATAGCTCTTCTATTGGATTGGATGAGCTGGGCCAGCCTTCACTTCCCACGTATATCAACAAGCCTTGGCCGCCCATGATCCTGTGGTCGGTTTGCTGTTTTTCTCTCTTTAGCCAACTTTTGGTAGGTCCTTACCACTGGAGACCAGGAACATCCCACAAGAGCTGCAATTTTGGAGTTGCTCTTCTCCAGTTCTCTAGCCCCTAAAATTTGGCCCCTCAAATTTGTTCAAATCTTAGCACTTAGCCATTCTTTTTACATTCAACATATCAACTTCCGGGACACAATTAATTGCGGCTTAAGCCCCGTACACACGTACCGATCGTCGGCCGACCGATCGGCCGTCTTTTGTCCCCGGGCTGTCGTGTCCGCTGAAAAGTGCAAAAGACTGCACACAAATTTTGTCCGCCAACAACAGCCGACTGCAGAAGTGATGTCATGTGATGGTTAACTTTCCCTGTGTTTTTTCTTTTCTGAGCATGCCCAGTCGACTGAAATCTGTACTGACTGGCCAACAATCGGCCGTTCTGGTGTCGGCATACAAAAATTTTAATGCTTGCACGACAGATTCTGTTCGGCCGAAAGTGCGCTGTCGGAAGCATCATACTAACAAGCCTACAATCGGCCGATCGGTCGTCGACAATCTGCACGTGTGTACGGGCCTTTATTCTAGCCTACCCACTTTTAGGTGCCATTGTAACAACATAATGTTATTCACTTTACCTAGCATTGGTCATAATGTAATGGCTGATCAGTGTATATATTTTATCTTTTGTGCTCCATCACCTCGTCTATGTAATACCCTTTAGGAGGGACTGGAGAGGGAGTGTGCTACAGAACACACTCAATACACAAAACAAAGCCATCCATAAATTAATGTAAGATATTAAAGGAAAGGGCAGTGCCCTAGGGACAGCATGGAAATATGGTACATAAGCTTTATAGTGAGGGGAAATGCAAAGCCCACAACCTTTGCTCACCAGGACAACCTGTCCCATAAAGTCCCCCACAGAGGCACTAGCTACCTTCATAGTTGTGCTAACCAGAACAGAGCTAGTACAGGGGAAATAAGACTCAACAGGCCATACATTATACAATGTTCTTGTTTAAACTTCCTTTATATATATATATATATATATATATATATATATATATATATATATATTCAACTATGTAGCGCAAGGACTTGCTCAGTTATGTACGAATAAAAGCGTTTAGGTTTGACCTCATATTACATGGTTTTGGTAAGTCTAAAAGAAAATTGTGTAACATATGGCCAGCTTAAGGCAGACACTAGATGGGACACTCAAGGTACAAATAGGTGTGCCTAGTGGACATGTCCAGGGGAAAACCATAGCTCCTCACGATAGCCAGCAGAGAGCACTCCCAGGAATCAGAGACTATGCTTTTCAGGAAGCCATGGATCACTGGAGATAAAGACTGTGGCACAGCACTAGGATATCCTTCCTGCCCTGGCTGCTAAACCTCCTAGTTACCAGAAAAGTAGTGGCTGCCATCTGCCCTGCACCCACCATAGCCCATACACATCACCTACAAAGAGGAGAGATAGGACTCAGACCCAGGATATTTGTCTCACTCTACCTGCACTGGCACCAGGGACCTCCAGGGTATCAACAAGCTGCCTTAGGCTGCAAAAAGGGCACCGCCTGCCTGCCCGGGGACAATGCCTGGTCGGATTTGCCCCTGCTGGGAGTTCTCACAGGCAGCTCTGGAGACACAGATTTTCACAGCCACGCCTGTTATGGCAAAGAACTCCAATGTGGTCAGTATAGGGGAAACTTGCAACTATAATTTCCTGCTTATCAGAAGACAGTTGATTGATAAATCCCATTAAGTGATAAAACATGATTAAAAAAAAATAAAAAATCACCGCAAGGATGTTATTGTCCAGCTCCTGATTCTATGGCAGCTGGTAGAAGCCACCCCTAGGCTGTTTCTTGCATTTACACCTAGTGCCCTACTCCTACAGGTAACCATATAACCCAGTGCTTCCACATTTATGATCCTTATGGTGTCCTTCAATGAATTCAAGAGCAACATGACTTTTTTTTTTTTGTTTAGGTTTAACCACTTTACCACCGGAGGATTTTCCTGCTGTACGTCCAGGCCACTTTTTGCGATTCGGCACTGTGCGACTTTAAAGAGGAAGTAAACCCTCCTCTGCAAGTTGTACCTTTAGGTAAGCCTATGATAAGACTCACCTATAGGTACTGTAAATATCTCCTAAACATGTACCGTTTAGGAGATATTTACCTTACATGCAGCCAGTGACGTCACTGGCGCATGCGCTCTGAAGGAACGACCGCTCGTGCCGCTCCTTCAGTGTCCCGTGCCGCGACCGTCGGCTCCCCGCACCGCGGCTCTGGCCAATCAGATGGCCGGATCCCGCGATCCCTGAAGATGGGCGACTGGACATGTCGCCCGTCATAGAGGTAAGCAGGCAGCACAGCGGGGGCTCGTTCTAAGGTATTTTATAATGAGCTAGTATGCGATGCATACTAGCTCATTATGTGTTTCTCTTTCAGGGTGAAAAAAAATAAAAAAATATGTGGGTTTACAACCTCTTTAACTGACAATGGCGCGGTCATGCAACGCCGTACCCAAACTAAATTTACGTCCTTTTTTTCCAAACAAACAGAGCTTTCTTTTGGTGGTATTTGATCACCTCTGCGTTTTTAATTTTTTGCAATATTAATAAAAAAATGCGACAATTTTGAAAAAATAAGTTAAAAAATATCCAATATATTCAAATTGTTGTCATATATTTAGGCCAAAATGTATTTAGCTACATGTCTTTGACAAAAAAATTCTCAATGAGCGTATTTTTAACCGCTTTAAGACTGGAAGATTTTACCCCATTCCTGACCATGCCATATTTTGCAAATCGGCACTGCTTTACTTTACCGGACAATTGCGCAGTCGTGCGATGCTGTACCCAAATTAAATGTATGTCCTTTTTTCCCCACAAATAGAGCTTTCTTTTGGTGGTATTTGATCACCTGTGCAATTTTTACTTTTTGCGCTATATACAAAAAAAAGAGCGACAATTTTGAAAAAATAACAATATTTTTCACATTTTTTTATATGAAATTCCCCCCCAAAAAAATGTAAAAATCAAAATTTTTTAACATTTTAGGCCAATTTATTTTCTGCTACATATTTTTGGTAAAAAAAAAAAAAAAAATCGCAATAAGCGTATTTTGATTGGTTTGCACAAAAGTTATCGCAACTACTAACTACAGGAAATTGATGTCATTTTTATTGTTTTTTTTTTTAAACTATTTTTTTTTTTTAAACTAGTAATGGCGGCGATCTGCGGGTTTTTTTTTTTTCTTGCGGGACTGCGACATTGCGGCGGACAGATCGGACCATTGACTGACATTTTTGGGGATACCAGTGACATTACTACAGTAATCAGTGCTATAAATATGCACTGTTGCTGTAAAAATGACACTGGCAGGGAAGGGGTTAACTTTTATTGGTGATCAAGGGGTTAATGTATGCCTGGTGCTTACTTACGTGTGTGGGGGAGGGGACTGTGTGACACAGGCACAGATCGCAGGTTCAGCTATGCTGAATCCTGCAATCTGTCCCTGCCTGTCACTTAGGAGATCTTTGTGTAAACAAAGCGGCGGATCTCCACACTCGATCTCCGACGATCAGGGAAGAGCGGCGGTTATCACCGCCGCTCCTCCCCTGGCCCAATTCCCACTGTGACTGAATACAGCGGGAGCAAGCCTCCAGGAGCGCACACGCGCGTGCCGCCCACAAGGGGAGGAGTCCAGCGACGTAGGTCTACGTCGCTGGACGATATCGAGCCACTTTGCCGCAGTACCAGCTTAGTGAGTGGCCGGCAAGTGGTTAATATATTCTAATATTAATCATAGTTAATTAATATCCTGTTTTGGATGAAAATGACGGCATTAAACAGAGGGGGGGTGCTATTTTCAGGCTCAGTGGCAGCTGTAGTCTTTAGGTTTATTTTGTAAATGAACCTCCAGCATGCAAGTTTACCATGACAGAACCAAACATTTAAGTGGTTATTAAGCCACTTGCATGACTTTCTAAAATCCTCTGTTTCCTAAGTCGGTGTGCCTCTGTCTCTGCTTTATAAAAAATGCTGTGAATGCTGGATTTAAGTGTGCTGCTCGAGGCCAATGACCCTTGATAACGTCACCAGAAGTGACGAAATGCATCGAGACGTCTGATTACACTGTACTACGGATTACGTCTTTTCCGGGTTCCGGGTGGAATGTAGGTGCCGGAACGCAGAAGCGCCGTTCCCCGAGGCCCACGGCTGTCTCTGAATGCTCACTTTTATCGTCTATATTGTAAGTGTTACTCTTTCATTAAATTACTTTTACATGATGTACTTCACCATGGTGTCCCTTTTGTTTGCATGACATACTCGAGCCCAGCATCTTGTAGCAGAGGAGGACGGTTCATCCCTGGTTGAAGGCATACAGAGAGCATCCATTCTTATCCTGTCCCATTAAGGCTCTTTCTGACCCTTTATAATTTGAGGGTCTACCATCTCTGGTAAGAGGCTTGACTCATTAGGTGATCTGTGTGTTTGGTGAAGGCATTCACAAGTTTATAGCAAGACCCTTCTGGTTTTCCAATCCATTGGATAGTGATTGTGGACTGTTTGTTGCTCATCAACATTGTTGCTGGGACTCTTATATGCACAATTTATTTGCACCAATTGCTATTTTGCACAGTTTATAGTTTTTTTTAATCCATTGGATAGTGGTTTTGGATTGCTTATTGTTCAACAACATCATTGTTGGAACTCACATGCAGTTTATTTGCACTATATTACTATTTTGCACTATTTATAGGATATTGGTATATCACTGATTTAATTTACATCCATTAATTTTATAAGCCACTTTTATGGGGCTTATTCTTTTATTTCTTGTATTTGGATTCAATTTAAGGTGGCACAATTGCACGCTAGGAAATCAATTGTCCACCGATCTCACTTGATTGCTATTATATTTAAACTTTTAGGGCTGCATTTTATGATTTATGTAAATTAACTTCTCACTGGAGAGCGCAGATTTTATGTATTTATATATAATTTATCTCTTTATTGTTCCCATAAAGGTGCTGAGCTGGAAGTTGAGTGAGGGCAAGATGGCCCCCCAACTCGACTCTATGGCCTTGGAGGAGTGGAGCGACGTCAGACATTGCTTCTGGCCAACAGCCATAAAAGGCCTATTTTTTATTTAATTACAGTGGGTACGGAAAGTATTCAGACCCCCTTAAATTTTTCACTCTGTTATATTTCAGCCATTTGCTAAAATCATTTAAAGCGGAGTTCCACCCAAAAGTGGAACTTCCGCTTTAGGGAGTCCTGACCCCCTGACATGCCACATTTGGCATGTCATTTTTTTTGGGGGGGGGAGCGGGTACCGAGTTTTGAGAGGTACCCGCTCCCACTTCCGCTCGGAGCGCCGCGGCGCCCTGAACGGAAGTTCTCCTCTCCCCCTCCCTCCCTGCAATCTTCTGGGACACGTCAGAGGTCCCAGAAGATTGCCGGCCAATCACGGCGCGCAGCGTGACTCGCGCATGCGCAGTGGGTACCCGGCTGTGAAGCCACAAACTGTGACAGCCGGGTGCCCACAGCAGTGATGCCGGCGCCGAGGGAGAGGATCGAGGCTTCGGGCGGCCGCATCGCTGGACCGTTGGACAGGTGAGTAAATGGCTGGAACTCCGCTTTAAGTTCATTCTTCTTCCTCATGAATGTACACATAGCACCCCATACTGACAGAAAAACACAGAATTGTTGACATTGTTGCAGATTTATTAAAAAAGAAAAACTGAAATATCATATGGTCCTAAGTATTCAGACCCTTTGCTCAGTATTTAGTAGAAGCCCCCTTTTGATCTAATACAGCCAGGAGTCTTTTGGGAAAGATGCAACAAGTCTTTCACACCTGGATTTGGGGATCCTCTGCCATTCCTCCTTGCAGATCCTCTCCAGTTCTGTCAGGTTGGATGGTAAACGTTGGTGGACAGCCATTTTTAGGTCTCTCCAGAGATGCTCAATTGGGTTTAAGTCAGGGCTCTGGCTGGGCCATTCAAGAACAGTCACGGAGTTGTTGTGAAGCCACTCCTTCGTTATTTTAGCTGTGTGCTTAGGGTCATTGTCTTGTTGGAAGGTAAACCTTCGGCCCAGTCTGAGGTCCAGAGCACTCTGGAGAAGGTTTTTGTCCAGGATATCCCTGTACTTGGCCGCATTCATCTTTCCCTCGATTGCAACGTCCTGTCCCTGCAGCCGAAAAACACCCCCACAGCATGATGCTGCCACCACCATGCTTCACTGTTGAGACTGTATTGGACAGGTGATGAGCAGTGCCTGGTTTTCTCCACACATACCGCTTAGAATTAAGGCCAAAAGTTCTATTTTGGTCTCATCAGACCAGAGAATCTTATTTCTCACCATCTTGGAGTCCTTCAGGTGTTTTTTAGCAAACTCCATGTGGGCTTTCATGTGTCTTACACTGAGGAGAGGCTTCCGTCGGGCCACTCTGCCATAAAGCCCCGACTGGTGGAGGGCTGCAGTGATGGTTGACTTTCTACAACTTTCTCCCATCTCCTGACTGCATCTCTGGAGCTCAGCCACAGTGATCTTTGGGTTCTTCTTTACCTCTCTCACCAAGGCTCTTCTCCCCCGATAGCTCAGTTTGGCCGGACGGCCAGCTCTAGGAAGGGTTCTGGTCGTCCCAAACATCTTCCATTTGAGGATTATGGAGGCCACTGTGCTCTTAGGAACCTTAAGTGCAGCAGAAATCTTTTTGTAACCTTGGCCAGATCTGTGCCTTGCCACAATTCTGTCTCTGAGCTCTTCAGGCAGTTCCTTTGACCTCATGATTCTCATTTGCTCTGACATGCATTGTGATCTGGAAGGTCTTATATAGACAGGTGTGTGGCTTTCCTAATCAACTCCAATCAGTATAATCAAACACAGCTGGACTCAAATGAAGGTGTAGAACCATCTCAAGGATGATCAGAAGAAATGGAAAGCACCTGAGTTAAATATATGAGTGTCACAGCAAAGGGTCTGAATACTTAGGACCATGTGATATTTCAGTTTTTCTTTTTTAATAAATCTGCAACAATGTCAACAATTCTGTGTTTTTCTGTCAGTATGGGGTGCTGTGTGTACATTCAATGAACCTAAATGATTTTAGCAAATGGCTGCAATATAACAAAGTAAAAAATTTAAGGGGGTCTGAATACTTTCCGTACCCACTGTAAATGACTTTATTTTTTATTGCTTTTAAATGTTAATGTGAAATCTGAGGTCTTTTTGATCTCACATTAAAGAGGACCTGTCCTGCTTATTTCTATTACAAGGGATGTTTACATTCCTTGTAAAAGGAATAAAAGTGAAAAAAAAAATAAAATTATTTTAAAAAGGGACAGTGTAAAAATAAAAAAGTAAATAAGAAATGGGGAATCCATCTGGGCGTTGCACTTTTTTTCTCATTACATCAATTTAGGGCTGAGTAAGTCATAAAAAAGAGAAACAATATCTACATTTTGTTTTTGGATGCAGTGTAAGTAACAATTCACATTGATTTAAGCCACTACAGTCTCAGAAACTTAATTGAAACACTAAAATTTATTTAATTGTTCATGGTAAGGCTTGTGTCTGTGTAAACAATGCTGAATTGAACAGTAAACATAAGAATCACGTCAATTATAAAATTATGTAAACTCTGATGTTTTTGTCTTGAACAAAGTTACTTTTAAGTATTTAAAGCTGGAAGACCTATCAGAAATCTACAAATATGGGCAGCTTTTAATGAATGTAAGCCTACACTATTCATGTTTTTTTTATGGGAATTTTACATTAATCAAGCTGAAAACATTTGTATTTTGATTCAAAAGTGGTAGCATTAGGGAAATTAAAAGTTTACGTGGTTTTCCTAATATCGCACGGCTGTAACTGTGCATGTTTTATGTGACTTCCAAGCTGACATTACAGTAGCCAAAACTACAACTAGGCAATCTGGGAAAAAATGGCTACAGAGCACTGAAACCAAAAAACGGAAAAAGTAACATTTAATTGCCTAACTGTACAATCCAACTCATCATGAAAGATTACAATTGACTCCTAAAACGAATTTGCACTAGGCCTTAACATAACCATAAAACAGAACTGGGCAACAGAAGAAATTACCACTATTATTAGAATTACAGTTCAGTATATACATAGCAGAATTTATTGGTTATATTATTTCTGAAAAAGATTATAGAAAAAAAATATATCTATACAAAGGATTTTTGGAGGACCAGTCAGAACCAGAAGGTGGCTTGAACAAATTAAACTATTCACTTCTGCCCAAAATATGATCGCCCACTGGTAACCATCCATACTCCCATCGCACACAATCCTGGAATAGGCACAATGGGTGCTACAGCAACCGCTGGAAAATGGAACATACATGATGCAGTGTAAATATTTTCCAGCACACCACAGATTTTAGAGTTAAGTCCAAACAATGTTTTATTGAAGCGTGGTCAGATCACAAGCAAAAGAATGCAATGTTTTGGAGCCAGACAGGATCCCTTCGTCGGGCATATCACATGACTGATGAAGGGGTCTTTTGCGGCTCCAAAATATTGCATTCTTTTGCTTGTGATGTGATCATGCTTCAATAAAACATTGTTGGACTTAACTGGAAGATCTGTGGTGTGCTGGAAAATGTTTACTCTACTTATGCACACAGGACTTTTTTAAAGCACACCCTGCACTGGAAGGCAGAGTCCACCCATGTGGCTATACCCCAAACTTGCTTGTTTCCAAATGCAGCATTACAGAAAAAAATTGAGTAACGCAGTGTTTTGTGAACAGGGGGTGGGGGCAGACAAATATGAGGACATTGCATTTTAGTGCAAGATCTGATTTAATGAGTGATAAAATAAAAAATACCCAGCAATTACTGTATTTGAAAAATTCAGTAGGCAAATTTCACTTTGGATCTGCAGTGGCACTGCACATTGCTGCCTGCGGTCATTCAGCCCTGGTTCACACTGATGCACTGCAAGAAACGCATTAATTCCAGTGTATTTTAGGCACTGTATAGCAACTGCACTGTGTTCATGTGATCTGCTGTGGGTGTCAATTAAAAGTCACCACCCAAAAAAGCAGGTCGCAAAACACAGCGCAGATGCCTGAACCAGATCGCATTGGGTGGAAACACCCATGTGATCTTGTTCCAGTGCAAACAAAAAAAGCTGCCTGAACCTTTTTTCACACGTGGTGCACATGTGGTGTGATTTGTGTAATTAAAAATGAAAGGACTCAAATTGCACTACACAGAATCGCAAGTGATTAGCACAGAAATGCAGCACGATTTTGCCTGAAAATCACATGTGGTGTGCAGCGTGAGCCAGGGTTAAGTCTCCTCTAAATACAAGGAGCTCTAAATGGCAAGTGTCAAAATGTGCAGCATTGTGGGACAGATTGGTGAAAACTGTAGAACGGAAATATGAACGTGGTGCTGTAGATCGTAAAAGAAAGCTTTCATTAACTAGAAGTGCATTCATTAATTGTAAACAGTGTTAATGTAAGTAATATTTTGCATAAGCAGTCTGAAAAAACTACCCCCAAACCTAGCAGCCCTTTTTAAAAGACCCTATGCATGTCTTTTGGATGTCTTCACAAGGCAGGTTTTAACATGTAAAGAACATGCATAATATACATAAACAGCACAGATAACCTTATGGGAAGATTGCTGTTAAAATGTTCTAGCGACTGGGTCTCTAAGGCCACTTGCACACTGCAGCTTGAAAATGCTCAGTACAGTGTTTTTGCTTATGGATCTAAAATGCAATTTACAATATGGCTGTACACACAGGCGCATAATAAACAGGGGCTGCCGATTCATGAGGAAAAAAAAAAAAAAAAAGAGGCCTAAAGCCAAGTTCCAGGTATGGCAATTTTTACATAGATATGCCTGTCCAAACTGGATCAATGTAAGTATCTATATGCCAAGCAAATGGGATAGTCCTGGAAGCTAAAAATCACTAGTAGGCACCGCGATCACAGTGTTTACCCCTAGCTTCTAGGCCCCATGCCGAGCAGATTCACTGCTACTTAATGAACACAGGTGATCACCTTCTCAGGCAACATTCAAAACACTTGATATTCTCAGTTGGATGAGGTGGAAATCGCGATATCATCACACTGGCTCTCCACCTCATCCAGTCAGAGGGGAAAAAGCAGAGCAATCCCTGAATGGAGCCCGGCCGAGCAAGCAAGCTCCCTCCTGTGTTCACAATGCAGCAGTGCAATCACTTGGCAGAGCTTACTGTAAAAGTAGTGCCAACTACAGTGATCTCCAGCTTCCACAGGAATCTCAGAGGTATGGCACATATATATTTGCATTGGTCCAAACTGTGCCTATGTAACTATGTAAAAATTACCATGTCTGTAATTCATCTTGAAGCAAGACACTCCTATTGAAACTACTTTCTTGTAGCTCTTTGAAACATGTCCCGTATAGTTTGCTGCTTGTTACTTGGCTTCAGGATTTTTACCCCATTAGGCAATGAGGGCTGTTCAGATGTTTTACTTGTCCCATCACTAGATGAAAAGGATCGTGCAATGTTTTTTGGGGTGGGTTTTTTATTTTCATCAGAGGATTCCCCACTTTCAGAGCTCTTAGAACTGCTTTGATCCATACAGCATTTTGAAGCATTCCCTTTGGGTGATGCAGATTCCGATAGCTTCTGCTGTGGAGATGTTCTTTTTGGCCGCAACTTGTACTCATCTGGGGAACCCTTCTGTCTGCTGACTTGCTTCACTTCTCTGTCTAAAAGCTTCTGTATTTTTAGAGCCAGAAGCCGGTCCTGTTCTTCCTGTAGTTTCTTCTCATGGAGAGTCTCTTCCAGTTCCATTAACACTTCTGTGTGGTTTCCAGGTGCTATGCTGTTCCCCAGACAAGGCCTCTTTTCACTTGGATGATCCTGTGTGTCTCCATAGAAATCAAGAGTTCTTTTAGGTGACGATTTATGCTGCCAATGCTCAGGCATACTGGTTACATCAAGATATTGTGGATTTTGCCATTTCCTACTACTATCCAAAGAGCTGGAACACCGGGGAGGGGATAACTGTGTAGTAGTTATGGTTAGGCGAGCCTCATTTGTTTGCCCTACATTTTTGTTTGTAGATGACCATTCTGTCTGTAATGCATTTCTGGTAGGAGAGCATTTAGTCAGACCAGGTAGTTGAATCTCGGAATCTAACATTTCTATAGGACTAGGATTAGGAGTAAAAGATGACTGAGGGGAGAGTATAGGCATTGGATAATCATCCAATTCATCAAGCAAAGCTAAACCATTTTCAGTACCAGTACTCATGTTCTGCAAATAAAACAAATAAGAAAATCAAGTGTCTGGTTACACATACAGTACAATAAATTGGGAAGCACAGGTTGTAAAGTGTAGAAAACAGTTTACAAATACCTATGAACTGATCAGGTCAATGCACTTTTAAGCCTTATTAGTACATTCTCAAAAGTGTAAATGCATGTGAATGCTTTGCAAAGACCTTAACTTCTGCACAGACAAACTAGGCCTCAGCCTTGCTGGAGTCACGTCCTGCCTACACACTTTAACAATGGTAAGAGCATATACTAACCACTGAGCCTCTCACACTGGACTGTTAAGTGGTAGGTGCTGGTCACGAGTCACGGTAGAAGTACTGCATGTGGCTCAGAAGGGGGTGGGGATTGCTTCAGGACCAGGTTGAAAAGGGACCAATTTGTACAGAAGTAATAAATGTGTTGCACTGTCCCTTTAAATCCCTTTAACATCTCACATGCAAATAATGGTGAAAAACTACTCAACACTAATTTCACGTGACCAATAAAGAAGTGACAACATTTCCAAATACAGTGCCTTGAAAAAGTATTCATGCTCCTTGAAATTTTCCACATTGTATCATATTGGAATTTTATGTGATAAACCAACACAAAGTGACACCTAATTGTGAACTGGAAGGAGAATGATAAATGGTTTTCAACATTTTTTTTACAAAATAATATTCTGACAAGTGTGGCGTGCATTTGTATTCAGCCCCCTTTACTCTGATGCCCCCAACTAAAATCTAGTGGAACCAATTGCCTTTAGAAGTCACCTAATTAATAAATAGAGTCCACCTGTGTGTAATTTATTCTTAGTATAAATACAGCTGTTCTGTGAAGCCTTCAGAGGTTTGTTAGAGAACCTTAGTGAACAAACATCATTAAGGCAGGGTTCGACAAACCATGGGCGCCAGGTCGCCATGGCGACCAGAAACCGCGTCCTGGCTCCTGATTTGCCGCCAGCTCACTCTCTGTAACTCCTGACTGACTGCCGGACACGCAGCTCAGAGTGCCAGGCAGCTGATGCTTCGCTCTCCCCCTCCCTGGTCTCCATGTTTTCCCTGGAGCCGTGCAGTAATCTGAAGTCTGGCTGTGAGTGACATGAGAGGGGGACAGGGACGGCCTCCTCTCCTCTGCCGGAGCAAGGTCCTGAATGGCTGCTCTCTGAGCTCTCTTCTGCTGCCCGTCGTGTCTCTGTCAGGCTGGCCTTCCTCCCCCAGAGCACACGGCAGGGGGAGTTCAGACCTTGGAGAAGGGTGAGGAGGAGGGGGACCCAGCAGCCTGTGTGGCCTTTACCTGACCTAGCAGGCAGACTGTCACTACTGTGAGGGAAGGGGGGGGGGGGGGGAGTTCTGGTGGAGGATAGAGCACGGGGGCTGCCTGTGTGTGTGTTCTGTGTCCATGCTGTGACACACTGAGCCGATGTTCTAATAGTGCAAAGTTGTTTAAGGTGTGCTGTGAGGTGGAGGAGGGGAGATGAGGCAGGCATGCTTTAGAATTATCTTTTTATGTCCTCTGATAAAGCCCTGTGTATTATCAACAATCACCACAGGGTGACACACATGTAGGCTGGAAGTAGCAGCAAAGAGGTAACAGAAGATCAGCAGCGCTGGGATACTTCTTTCATCCTTTTCTGTATTTAATTTAAAATGTCACAAAGGCTATATTTAGATGTGCAGTTGGGTGGTAAAAATGTGCTGTAAAGACATGTTTTTGCCACCCACCAACAGCCACCCTTAAGCTACAATAGGCAGCAAAAGAGGGTATTTTACATGCCGCAGTCATGATGCATTCGCATAAAAAGGAGTTTCCCCATAACAGGTTTTTAATGTCATTCTTTCTGGCCAGCCCATAACCTTGATGTAATGCGCTACATTGGAGTTATCGACTGACCGCTCTGCTGTAAGTTAGAGTTAGGGGGCGCAAATTACTTGCCCTGACAACCCACGCTACAAAAAAAAAAAAAAAAACTGGCTCCTAACTTTTTTAGCTGGCTCCTAGATTCATAGCAAATTTGTCAAGCCCTGCATTATGGTCAAGAACACACCAGACAGGTCAGGAAAAAGTTGTGGAGAAGGTTAAAGCAGGGTTAGGTTATAAAAAATATCCCAAGCTTTGAACAACTCACAGAGCACTGCTCAATCCATCATCCGAAAATGGAAAGAGTAAGGCACAACGGCAAGGCTACAAAGACATGGCCGTCCCCCTAAAGTGACAGGCCGGGCAAGGAGAGCATTCATCAGAGAAGCAGCCAATCGCAACTCTAGAGGAGCTGCGGAGATCCACAGCTCAGGTGGGAAAATCCGCCCACAGGACAACTATTAGTCGTGCACTCTACAAATCTGATCTTTATGGAAGAGTGGTAAGAAGAAAGCCTCTGTTGAAAGAAGGCCATAAGAAGTCACATTTGCAGTTTGCAAGAAGCTGTGTGGGGGACACAGCAAACATGTGGAAGAAGGTGCTCGGGTCAGATGAGACCAACATTTAACTTTTTGGTCTAAAAGCAAAAAACGCTTTGTGTGGAGCAAAACTAACCGCACAACATCCCATCGTAAAACATGGTGGTGGCATAATCATGTTGTGGGGATGCTTTTCTTCAGCAGGGACAAGGAAGTTGATGGGAAGATGGATGGAGCCAAATACAGTGCAATCGTAGAAAAAAAACCTAGTAAAGTCTGCAAAAGACTTAAGACTGGGGTGGAGGTTCACCTTTCAGCAGGACAACGACCCTAAACATACAGCCAAGAGCTACAATAGAGTGGGTTAGCTCAAAGAACATTCATGTGTTAGAATGGCCCAAAGTTGAGACCTAAATCCAATTGAGAATCTGTGGCAAGTCTTGAAATTTGCTGTTCACAGATGCTCTCCATCCAATCTGACAGAGCTTCAGCTATTTTGCAAAGAAGTATGGTCAAAAATGTATTGACTCGGGGGCTGAATACAAATGCAAACCACACTTTTTAGATATTTGTAAAAAATGTTGAAAACCTTTTATTATTTTAATCCACTTCACACTTATTTGCCACTTTGTGTTGTTCTATCACATAAAATCCCAATAAAATACAGATACGTTTTTGGATGTAACATGAGAAAATTTCAAGGGGTATGAATACTTTTTCAAGGCACTGTAATCATACAGTACTGTAAATAAAAGTGCTCAATATTAATGTGATCAATGATAAACAATGTCCATGCAATAGGCATAAATAATGTTCTTCTGTGCTTGAGTGCTCCACCACTTTATCACACATGTACTGCTTACCCAGAGAAGGTAAAGTGATTCTAAAGCCTGGACATACACTGCTCAAAAAAGTTAAAGAACACTTTGAAAACAAATCAGATCTCAGTGGGGAAAAATATCATGCTGGATATCTATACTGATATGGACCAGGTGGATGGAAATGAAAATAATAAACCTACAGAGGACTGAATTCAAAAGAAACCCCGAAAATGAAAAAATGATTCAGCAGGCTAGTCCATTTTGCTGAAATTTCATTGCAGAAACTCAGAAGGTACTCAGTAGTTTATATGGCCCCCCACGTGCTTGTATGCATGCCTGACGTCATCGGGGCATGCTACCAATGAGAAGACTGATGGTGTCCTGGGGTATTCCCTCCCAGATCTGGACCAGGGCATCACTGAGCTCCTGAACAGACTGAGATGTAACCTGGTGGCGTCGGATGGACCGAAGCATAATGTCCCAGAGGGGTTCTATTGAAATGGGGCCAGGCATTGTCATGCACCAGGAGGAACCCAGGGTCCACTGCACCAGCATAGGGTCTGACAATGGGTCCAATAATTTCATCCCAATACCTAATGGTAGGGAGGGTGCCATTGTCTAGCCTGTAGCGTCTGTGCGTCCCTCCATGAATATGCCTCCCCAGACCATCACTGACCCACCACCTTAACCGGTCATGCTGAATGATGTTACAGGCAGCATAACCTGCTCCTTGGCTTCTCCAGACCCTTTCACGTCTGTCACATGTGCTCAGGGTGAACCTGCTCTCATCTGTGAAAAGCATACGGTGTCATTGGCAGCCCTGCCAATTCTGGTGTTCAATGGCAAATGCCAGTCGAACTCCATGATGCCCGGCAGTGAGCACAGGGCAAATTAGAGGACGTTTGGCCCTCAGGCCTCCCTCAAAGTCTGTTTCTGGTTATTTGATCAGAGACAGGTCACATCAGTGGCCCGCTGGAGGTCATTTTGTAGGGCTCTGGCAGTGTTCATCCTGTTCCTCCTTGCACAAAGGAGCGGATATCGGACCTGCTGATGTGTTTAGGACCTTCTATGGCCCTGTCCGGCTCTCCTAGAATCTCCCACATGCTCTTGAGACTGTGCTGGGAGACACAGCAAACCTTCTGGCAATGGCACGTATTCATGCGCCATCCTGGAGGAGTTGGTCTCCCTGTGCAACCTCTATGGCAGTGGTTCTTAACCTGGGTTCGATCGAACCCCAGGGGTTCGGTGGGTCAGTCTCGAGGGTTCGGCACACCCTCCGCTAGTACCACTTCGCTGTCAGGGACTATTTCTCCAGTTTCGGGCATGTCCTTCCGATCCCGCTCCGCTTGCACTCACAGCTCTCTCTGCCCCTGGCTCACTCTCACTACTGGCTGTGCAGCTTGGCTTCCGACCGAATCCGATCCAGCCGGAGCCGGCGTCGCCCACTGTGGAGTGGTGGAGGGAGGGACTAACCCGTGCAGCGGCCACCCAGCGCATCGCGGGAAAGAACCACCAGGCCAGGCAGCCGCAGCAGCAGAAGAAGCCGGCAGGTGAGAGGCCAGAGATCCAGTGGTGACAGTGGTGCTGCAGGAGGAAAACCTAGCCTGTGATCAGGAGTCGGGACACAGGTGAAAAAAAGGTAGGAATGGAGTAGTACTGGCTGTACTAGTCTAGTGACTGTCTGAGAACACTGAGAAGACTATGTAAAGGGGATCTATTTTATGGGGAACCTGGCTTGCTGTAAGGGGGGAGATCTAAATGGGGGACGGGACCTCACCTCACCCTGGCCTGCTGTAAGGGGGGATCTATATGGGGGACATGACCCCCCATATAGATCCAACCTTACAGTAAGCCAGGGTGAGGTCCCCCGTATAGATCCCCCCTACAGCAGGCCAGGGTGAGGTTAGGTCACTCTGGGGTCCCCCATATAGATCCCCCCTTACAGCAGACCAGGGTGAGGTTAGGTCACTCTGGGGTCCCACATATAGATCCCCCCCCTACAGCAGGCTAGGGTCCGGACCTCACCTCACCCTGTCCTGCTGTAAGGGGGAGATCTATATGGGGGACGGGACCTCACCTCACCCTGGCCTGCTGTAAGGGGGGATCTATATGGGGGACCTCACCCTGGCCTGCTATAAGGGGGGATCTATATGGGGGACCAGATCCCCCCTTACAGCAGGCCAGGGTGAGGTGAGGTCCCATCCCCCATATAGATCTCCCCCCTTACAGCAGGCCAGGGTGAGGTCTCGTCCCCCATATAGATCCCCCCTTACAGCAGGCCAGGGTGAGGTGAGGTGAGGTCCCGTCCCCTATATAGATCCCCCCTTACAGCAGGCCAGGGTGAGGTGAGATTTTGTGCACCTATGTATAAATATATACCTAAAATAATATATACCTATGTTTTGAATTTGAAAAAATTATATTTTATTTTTCCAATTAAGAAGGGTTCGGTGAATGCGCATATGAAACTGGTGGGGTTCAGTACCTCCAACAAGGTTAAGAACCACTGCTCTATGGGCTCCAGGTATCGCCTCATGCTACCAGTAGTGACACTGACCCTAGCCAAATGCAGAACTAGTGAAGAAAAACAGTCAGAAAAGAGGAGTAGGGGGGAAAAAAAAATTCAGTGGCCTCCACCTGTAAAACCATTCCCGTTTTGGAGGTTGTCTCATTGTTGCCCATCTAGTGCACCTGTGGTTTTTCATTAACACCAAAGCTTCTGAAACTGATCAACAACCCCCTATGCTACTTAACTGACCAGATCAATATCCCAGGAGTTGAGCTGACCTGATGATATATACACCGATTAAAAAAAGTGTTCCTTTAATTTTTTTGAGCAGTGTATTTTACCTTAAAGCATTCCCTGCTTTAGGGTAAAAAATGTCAGTGTTTGCATCACCCACTCACACCCCTCAGGCTTCCACTACTGTCAATCAAATCCTGTAAGCAGAGCTCGGGGCTGAACTGCACTGTGTGCTTTTCAATGGATGCAGACAGGCCGGCTCGGAATTGAGCCCGTAGGTGTGCTCCCAAAGCAAGCAGCTTGCTTTGGGGCCACACAAATAACAGGAGCCAAGAGTCCAAGCAAGGAAACCAAGAAGAGCAGGCTTGAGGCCACTCTGTGCAAAATCATTGCACATCAGAGGTGTTTTAGTTTTGAAGGGTAAGTTACGATCACCTAAAAAAATTCAGCAAGCTCCAGTACCCTAACCCTCTAGGGCCAGGATCCTCAATATGCGGACTCTGGGCCGTGTCCGGATCCAGATGCACTTAAATCTGGACCGCAGCAGCTGTCCCCCACCAGTCCGCATGCACCCACCCGCCCCTGCCGCTGTTGAAGTCACAGCAGAGCAGGCGTCAGGGAACAGAAGGTCTCTAGGGGGAGTGGCAGCTGTCAAACCCCTCTCGTCGCCCCATGCACAGGCCCAATGCGCTGAACCCAAAGCAAGCAGGAGGGCGGACGGCACAGAGCCTAGCGGCAGCAGCAGGCGAGCACACCCAGAAGAGGAGTCCACCCCGCCACTCTCCCCGCCCTCCAGAACATTGAGTTAAGGTAGGGAGAAGATTATTAGGGGGGGCGGGGGGGAGGGGCAGTGATGTGATATCTGTGGCTGTGATGTGAGAGGGGGGGATCTTAGAAATGGGGGGGCAGACTGAGGGGTGAGCTGTGATACGAGTGGCTGTGAGATTGGGGGGGGGGGGGAAAGACTATAATACTGAAGGGCTGTGATGTTAGAGAGAAGCTGTGATATGGGGCGATGCAAGAAGGGTGAGCTGTCAAGTGAGAGGGGGAGCTGAAATGTGAATGGGGAGGGGTGCTGTGATATGGGAGGCTGTAACGTAAAAGGGAGAAGTTGTGATATGGAGGGCTGTGATGCGAGAGGGGTGCTGTGATATGGAGGACTGTGATGTGAGAGGGGGAGCGGTGATATGGGGTAGCTGTGATGCGAGAGGAGGAGCTGTAATGAGATATGGGGGAGCTATGATATGGAGGAGCTGTTATGTGAGAAGGGGGAGCTGTGATATAGGGGGCTGTGATGTGAGGGGGGAGCTTTGATATGGGGGGGCGATGTGCAAGGAAGCTGTGATATCGGGGAGCTGTGATATGGGGGGCTGTGATATGAGGGGTTTGTGATGTGAGGTGAAGGGCTGTGATGTCAGGTGGGGGTGAGCTGTGATTGCAAGGGGGACTGTGATGTAAGCGGGTTTCTAATGTTGGGGCTCTAATGTGAAAAGGGGGTTGTGATGTAAGGGGGGCTGTGGACATTAATTTAAAGGGGGCTGTGACGTGAAAGACCTGAGTCATAGCAGAAAAACTAGATTTGGACCAAAATGTTACCAACCGGACCTCTGTGAATTTTAATTGAGTACCCCTGCTCTAGGGAACCCACAACTGTCTTTTTAAATCTTAAAGTGGAACTAAAGGCATTCTACTTATCTCCTCACTTAGGCTGGGTTCAATTTAATCAGGCAGGTCAGTCTACGGTCACGGACTATCTGGGAACCAGCCTAGATTTACCCCCCTAGCACATGCAGGCATCTGTTACTTAAGAAAATAAAGCATAATTTCCGAATTCATTCAGCTGCAGTCATTCCAGTATAGCAATGGAAAAAGAAGAAAAATCAACAGGATTTATTTCTAGGTGGCTGAAATCTTAATTTGAAACAAATTTACCTGAAGTTCCCCATTTCTGACATGAGTAGACCCATCAGTACCAAAAATCTTTACCGATGTAGGTGACAGAAACCTGAAACACAGAACAAATCGGAACAAATTACCTAACTTTTAAAACAAAACACTCAACTTCCTACCCTGACCTAACCCACTTTCCCTCCATAGATGCATAGGTACCTTGACACGACAGCTGCATGCCTCATAGGTTTGTTTATATACTAGCAGTGACTGCGTATTACAGCCCCATAGACACCTAGAGTGCTGTGTCGCGAGGCCAGAGATGAAGGGAGATGGCCTCCTAGATGTCTGTGGGGTTGTAATGCACAGGCGCGCCACAGCCATTGGATCAAGGTAAAAGTATGCACCTTTTGAGGGTTGGGGTGGGTTAGATGCAGATGTTTGCAGCAAAGGCTGGACTGCCATAAAATCTGCTCAGCAGTAAAAGTATTATCAACTACCTAGCTAGCTCAAATTTCTTTCTAAAATAAATAAATACTAACTCCGTATTTTAGAAGCAATTTTTTGCCTCCAAGATAGTGGCTAAAACCTGAATACAGGCTTTTAACTACCAAGAAGAGGCTCAAATGGAGAGCGGAGAGGACGATGGATTACGCTACGATCTCTGCTTCAACCTAACAATAAGAGGAAGCTTTGCATTCAGAGCATACAAAGCTGCCTATGAATAGCTGAGCTCCGCTCAGCCTGACTCACGTTTGTTCTGGTTGTGAAATGGGATGTTTGCATGCAACAGCCGTAACACAAGGCTGGATACTGTAGATAGCTGGGGCTACATACAGTCTATACAATGCTGTCAGCAGGTGCACCTGTTAGTGTAGTAAATCATTTGTTTGGGCCAGCTTAGCTCAGACAAATTAGTTAAAGTGACAGTAAAGCTGGAGATCAGCTTTAGAAGAGAGTACCCAGTGCTTTTGACAAGACAGATATTTTTTTATTATTTCAATACAGTACAAAATTGATCCATTGCGGAGGTTTAATATGACCAAGTTCTATATGGTACCATCATTTTGTCTCTCTTGATCAAGTTAGATTTTCAGCTGCAAAATTCTATTACGTCAAATGACTTTCTCACCTCTGAATGTCTCCAGACAGTGTCCTGTTGCTTTTCATCCGTTTACAAGACTTTATAGCGACAGTCTTCTTGAGGATTATAGGTGACTCCACTGGGGATATTTGGACAGATGATGTATTGGATTCATTCTAGTGGGAAAAAAAAAAAAATGAACCTTTAAAAAATGGCAGTCTTTTTGAAAAACAAAATTTTCCTCTAGATGATCTATATACATTGTAAGGATTTTGGCACACTTGCTTCAGAACAGAAAAAAGGTAGAAATCTGCAACATATGGCTATTTTACCATGTCATTGCCAAGCTAGTTCCTAAATTGGAGGGTCTACCTTCATTATAATTTCATAAGCAAATCTCAGTGTTCCAATGAGAAATGCTGCAAGGGTCTGCAGACCTTTAGAAGTAGTGGAAAGTATTAAAAATATTGGGGGAAAAAAAAAAAAAAGTTAATCACATAAGCATGAAATTACATACATTAACCAGTTGTACTGCAGACGAGCAGCCACTGTAGGCGAAGCGACGTACTGGTACGCCGCTACCGAATTTCGGGTTGAGGGCTTGTGCACGCGCACCTCCCACCTGTCAGCAAGTCCCAGCCAATAATTCATGGCCGGGACATGCTGTTCAGCTGTGTACATTCACAGCCCAGAGTTAAGTGTTAACTCTGGGCGGGAGGGAGGGATCTGTCAGTTTCCCCTCCCTGCACAGCAGAGATGATAAATTGGTTAGTAAAAAGCAGCACACACATATAAACACATAGTTATGACTTTTTTCCAGGTGGCGTTAAACCTCTCTAGATCTTCTTCATAGCTACTTAAAATATTCTATTTCGTAAATATATTAAATTCTTTTAAACCATTCTTTTGTCTTGGGACATTCTGGGTCTCGCCTTTTTTGGTATTGCCCCCTTTGCCGCATTCATTAACTGGGGCAATATCGTACTTCTATATTGTTTTATTGGACTGTTTTATGAAATAGGCATACCCATGGGTCATCTTTAATTTCTAGATCCATGATCGCTTTTATATAAAATGCCACACTCTCTGCCAATATTCCTGTATCTTTGGGCACTCCTACCATATATGCAGCATGGTACCCCTCTGATCACACCCTCTCCAGCACAATGGGGATTTTTCTAAATGGTATTTATTTGCTTCCACAGGCGTTCTATACCACCTACCCAAACATTTATAATTCATCTCTGTCGAGTTTATATCTATCGCTGTATTATGGACAGCTCTCATAACTATACTTAAAGCAGAGTTCCACCCTGGGAATTTTTTTTTTTAATAAAAATACCCCCGGGACAGTCAGGGCTAGTGCATTCCACAATGGCTAGCCTCTGATCTGTCCCGGTTGCACTTACCTTTTAGAAGAAATACTTACCTTGAAAATGTATTGTCCAGCGCTGCCATCTCAGGTGTGGGCAGCTTGAAGCCAGCGCAATCCTCTTCTGTGTCCTCTTCCGTCTTCTTCGGTCCCACGATGCACTGCACCGGCCCCGCCACAGCGTCATCCCTGCACAGCTTCTGGGCATGCCCAGAAGCTGTTTAGCAAGGTATGACGGCGCCTGCACCGGAACTGACGTCAGGGCCGGTGCAGGTGCATTGATTCCTGGGAGCGATGACGTTCAGCTCCCAGGAATCAATGCAAGCCAGGAAGTGACGAATCGCCGTGGCCGCCGAGGGGAGGAAGAGGAAGGTAAGTATATTTTCTTCTAAACCAGGTAAGTAAAAAAAAATAAAAAATTTGCGATTATCCATTTGTTTTTCAGGTGACCCGGAGTGAGAAGATGGAAGTATAATTTTAGGGTGAAACTCCGCTTTAATTGGTGCTCCTCCAAATGTGATCCCAGTTCTTTTCCCCCACTTTTGAATGAATGGAGGTATCCTCGGCTCGGCTATCTCGTAAGTATTTTATCAAATTTGAGAGATATGATGTTTTGATTTCGTCTGCGAATTACACAGCCGTTCAAATGGAAGCAGTTCCTCTTCTGACCCGATAGGCTGGGGTAGGTAGGCTGGGGTAGGTAGTGTTGATATGAAGTGTCTCAGCTGAAAATACCGCCATTCATTCAAAATCATGAATTCCTTTTTCTGTTTGAAGTCCTGATATATCCCATCTTTCCCTTTTTCATTATATCCTTTATCTGTGCATTTTTATCTATTATCCAATCACCAAATTGTGTCATTTCCTGGTGGAAAATAATTTGTCCCTGTGAGTGAAATTACCAGTGAGTTGTACTCCATTTTGCTTGTTTAAAAATTAAATCCCAAACTCTAAAGGCTACGTTCACATCTTGGCGTTGCTATTTACAGGCATTTTTTCAGGCGTTTTTATGGGCATTTTACAGGCTGACAAGTGACCAATAGAAAAAAAATAAAAGCGCCTGTAATCTGCCCAAAAAGAAGCTCATGTACTTTGAGCGTTGGGCATTTTGCTTAAAACGTCAAAACGCTCAGATGTGAACAGGGGCCATTGAAATTAATAGGATTTGTCTTGTTGGGCGTTTTTTGCAGGGCTGTGGAGTCGGTAGATACATTTTTCAGACTCCTCAGTTTTTTGTACTTCCGACTCCGACTCCTCTGTATTAATCTTTCGACACTGACTTGGGTGGGTGGCATTGCAATAACTATTCTGTCCACATCACTAACGATCTCTGGATAAACAAGGATGGCTTCTTCAACAGTAAGTTTTGATGAGCGATCATACTTTTCAACTTCTTTTAGTGCTTTATAAAACTCCTGTTGCAATTTTTTTATTTGGACATTTACTGGTTCTGTAACGCTTATGCGATGTCGCTTTCCTTTAGCAGCTTAAATTTTGTTTAAGAAGGAATCAAAATCGAATTCTTCGTTTGAAGAAGATGATCCTGAGTTACCACTATTGCTTAAAATAACTTCATCCTGTGGAGGTATTTCAGGTCGTAATCCCTTCATGCGAACTGCTACATCATAGAGGGCCTTTTTCCCAGTAGCAGTCTGTTCACTGTTCAACAAAAGTCGGCTCATTGGGTCGACATAAATAGCCGCTAACCAGATTTCATTTTCCAGCAAAAGATTCTCTCTTTTCATCATTGAAGATGCAATGCCCTCAGCTATTAACCCTCCATTTTTTGTTCAGGCGATATAACAGGCTCTTCCATTCCAAGAGGAATTTACCCGGGATTAGATCGTCACATTGCAACCTCTTGGTGACAGTGAAGGGGTGAGAAAGAAGGTTCTCCAGCTCTTTTGTTTGTGTCCACTGGCTTTCAGTTAATGCAAGATTTTCATTGTCCATTTCTTCTATGAAGTCTTTAAGTCCAAGCAAACGCTTCACCATTAAATAAGTGCTTCCCCAGCGAGTTGTTTGATCCAAAATGGCTCCTTTTCCTGCGCGTCTTTTCAAAATTGCATCTGTTTTCAGGGCCCTGGCTGCAACAGTTACTTGTCGTAATTTGCCAATTAGTGTAGCTGCATGGCGATCTTTTAATCCATCTCTTATGGCAAGTTGCAGTGTATGAACAGCACATCGCATATGATGAATAGTAGCAAGCTTCAATGCTTCAACAAAGCTGTCTAAAAAAATGTCAGCATTCTCTTCAGTTTCTAAACTTTCTCCAATACTTGCAGAGCTGTCTTCCTCTAACTCTAATATCTGTTTGTTACCTTCTTCATCTGCGTTCCATCTTCTCAATTGTGCTCAACATGTTAGAAGCGTTATCTGTCACAACACATAAAATGTGTTCCTTTGTAATTTCAAAATCTTCTAGAACACCCTCCACTAACTTCTGAAGGTAATCACTGGTGTGATGTGCCTGAGAGTCCTTTAATCCGAGGGTCCATGTTATTGTTTTGTTATTTTCATCCACAAATCTAACATTAATAGCAAAATAATTGACTCTGTGACGTGTGCATGCATCCCATTTTAAGGAAGACAAAACGTCCTTTCTGTAGTTCTTCCTTTTTACATTTGGCCTCCTCAATTATAGGTTTCCTTATACTAAGTCATTAATTATAACTTTTTGTGAATTGGGAAATTTAAACTTGCTTTTTTTCAATTCCAATCTAAATTTAGTAGGAGTCGGAGTCGGTGCATTGTTTGCCGACTCCAGGTACCCAAAATCTCCTCCGACTCCTCGACTCCGACTCCACAGCAATGGTTTTTTGAGCTGATCCTAGAGCAGAAAAACGCCCCAAAAATACCTACATGTGAACTTAGCCTAAGTGCATTTCAAGTCGACTCGTGTATTTACAATCAAACTTTCTGTATGTATGTGGTACTCAGATATCACCCAATCGTGTTTTACCCAGTGAGTTTTTGATTTTTACCCATGATTTATCACTGCTTATTTTTCCCCATTCCACCAATCATATTACTATGGCATTATAATATCTTTTAAAGTCTGGTGCCGCTAATCCCCCTTGTGCTTTATCTTTACTTAGTATTGACTACTGTATTCTCGGTTTCTTGTTCCGCCATATAAGCTTGGTTATCATTGCTATTCATTTTTTTTTAAATAGTTCTGTGGGATATGTATTGGTAGCATCTAAAATTGATAAAGGATTTTCGGCACTATCAACATTTTACCATATTAATCCGCCCCATTAAATTTTTGCTCTGATTTCATTCAGTAATGGTATATAGTTTGCTTAACATACATTTTTTAAAAGATGAGGTTAGATTTATCCCAAGATATTTTAACTCCCCCCCCCCCCCTTTTGTTTTTGGTTCTTCTAGTAATTGCAGTTTTTCCTCTTGATACTTTAGGGAATTTTGCTTCTCTAAAATATTCCAGTAATTTTTTTCGTCCTGTTTAATTCTAGATCCTGTGGCCCTTTTTGTCTTACAGAGTACAGGGAACTATAGTATTTTTTTTGGAAGAGTTCTGCGATTTTTAATGTTAAGCAAACCATCTCCCCTTGCTCGTTTTTTAATGAAATTAATTGATTTCTTATTTTTTAAATGCTCTTGCTAGATATTTCCCGGGCTTGTTTTCTCATTAATTTCTGTCTTCATCCGCGATCACTCCCCGCTGAGAGAGAATGGTCAGCTGTTGTAAACACAGCTGACCGTTCTCTCTAAAATGATCACAGAGCGCATGTGATCCTTCTATATAGGATCACAGGTCTCTATGGTCATTTCAAAAGCCCCACCCCCAAGGATAATAAACACGCCCCTAGGCTTACATTTAACCCCTTATCACCAACTAGGTTAACCACTTCCCTGCCAATGTCATTATTACAGTAACAGTGCATATCTTTAGCACTGATTACTGTAGTAATGTCACTGGTCCCCCCAAAAGTGTAAAAATGTCAGTTAGGGGTCCGATCTGGCCGCCGCAATGTCGCAGTCCCGATAGAAATCGCATTACTAGTAAAAAAGAAATAAATAGGACACAAAATCTTTCCCCTTGTTTGTAGACGTGATAACATTTGCGCAAACCAATCAAAATACGCTTATTACAATTTTTGTCTGCGAAAAATATGTAGTAGAATGTTATATAGCAGAATGTGGAAAAATGTGTTTTTTTTTCCAGAATTGTTGCTGTTTATAGCAAAAAAAAAAAAAAAAAAAACCCCAAACAAAAACAGGTGATCAAATACCACCAAAAGAAAGCTCCATTTGTGGGGGGGAAAAAAAAGGACATCAATTTCGGTACAGCGTCGCACCACCGCGCAATTGTCCGTTAAAGTAACGCAGTGCCGAATTGCAAAAAATGGCCTGGTTTATTAAAGGGGCAAATCCTTACGGTCCAGAACTGGTTAAGGCCCCATTCACACTTGTGCAACCTAAAAGTCACACGATTTTGCGGAAATTTTTTTGCCGTGATTTTGACTGGACTTGAAGCATTGCCTATGTCAGTGATGGCAAACCTTGGCACCCCAGATGTTTTGGAACTACATTTCCCTTGATGCTCATGCACTCTGCAGTGTAGGTGAGCATCATGGGAAATGTAGTTCCAAAACATCTGGGGTGCCAAGTTTCGCCATCACTGGCCTATGTCTATAGACCTCAAAACGCATCAGTCGAAAGAAAGTAGTGCAGGGACTACTTTGAAGTCGCACAGATCTGAACCGTACTCATTGGAAAGAATGGGGGTACGACTTTTTCGTGCGACTTTGCAGCCCCAAGTCGCACAAGTGTGAAAGGGTACTTACTCCTTTTCGTTTTTTTTGGAACTAGGGCGTGTAATATTTCTGCAGCTGATGTTTTTTTTTTTTTTTTTTTTAATGTAGTTTATCTAACTCGTATATTTCTGTTACTAGACCTCTCCCTCTTTCTTTAAAAACGTACAATGTTAGAGGATTAAATACCCCAGCAAAGCAAAATAAGGTTCTTAAAGACCAAATTCTGCAAATTTTACAGGAGATATATATATAACCCTTGATGTAAACATAAGATTGTATTCAAAAGATTATCCAATATGGTATTATGGAGATTCCACAACTAAAAGAGCAAAAGGCATAGCAATAGCAGAAAAAGAGATCAAATTCTCCCTGGAAGATAGATTAGTAGATCCTGAAGGGAGATAGATGTTCCTGAGGGGAAAGATACGAGAGGGAATTTACCTTGGCGAACATATATTGCCCAAATACAAGTCCGATTCTATATCTGAAGAAGGTGGTGGGAAAGTTAATGGAGTTTTTTAAAAAAGGTATAGAGAGATTGGCTGGACATTTAAATTTTTGTATAGATCCACATGTAGCTAGTATGTCACATGCACTGGGGAATGAAAACCATCAACAAGGAGAATGAAGAAGGAACTATATCAAGCCCAGTGGGTGGATGGTATGGCAAGTACAACATCCAGGTGTCAAGGATTACACATTTTACTCCCCAGTGCATGGGTTGTTCTCTAGATTGGAATACATCATAGACTGTTGGATTCAGTAGTTAAAACAAATATAGAGATAATATCTTTATCAGATCATGCCCCAGTGCTAATGAAGATGAAAATAGTGGCAACTCAATATAAGGTAAGCAATTGGAGGTTAAATGAGAAACGGATACAAGATAAAATAAAAGAAGAGTTACAACTATACTTTAAGCTCAATGAAACCTTAGGAACATCAGAAGCCACAATATGGGAAGCACATAAGACTTGGAATTCCACATTATACTGAATGCTATGTTCTCGCATTTGGTCTAAAAGTTTAGGACCCTCCTGCTTTCCAATGTTCTACGTGAAAGATTTGCAAAAATCTGAAGGATTGACTCTTCATACTTTAGTGGCGGTTTGCCTCTCATCCCTCCCCGTATTTGTGATTTTTCTTCATAATTATGAAACCTTATTAGATCTCTTGGAACATCCTTTGCTATATTTTGTGATTCTCTGACCCTGTGGACTGAACTCTGGACTATTTTTAAGACTTCTGTTATTGGCCTGCATAGAATTGAGTTAGATATTTTTTTCATTATTTCTACTAGATCTTCTCCTTGGGGTGTTTCTGGTAGGTCTCTTATTCTCAATTTTTTTCTTCCATCTCGATTTTCTTGGTCTTCAAGTTTACACTCCAAATTCCTTCGCTCGGTTTGTAATAAATCCATCTCATCTTAATTCCATCATCGCTTGAGAATGAGTATCCAGCCTCTTCTGTATCCTTCACTCTTATTACTAACGTTTTGTAACCTTGCCAAATTGTTCTTCAAGCAGAGTTCTAGTTTAGAAAACATGGTTGCCATTTCCGATTTTGTAGGCGATTGGGCTTCTGGATCATTTTCATCGTCCAAGTCTATTTTAGGTTTAGATGTATTCTTCTCTACCGGTATCCTTTCTTGGACGTTTTTATTGTTCTGTTGTAAGTTTCCCTCAAGCTCCCAACTGACTTTCAAAAGCCGACTTATGCATATTTCCTTCATTGGACATATATGTTTTTATAGTCCCAGGACTATCGCTAATTCTAGGTGATTTTGCTGTTCCGCCACCTCTTCCCGTTTAACCCCTCATCCTGAGTATCTTCTTTATGTCTTTCAATTATGTAGTCACAAATTCTTCTGTCACTACCCGTCTCCCTTCTGGATAATATCCACTTTATATCCACAGCCTGTGTTCTGTATAGCTTACGTTGGGTGTGACAGGTAACAATTGCAGATAACAGTTCAGTCAGAATGAATACCCCTGTATAGGGGCAGCACTTCAGGTAGTGACCTTTCTATCTTTTTTATAAGCATTTCTTCTTTAGGGTATCCACTTTTGCAGTGTGTGTTCGTCTGGCTGTTCGACTCCCTCCGAATACAGCAGAGTACGGCCAAGAGCTGATCACCTCCTGCCGCTTCCTCTTGAGCTTCCAAGCATCGCTGTGCACGGCCGCTGCCAAATCTCTCACCTCTATCGGTGAACCCACCTCGACTCGGCCCAGCACTTGCTCACGCTTCCACCCGTCCTCTTTCTCGGCACTCCCTCCACCTAGCGAGGATTCTCCTGGGGCGGCTCCACAGCTCTCCGGCCTTTACCGCTCCCTGCCAGTCTCAGGCCAGCCAGCCTTTCTCCTCTTTTAGCAGGGAGTTTCTGCCGACTTCATGTGGAAGGTGATACCTGGCGTACCTAGGAACATATTTTACCCCTTGATCTCCCAAGATGTTAACCTCCTTCTTAGCCACCGAGTGTATAATTTTAGCACTGATCACTGTAATAATGGCACTAGTGATGTCAGTGGCAGTTAGTCAGTTCCCCCCCCAGCATCACAGCATAAGTGTCAGATTGTCCCCACGCACTATCGCAGTACTGTTAGTCATTGATCACCGCCATTAATAGTATATGTAAAAAAAAAAAAATATTCAAAGTATATATATATATACATATACACACACACACACACACACACACACACACCATAGTTTGTAAGTGCTATAACTTTCACACAAACCTATCAATATACACTTATTGGGATTTTTTTTTTCCTTTATTAAAAAATTTATGAAGAAATTAAATTTTTTCTATTTTTTTTGTATTGAATATGTTTTTATATATGGTTTTATGGGAGTACGTTTAAAAAAAAAAAAATTCTTCAATTTTTGGTATTTTTTCGTTTTGCTATTTGCAAAAAATAAAAAACCCAGCGGTGCTCAAATCCCACCAAACTAAAGCTCTATTTGTGTGAAAATAATTACATATATTGTGTTTGGGTAGAGCATTGCATGACCGAATAGCAAAAAATCATGGTCATGAAGGGGGTAAAATCTTCCGGAGCTGAAGTAGTTAAAAATTATATACTGTATATATTTTTCTTCCTTTAAGTGTAGACAATTACTAAAAAGGAACAATGAGTCATATGGCTTCTTCATAGTCTTACTATTTACCAGGTCACTGCTGAGAATCCTGGCAAGCTCCTCATCTTTCTTCATCTGTTCTTCCAGTTCCCTTTGTGTGCGTTCTAGAGACAAATTCTGCTCTGCCTCCTCCTCTGCCAAAAGCTTCTGGATGTATTCCTCACTTGCCTTCCGTTCTTCCTCTTCTATCCTAAGCCGCTCAGCTTCAACCTAAGGGGACACACAAGACAACTCTGCAAAACTAAAATCTATATACAGTGTTGTGTATATGGCAAGAATTGAAACAATAATGAATATCTGTTACTTGGTTATGTAAAAGTAGAATACAGATACAGCCCTCCAAACTTGTTTTGTAGTAAAAAAAAAAAAAAAAAAAAAAAAATTGCATTCCAGCACCACTCCAAGAAACACTTTCCCTGCATCATGCTGCTCCTTGGTCAAAGAACATAAGCCTTGCTTATTGGAAAGCAAGTTGTAGTAGTCGGAAAGGGAATGTTTGACCACTAGAGATAGACTGCTGCTGCCACCGGGAACAAGGCTGCTCGTCTTCAACCTGCTGCTGGGGAAGGCGACTACCAAAAGTAGAAAAGTAGTCTTCCTAGCTGCCAAACAAGTCGATGACTGCAGCAATTGAGGTAATCAGTGACATTATCTACCTGGAATGAAAATGTATAAGTACTACTTCTCACCTTACTTATTTCAGCTTCATATTCTTTTCTGATTTCCCCTGGTCTGCACAGTTGTGGAACTGGATGAGGTGTAAAGTCTAGGGCAAAAAGCAGCAAAACATCAGGGAATTCCTATTTAAACCAAAATTTAAGCCAAAACTGCCATTCAAACAGTTTCAGAAGCCGCTTACAAATGGCACCATCATATTTCTAACATGACAAATGGGGAAACATTAGCAGAATTATATATAAGGTTAACAATATTTTACTTTTAAACCAGTGCAAATCTGAAAACCAAGCTGAATTTTTATACAATTTAAAACTATCTTCTATCGAAGAACCTGTTTACACCTCTATTTATTAACCACTTGCCGACCGCCGCACGACTATTTACTGCAGCGGTCAGCCCCTCACAGGCAAAGCGACGTAGTACTACATCGCTAGCCTGTGAGGGTCTCGAGAGCAAGCACACGCCGCCGGAGGCGCGCTACCCGCGCGGTCACGGACCCCCCCCCCCCGCGCGTGTGACCGGCGGACCCGATCGACAGCCAATCACTCGCGATCGTCCGTTAGAGCAGGAGAAAGGCAGGCGGCTAATGTAAACAAAGCCGCCTGTCATTCTCCCCTGTGTAGGAATAGTGATCATACGGTTCTACTATGTAGGACCGTTGATCACTGTTCCTACACCTCAAGCCACAGCCAATCACAGTTAGAATCACGCCCCTAGGGACACAAACAGCCCCTCCCTCTCAAAAAGTTAACCCCTTCACTGCCTGTGTAATTTTACAGTAACAGTGCATATGTATAGCACTGATTACTGTAGTAATGTCACTGGTAACCCCAAAAGTGTCAAAAATGTCAGTCAAGGGTCCGATCTGTCCGCCGCAATGTCGCAGTACCGAAAAAAAAAAAAAAAAAAACGCAGATCGCCGCCATTACGCGTAAAAAAAAAAAAAAAAAAGACAAAAATCTTTCCCTTTGTTAGTAAACGCGATAACTTTTGCGCAAACCAATCATATGTAGCATAAAACAAATTGGCCGAAAATGTTAAAAAATTTTGAAAACTTGACTGGCTTATTCCCCACTCTGCTTCCGAGGATGCTCGTAGGTAGGTACAATCACACATATTTGGTGGTCTTGCCTGAAGGTGTGCAGATTATGGGTCAGGGTCTATGCCCTTCTCCGTTCTATGTCATAGGGAATTAAAAAAAAAAAAAAAAAAAAAAAAAAAACACCCTACGAACCGCTTCTTAGCAAACCAATTGCGTAACTGCTTCGCCCAGAGCATCAACTAGTCCTATATCTTTTTACTGCAACTAAATTACGTATTGTGAGGGCATGGAAAACCCTACACTCGGTTTGGAAGCGGTCATAAATCGTATAAATGACATTATGATAAATGAGAAATTTACAGCCATACTCTCAGACACGGAAGAAAAATTTCTTCCAGATTTGACACGCTTCTCTCGATTAAAGTGGGGAACACACTATAAGAAAAATCGGGCAAGCGATTGTCCGATTCTCCTCATTGTTTCACAGCAAATCGGAACCGATTAAAGAATTTTCTTACGAAAATCTGTATGAAAATTCTCGTACAACAAAGGCTTTTTTTGTTGTTTATGGTTTCTTATCTTTTCTGATTTTTCTTGTACAAAATCGTACGAAAACGGTACACATTAAATGAAAATCGTTTGTTTCTTCCCGTACAAGAAAAAATTTTAGAGTTTGTCCCTTCAAGAATTTTCGTAAGAAACTTCTGAATCGTCTGTAGAAAGTCCTGTACACACTATACGAAAATCGTATGAAATTTCTTTGGACGAAAATGTTCGCCCAATTTTCCTATAGTGTGTAAGAGCCTTAAGGCTGGGTTAGCACTGCTGCACGGAACGTCTCACAGCAGGGGTCTGGGTGCGTCTCTGTTCACCGTTCAGGTTGAATTTCAGTCAGATTTTTTGGCTGAATTCGGACCTGAAACAGACCAGAAGACGCACAGGACTCCTGTGCAATTCGCTCTGGAGATATGTGAACTGGCTCCATATAGTCACAATCTCCTGACGTGTACATAATGTGAACCCAGCCTTAGTGATCCTCTGACGCACAGCACGTGGGACTCTTCTTTCCTTTCCCTTTTACCTCTAGTGCTCTCTCTCCCCAATTCTCTGCTCTCTTTCTGCCTTACCTTACTAGTTTATTCTAAATGCCTATCTGGCCACCAGGCATTGTCCTAGTTAGGATGGTTACATTGATAGCACCTCTCTTCTCTATGCATTGTATTTCTACTTACATGTATAGAGAACACTTCCATAGAGCAACATACGAAAGTAGGCTTCCGCCTAGCTGTATTTAGGTGTATGTCTGGATGCCTTCATATTATTTTCTACACTGACAGGAATTCTTCAGTTGCCTAGGCTAGTAACTATGACTTTAAAATGTTGTGAGGCGCCGAGCCTTGAATATGCTTATTTCTCTGATTTGTATTTGATCAACATACAATACAACGTAACCATCTAACTGTTGGCTTTATATGTTGGATTGAATACCAAAATTCTTTGTAAAAGAAAATAGCGAATGTAAGTAGTCTTACCATCTTCAAAGTCATCTTCTTCAGTGTCTAGTCCACAAGCACGGCGATTGCACTCCTCTGGGTACTGACGCTGGATGATCTCCCAAAGTTCCTTGTTGATTAGTGTTCCTGAGCGGGCACAGCGACGAGCCCAGGTGGAAACTCGCAGCCTACAAAAAGGGCAGCATAGACTAGCATTCTCCACAGTCTTCTGGAAACAGGGGCGGCACAAAGTATGACTGCATGGCAGCGTCACCGGCTCCAACAAAATCTCCCGACAAATGGCACACAGGCATTCTGATCGTGGCAAAGGACAGGTTGGTTTTTTTGGCATGCTGGATTTACACTTTATTCATCATCTGAAGACAAGAGATGTGACACTTACAAGATGCTCCATCAAAGACATACAGTATATACACAGCATTATGCTAGATAACACTTTTCTATCACAATTTCACACATTACTTGACTAACACAGATCAAAACCCTCAAAAGAAACTCTTTTCAAGTATAAGGTAACCTTTGTAAAAAAATAAATAAATGCACATCATTTGGCAGGTAAAAAAACGTGCAATTGATTATTTTACCATGAGCCTGCAAAGCATTGCCTCCATGATCAGCAGATTGCGGGTGCCATGCAGGGTACTTGCAGTCAGTTACACACTAACAGGAAGCATCAATGAACTAGCGCTGGAGTGCTCAACGCCCTGGTAGTTCATTGAAAACTACAAGCCAGCAGCAGGCTTCTCACATTCACATAGCAATTTTTAAATTATGACAGCAAGTGGGTGGAGACGATCCCCTGCTTGCTGTCAAAACAGAAGGGGGGGGGGGATAGGGAAGCTGAGCCTAAAGTAGAGCTGCACGATTCTGGCTAAAATGAGAATCACTATTTTTTTGCTTAGAATAAAGATCACGGTTCTCTCACGATTCTCGGCGCAACATCATCTTTTACATTATATAAAAAAGCAATTGGGCTAACTTGTATTTTTTCCCCAAAAAACTGCGTTTGAAAGACTTCTGCACAAATACCGTGTGACATAAAAGATTGCAATGATCGCCATTTTATTCTCTAGAGTCTCTGCTAAAAAAATATATATAATGTTTGGGGGTTCTAAGTAATTTTCTATCAAAAAATACTTTAAGAGGTTAAACTGCTCTCCCTTACAGCCGGAAGTTCATTCCTTTGATCTAAAGAACGAAAGGATACATTGTAAAGCATTTTGTTTATACTTATCTAGCAGCTTTAACAATGTTGATAAACATTTGCGGAAGACTTTTTTTTTTTTTACAGCTGTGAGTGAGCAGAAAAAGGCTCAGTAAGAATCGAGGACATGCAGTTTTTGCAGTTTTAAGATCGTCAGGGGGGTGAATCGAGATCGCGATTTTTTAACGATTAATTGTGCAGCTCTAGCCTAACCACTTAAGCCCCGGAAGATTTTACCCCCATTCCGACCAGGGGGTATTTTGCGATTCGGCACTGCGTGAATTTAACGCACAATTGCGCGGTCGTGCGACGCTGTACCTAAACGAATTTGACGTCCTTTTTTTCCCACAAACAGAGCTTTCTTTTGGTGGTAATTGATCACCTGTGCGATTTTTTGATCACGCGCTATAAACAAAAAAAGAGCGTCAATTTTGCAAAAATAGCAATATTTTTCACATTTTTTTATATGAAATTCCCCCCAAAAAAAAAATGTAAAAATCAAAATTTTTAAAAATTTTCGGCCAATTTGTTTTATGCTACCTATGTTTGGTAAAAAAAAAAAAAAAAAAAAAAAAAAAAAAAAAAAAAAAAAAAAAAAAAAAAAAAATCGCAAAAAGCGTATTTGATTGGTTTGCGCAAAAGTTATCGCGTTTACTAACAAAGGGAAAGATTTTTGTCATTTTTGTTGTTTTTTTTTTTAACGCGTAATGGCGGCGATCTGCGATTTTTTTGCGGTACTGCGACATTGCGGCGGACAGATCGGACCCTTGACTGACATTTTTGACACTTTTGGGGTTACCAGTGACATTTCTACAGTAATCAGTGCTATACATATGCACTGTTACTGTAAAAATACACTGGTAGTGAAGGGGTTAACTTTATTTGGAAGGGAGGGGCTGTGTGTGTCCCTAGGGGCGTGGTTTCTACTGTGATTGGCTGTGGCTCTAGCTGTAAGGACACTGATCAACGGATCTACATACCAGATCCGTTTTATCAGTGTCTTTGCAGCGAGGAGAATGACAGGCAGTTTGTTTACACAAGCTGCCTGACATTCTCCCTCTCCCCCGCCGATCGCCGAGTGACCGGCGGACATCGGGTCCGCTGGTCACACGCGCGGGGGGGGGGGTCCGTGACCACGCGGGAGCGGGGGCGCGCGCTCGCTCCCTAGACCCTCACAAGCAAGCAACGTAGCCCTACATTAGTTTGCCTGTGAGGGGCTGACCGCCGACGTAGATAGTCGTGCGGCGGTCGGCAAGTGGCTAAAGTAGAACTAAAATGGCAAAACTGTCACACTGGGAAATCTTACTTGAAGAGGAGCTCCAGCCCCCCCCCCCCCCAAAAAAAACTTTCAAAGTCAGTAGCTACAAATACTGTAGCTGCAGACTGTCTAAGGATCCAGCGATGTCGGCACCCGAGCCGATTCTTCAGTTGGTTTCGGGTGCAGGTGGCGGCATCTTCACTAAGGGAAACCGGCAGTGAAGCCTTCAGGCCAGGGAGATCTTACCCAGAAATGGGAGCAGAGTCAGACAGTTTATGAAGTGGAAAGTTTGAACTCCGGCCTGAGCTGTCCCAAGGACTAAACTCTAGAACTTCAAACAATGAGTCAGTTCCAGCTACGAATTCTGAAGGTTCTGAATCCATCAGAAATCACTGTAATGTCTGGGCAGTCAAAACACATTGGCTAACAGTTCCCACACTGACTGTTTCCTCAACAAAGTCATCTAACCAATTACAAAATCCTTACCAGATGGTATCACACACCCTTCCTACTAGGGCTGAACGATAGTCGATACGATATAGACTATCGTTCCGCGGACGTGGGCGATATTCATATCGCCGAGGTCACGATATTTTGCATAGGCAGGCAGGGAGAAGTCGGGACGCGGAGGACGACTCACAGCCGTCCCACACTTCAGCAGTGAGCGGCGCGCCGTGAGCAGCTGCACAGCTAGCCAATCATGCGTGCCTACACACCTGATTGGTTTGCTGTGCCGCTACTCACGGCGCAGGGCTGGACTGTATGAATGGCCGCCCCCGCCCGTATGAATGTATCCTCCAGTGGCAGACCGAGCTCTCTCGGACGAGCATAACTTGCAGCCAATAGGAGGTGAGCTCTCCGCCCTGAAGAGGAGTGCAGACACCGAGAGAAGAGCCGGGAAGTGTGGAGTGTCCGAGTGATGCCTGCTGTGCTGACCCCCACACCATGAAATAAAGTAGCCGGCCCCGCTCCTAGCTATTACACAGCACGGCCAAAAACATGCTGGGCATGTACGTGCCAGACAGATTTTCCCTGAAGTCTTCCCAGGTCCAAGACGGGATGGGGCTGTACACCAGCAGGAGAGTGAAAAAGGTTTGTGTCCAAGGGAGGAGGGCAGAGAGAGGGAGAGAGCCGGGGTACAGCTGGGCAGAGTGTGGGCAGCGGAGAATCGGGAGGGGAGATGCCTAGTCTACACTATGAGCTCCTGCAGGGCTGTGGGCATGGTACAGGAGATTTTTCTGTACCATGCCAGCAGCACTGCATCTCCTGCACTATGTCCACAGCCCTGCATCTCTTGTACAATGCATGCAGCCCTGCACAATGCCTGCATCTCCTGTACTATGTCCACAGCCCTCCATCTCCTGTACCATGTCTGCAGCCCCTGCACCTTACCCGCGGCCCCTGCATCTCCTGCACCATAACTGCAGCCCCTGCATCTCCTCTGACATGTTCTTCTGTACCATGCCCGCAGCCTCTGACATGTTCTTCTGTACCATGCCCGCAGCCTCTGACATCTCTTGTAGGGATGCACCGAATAATCGGCGGCCGAACATTATTCGGCCGAAAATAGAAAAAAATAGCACTTTCGGTGTTCGGCCGAATAAGTCAAAAGGCCGAATAATTTTGTGCCGAATAATAGGGCTGAACGATAGTCGATATGATATTGACTATCGTTCTGTGGCCGTAGGCGATATTTACAGGGGGAAGGGACTCGGAGGAGGACTCACAGACTTCCGTGTTAGGCAGGGGAAGCCGGGACACTTCAGCGGTGAGCATACATACATTACTCACTCGTGCACTGCAGCCCGCCCCACACATTCAGTGAGTCTTATTCTCCTCCCTAGTTTTTTCTATGGCACATTCAGGAAGCCAATCATGCCGTGATTAGCTGCACAGCGAACCAATCACGCGTGCCTGCACACCTGATTGGTTCCGCTGTGCCGATACTCACGGCGTGATTGGCTTCCTGAATGTGCCATTGAAAAAACTAGGGAGGAGAGTAAGACTCACTGAATGTGTGGGGCGGGCTGCAGTGCACGAGTGAGTAAAGTATCTATGCGGCTGTGCTCCTTTCCAGGCTCCTACTAGTGCACCTCCAGCCTCCTACTACCACCACTATGAGAGACTGTCTGTCACTATAATCTGATAGAGTCCACACTGACACTGACTGACTGTCACTGAGTAATTGATGTTACCACATTAACCCTGACCTGCCCAGTGTCCTGTATCTGCAATTAAAATTTACAAGGCTGCCTGCATGCTTCCTGATTTCCATTCCCAGCATCCTTCCCAATCCCTACAGTGTCACTAACATTAACCCTATGGTACAAGGCTGCAGTGTGCACTGAATCCCATTCCCTACAGTAACATTTAGGGAGAGAGAGAGACATGAGAGGACAAGAGAGAGAGAGAGAGTGAGAGGACAAGAGAGAGAGAGAGAGAGAGAGAGAGAGAGAGACACGAGAGGACAAGAGAGAGGACAAAAAATTGGCAAAATAAATGGAAAAAATGCAAAACACCGCGTTCGGTATTCGGCCTTCGGCCAAACATTTTATTATTATTCGGCTTCGGCCAAGAATTTCATTTCGGTGCATCCCTAATCTCTTGTACCATGCCTGCAGCCCCTGACATCTCCTGCACCATACCTGCAGCCCCTGAATCTCCTGTACCATGCCCGCAGCCTCTGACATGGCTGTCCCAGGTGTCCCTTGTAAGGTAATTGTTGACTTTAGCCTGGATTGACGCGTCTCTCAATATCGCAATATATATCGTTGAAAAAAAAATATCGCAATATATTTTTTTTCCAATATCGTGCAGGCCTACTTCCTACTTAATAAATTTGACCCTTCCAGAACACATACATGCTGATGCTGCTTCGAGAAAAAGGGTACCATACTAGACATCTGGCCGTCATGCCCATTGATACAAACATTCTGGACACAAATTCACAAACTCACCTTACAATTATCTCCTCTCTCCATACAACACACCCCAGCCAAATTTCTCTTACACCACTCCACTATACCTATCCACTCATACAAGAATTCCTTGATTATACACCCAATTAACGCAGCCAAGATGTGTATCCCACCACTTTGGAGATCTCCACATGCACCCACTGTCACTGCCTAGTTTGCCCGTGTACAAAGAAAGAATTGCAGAAATGGAAGAACGTACTTTACTTACCATTATTTAGAACTCAGCCTGTACTTTCAGGCTATCCTTTTACACCAGCACATTACTTTGCCTTATCCTCTAACTTCACAGGCAGCACCACCCCCCCCCCCCCCCCCCCGACTGTTACGTATATAACTTTGGTTATATTCGAGGGAGGCTGCAGCCACATATCCCCCCTATTTTCCTTAGCACAGAGCACACTCCCTTTACTCTAGCTTGCTATGGGAGCACACGAGCCGAGCTGCAGCTCCGTGTATCCATTCAGACATGAAGCTGCTGTTTGGCCCGCCCTCTCCTGATTGGCTGAGTTTGACAGCAGTGGGAGCCAATCAGCGGGTCCGGTGGATGCGATGTCTGCCGGAAACTCGGCGATCGTTCGTAGAGAGGCAGAACGGTAGTCTGTCTATGTAAACAAGGCAGGCCGCTGTTCTGCCACAAAGAAAAATGGAGATCCTGTGTTTCTGCATGGCTCTCGGTTTTCCTTTAGTCAAAGCACCTCCCGCACAGTTAGAACGCACTTATAGGGGACACATTTACCCCTTTAATTGCCCCTTGTGTTAACCCCTTCCCTGCCAGTGTCATTTATACAGTGACAGTGCTTTTTTTTTTTTTTTTTTTTAGCCATGACCACTATATTGGTGTCACAGGTCCCCAAAAAGTGTCACTTCGTGACACATTTGTCTGCCGCAATGTCGTTGTTCTGCTAAAAATCGCTAATCGCCGCCATTACTAGTAAAAAATATATTTAAAAAGTCACTAAATCTATCCTATAGTTTGTAGATGCTAAAACTTTTGCGCAAACCAATAAACACGAAATGGGATATTTTTTTTTTACCAAACATATGTAGCAGAATACATATTTGCCTAAATTTATCAAGAAATTAGATTTTTTTTTACTGGATAGGTTTTATAGCAGAAAGTAAAAAAACATATATTTTTTTCAAAAGTGAGTCTTTTTTTTCTTTAGGCTCCGTTCACATCTAGGCGTTTTGGGGTGTTTTTGGGGAGTTTTTCTGCTCTAGGATCAGCTCTCAAAACGCCCAACAAGCCAAATCCTATTCATTTCAATGGCCCCTGTTCACATCTGAGCGTTTTGATGCTGTGAGGAAAACGCCCAACGCTCAAAAAAGTACATGAGCTTCTTTTTGGGCAGATTACAGGCGTTTTTCATTGGTTTCTATTCAATCTAAAAACGCCTGCACAAAAAACGCTTGTAAATCGCGGTAAAAAAGGCGGGGAATACGCTACGCTCAGGTGTGAATGTAGCCTTATAGTGCAATAAATAAACAACACGGAAGTGACCAAATACCACCAAAAGAAAGCTCTATTTGTGGGGGAAAAAAAAGACGTCAATTTTATTTGGGTACAGCGTCTCACAACCGCGCAATTGTCAGTTGAAGTAACTCAGTGCCGTATCTCAAAAAAATAGCCTGGTCAGTAAGGGGAAAAATTTTCCAGAGCTGAAGTGGTTAAATAGACTAAAAAACTCCTAGGTGTGAACCAGGCCAAAAACTGTCAGGCGCATACAAAGCCGCTCCTGATGCTCAGCTCAGGCCTGGTTCGCACCTATGTACTTTCTAGCGCAGTTTGCTGAAACGCACTACAGTCCATGTAACATGGTTTCCTATAGGAGACGCTCACATCTATGCGTTTTTCAGCCGCTCCTTTTTTGGAAAGAGTCAGGGACTTTTTACATCGCAACGCTGTGCATTTTTGGTTCAACAGTTCAATGACAAAAATGTAGTGTGTTTTTTATTCTGTCTAACAAAAACAACATCTCCTCTGAAAAAACAAAAAAAAAGGCCCCTTTCACACATACGGTCCGGTCAGTTCAGTCCGTTTTTTTTTACATCCACTACCAATGCAAAAACGGATGAAAAACAGACTGTTTGTCCGTTTACATCCGATCCGTTTTTTTGACGGATGAAAAATAGGGCATTCATCTGTTCCAAAAAACGGACATTGACGGAAGCGGATGAAAACAGATGTTAACTGATGATCATCCGTTTTTACATAGAGATGCATTAATGTCTGTTTTTCATCCGTCAACAGATGAATGAAAAACGGACAAACGGACCGTATTTGTGAAAGGGGTCTTAGGGCTTTCATACGGTCCGCCTCCGTAGGCGGATCCGTGCTGCTCGGCGGATGACAGCCCCGTCTCCGCTCTGTGTGCGGAGAGGGAGGTGTCACAGCCTCCGCTGCTTTCTATGGGGGATCGGATGAGAGCGGACCGCCTGTCCGCTCTCATCCGATCCGATGGAAAAATAGGGTTTGCATCCGTCCAGATTTCACGGACAGGATCGGATACAGGTGTCAGCGGAGGTGTCTCCGCTGACATCCGCTGCCCCATAGAGCTGCATGGAGGATCCAATCAGATCCGCCTAAAAAACTGACAGGCTGATCTGATCGGACCGCCCGTGTGAAAGAGCCCTAAGGGTGAAAATTGTGTGAAACATGCAAAACATTACAGGAACAAATGAAAAGCGAACTGCACAGGTGTGAACCAGGCTTCAGTCTTAGGTCACACTATGTCACACTATAGCGGTGTCAGACATCACATGTGATTCGGAGCGCACTTCTCTGAAAATCACATGCAATGCCAATTTAGCCGTACAGATTGCATGGCTGAATTTGCATCGGATTCAAACAGAACACGCACAGGACCCTTTTTTTGGACCCGAACCAGAATCAGATCGTATAGTGGTTCGCACCAATGCGATCTGATTCGTTTCCGAACCGACAGTTCGCACTGCGATATGCAAACTGATCTGGGGGTGTCGTTAACTTCGTATTGACACCCCCAGCGTATCGCATATGGCTGTGTGAACTGCCTGCGATTTGAATGCGATGCGGGAACCCGCAGTGGCTTCGCAAGGTTCCCGCATCGCATATGTGTGAACCGACAATGCGTTTTCAGAGACGGAGGAAGAGCTGTGCAATGCCAGTGGCTCTGAACCTCAAAAGTGCTTTGTAGGTGACCCCGCGAGGACAGCGCCAGCAGGGGGCCGCCATAGACCGGCTCTGTGCGATATCATTACACACATTATTTAGGTATTACCTCTTTATTTTAATTTAAAAAAAATAGAACTTTAAGGTACATTTTCCTCTGTGATAAATGTAGGCAGCCTTATATTCTGCATGGCTGGACAATTGTATTAATTATGCCCAGAGTTCTGCTGAGAGTGACTGAACAGAAGGGGCCAAATACAATGGAAGTCTGCTTGTATGATATCCAAGGCTGTCACTGAACACTGACAGAAGAGGTCACAAGGACTGTCTATATGTCGGGGTCTCCCCTGACCTTCTACACAAACAGGGGAGCCCAGTATAGACACATTGCCCCTCCCCCCCTCCTGTCACAGACTTGTCCATACATGTCCACTGACCACTATCCGCCCAGTGTCACCCCGATCACCTCACCTCCCGATCCACGACTGGAAGGCCGGGGACACCCCGCTCAGACACTGCAGACCCTCCACACACCGCACTTTACCTCACCCTTCTAGGCGCCAAACTACACACCAATAGAGAGCCAAATCTCTCCAGATCATTGCTCTCACTTCCCGTCACTAGAGCTTACCAACCGCTCTACCTACATGTCTGCTTATTACTGCATTGTGTTCACCATCGGCCGCCATTTTCTCGAAGACAAAGCTAAACAATCACCACAGAGCCTCCATCCATGTCATAGAATTCCTTACTATACATACTGTGTATATACATAGCTCCCAACTGTCCCTGTTCTTTCCTCCTCATTTTGTTCTAATCTACATAGTATATAAAATGCACTTTTTATCTCTCAAAAAAGTGCTAAACCTTTCACCCAGACTGTAAATTGCTGCATCTGTAAATGCCAAAAGCCAATATAAAGGAAAAGTAGCAGCAAAAAAAAAGCACTTGTGGGTTTTACTAATACATTTTTGTATAATTCTCCTTTAAACACTTCAGCCCCGGAAGGTTTTTCCCCCCCTTAACCACTTAAGCCCCGGAAGATTTTACCCCCTTCCTGACCAGGGGGTTTTTTGTGATTTTTTACTGCGTGACTTTAACGGACAATTGCACGGTCGTGCGACGCTGTACCTAAACGAATTTCACGTCCTTTTTTTCCCACAAACAGAGCTTTCTTTTGGTGGTATTTGATCACCTGTGCGATTTTTTGATCATGCGCTATAAACAAAAAAAGGGCGTAATTTTTGCAAAAATAACAATATTTTTCACTTTTTTTATATGAAATTCCCCCCCAAAAAAATGTAAAAATCTAAATTTTTTTACATTTTCGGCCAAATTGTTTTACGCTACATATGTTTGGTAAAAAAAAATCACAAAAAGTGTATTTTGATTGGTTTGCGCAAAAGTTATCGCGTTTACTTACAAAGGGAAAGATTTTTGTCTTTTTTTTTTTTAAACGCGTAATGGCGGCGATCTGCCTTTTTTTTTTTTTTTGCGGTACTGCGACATTGCGGCGGACAGATTGGACCCTTGACTGACATTTTTGACACTTTTGGGGTTACCAGTGACATTACTACAGTAATCAGTGCTATACATATGCACTGTTACTGTAAAATTACACGGGCAGTGAAGGGGTTAACATTTTTTGAGAGGGAGGGGCTGTGTGTGTCCCTAGGGGCGTGATTCTAACTGTGATTGGCTGTGGCTTGAGGTGTAGGAACAGTGATCAACGGTCCTACATAGTAGAACCGTATGATCACTATTCCTACACAGGGGAGAATGACAGGCGGCTTTGTTTACATTAGCCGCCTGCCTTTCTCCTGCTCTAACGGACGATCGCGTGTGATTGGCTGACGAAGGGAAAGATTTTTGTAATTTTTGGTGTTTTTTTTTTTAACGAGTAATGGCGGCGATCTGCGATTTTTTTTGCGGTACTGCGACATTGCGGCGGACAGATCGGACCCTTGACTGACATTTTTGACACTTTTGGGGGTACCAGTGACATTACTGCAGTAATCAGTGCTATATATATGCACTGTTACTGCAAAAATGACACTGGCAGGGAAGGGGTTAACTGTATTGGACAGGGAGGGGTTAAGTGTGTCCTAGGGGCGTGATTCTTAATGTAGTGGGACAGGTCTCCTAGTGTAAAAACAAAGATCAACGGTTCTACATAGTAGAACCGTCTGATTTTCATTATTACACAGGGGAGAATGACAGGCGGCTTGTTTACATAAGCCGCTCTGTCTTTCTCCCACTGTACCGGCGATCGCAGTGTGACATCGGGTCCGCTGGTCACACGCCCGCACTCCTCTGTGAACGAGCCGAGGCGGGCGCTCGCCCGATATTGGCTCTAAAAGGAGTGACAGGCGAGCGACGTAGATCTACGTCACTCTGCCTGGCTGGGGCTGACTGCCGCAGTAAATATACTGTGAGCAGTCGGCAACCGGTTAACCACTTAAGCCCCGGAGGATTTGGCTGCTAAAGGACCAGGGGTTTTTTTGCGATTTTTTACTGCGTGACTTTAACGGACAATTGCGCGGTCGTGCGACGCTGTACCTAAACGAATTTGACGTCCTTTTTTTCCCACAAACAGAGCTTTCTTTTGGTGGTATTTGATCACCTGTGCGATTTTTTGATCACGCGCTATAAACAAAAAAAGAGCGTAAATTTTGCAAAAATAACAATATTTTTCACATTTTTTTATATGAAATTCCCCAAAAAAAAAAGTAAAAATCAAAATTTTTTAAAATTTTTCGGCCAATTTCTTTCATGCTACCTATGTTTGGTAAAAAAAATCGCAAAAAGCGTATTTTGATTGGTTTGCGCAAAAGTTATCGCGTTTACTAACAAAGAGAAAGATTTTTGTCATTTTTGGTGTTTTTTTTTTTAACGCGTAATGGCGGCGATCTGCGATTTTTTTTTCGGTACTGCGACATTGCGGCGGACAGATCGGACCCTTGACTGACATTTTTGACACTTTTGGGGTTACCAGTGACATTACTGCAGTAATCAGTGCTATACATATGCACTGTTACTGCAAAAATGACACTGGCAGGGAAGGGGTTAACTTTATTGGACAGGGAGGGGTTAAGTGTGTCCTAGGGGCGTGCTTTCTACTGTGTAGGGACATTCCTATTGGTGTAAAAGCAAAGATCCACCGTTCTACATAGTAGAACGGTCAGATCTTTACTTTTACACAGGGAGAACTGACAGGCAGCTTGTTTACACAAGCCGCTCTGTCTTTCTCCCTTCACAGGAGCGATCGTAGTGTGACTGGCGGACATCGAGTCCGCCGGTCACACGCACTGACTTGCCTGTGAACGAGCCGCGGCGGGCGCGCGCCTCGGCGGGCGCGCGCCCGCCCGCGATAGGCTCGCAAGTCAGTGACAGGCGAGTGACGTACCGATACGTCACTCTGCCTGGCCGGGGCTGACCGCCGCAGTATATAGTCGTGCGGCGGTCGGCAACCGGTTAAAGAGTAAGGAAACCCTCCTCTGACACTTGTACCTATAGGTAAGCCTATGATAAGGCTTACCTATAGGTACTGTAAATATCTCCTAAACATGTACCGTTTAGGAGATATTTACCTTACATGCAGCCAGTGACGTCACTGGCGCATGCGCTCTGAAGGAACGGCCACTGGTGCCGTTCCTTCAGAGCCCCGTGCCGTGACCATCGGCTCTCGCGCGCGTGCACGGGAGTGACGTCACCGCGGCTCTGACCAATCAGATGGCCGGATGCCGCGATCCCGGAAGACGGGCGACTGGACATGTCGCCCATCATAGAGGTAAGCGGACTGCATGGCGGGGGCTCGTTCTAAGGTAAGTATTGCATAATGAGCTAGTATGCATAGTATGTGTTTCTCTTTCAGGTCGAACAAAAAAAAAAAAAAAAGTGTGTATGAGTTTACAACCTCTTTAATAAACAGGCCATTTTTTGCGATTTGGCACTGCGTTACTGTAACGGTCATGCAACGCTGTACCTAAATAAAATGTATGTCCTTTTTTTCCCCACAAATAGAGCTTTCCTTTGGTGGTATTTGATCACCTGTGCGATTTTTATTTTTTGCGCTATAAACAAAAAAAAGAGCGACAATTCTGAAAAAAAAATATATATATTTTTCACATTCTGCTATATAACATTCCCCATAAAAAAAGAAAAAACAGTGAAACATCCAAATTCCTAATCCTTTTAGGCCAATTTGTATTCTGCTACATATTTTTGGTAAAAAAAAATCCCAATAAGTGTATTTTGATTGGTGTGCCCAAAAGTTATTGTGTCTGCAAACTAGGGGAAAGATTTATGTCATTTTTATTTATTTGTTTATTTTTTACTAGCAATTTTTAGCAGGATTTCGACATTGCGGTGGACAGATCGGACCCCTAACTGACATTTTTGACACTTTTGGGGGGACCAGTGTCATTACTACAGTAATCAGTGCTATAAATATGCACTGTTACTGTAATAATCACACTGGTAGGGAAAGGGTTAACTCAGGGGCGATCAAAGGGTTAGATGTGAGCCTAGGGGAGTGTTTTCTAGCTTTATGAGGGAGGGACTTATGGAATCAACACAGAGACCTGTGATCACAGGCGCTCTGTGTTCATTCCAGAGAGAACAACGGTCTGCTGTGTTTACAACAGCAGACCGCCGTTCTTTCTCCACAGTGAGAGATCGCAGATGCCCGGCGGCAATCGCGGCCATCGGCCCTGTGGATTGGCTTCCCCACAGCCTGCCACAGTATATCTGTGGGGGGGGGGGGGGGGGGGGTGGTCGGCAAGTGGTTACGGGGGCATGGCAGGGGGCGTCCCCTATGCCTACATACTTTTGCTAACAGGTGTCCTTTGTTACCATATCAAAAAGTTGGCAGGTATGTATATATATATATATATATATATATATATATATATATATACACTGGTATGGACTGAGTAATGTGTTAGGAAGGAAAGAATGCCACATCGTTTGATGGAAATGAAAATGTCCAACCTACAGAGGGCTGAATTCAAAGACACCCCAAAAATCAAAGTGCAAAAAATATGCAGCAGGCTAGTCCATTTTGCTGAAATTGCATTGCTGCAACTCTTAAATGGTAGTCAGTAGTTTGTATGGCCCCCACGTGCTTGTATGCATGGCTGACACTGTCGGGGCATGCTGCTAATGAGACGACAGATGGAGTCCTGGGGTATTTCCTCCCAGATCTGGACCAGGGCATCACTGAGCTCCTGAACAGACTGAGATGCAACCTGGCGGCGCCAGGTGGACCGAAACATAATGCACAGTTGCCAACATTTAAAAAAAAATTCCAGGGACAATTTGCAGCACAGCTATCAATTACCACACCCACTTCCCTGAAGCTCCGCCCACTCTGCATAATTAATCTCGCCTATTTATCAGATTATAGGGAATTTCAAACTTAAGGCCACAGTAGCAGAGTTGGAATAATTCTCCCATTCAGCTGCACTACTTCTGCGTAACATTTACGAGTAGCCTGATTAACAGGCGCTTCCAGGGACAATATAAATGACCTGGGACAGGATCCTATTTCCAGGGACTGTCGCAGGAAAAAAGAGACAGTTGGCAAGTATGCATAATGTCCCAGAGATGTTCTATTGGATTTAAATCAGGCGAGCATGGGAGCCATTCAATGGTATCAATTCCTTCATCCTGCAGGAACTGGCTGCATACTCTTGCCACATGAAGCCAGGGATTGTTGTGCACCCGGAGGAACCCAAGCAGTGGCGGCCGGCCCATAGGGGGCGCAGGGGCGCCGCCCCCCCCCCCCAAAAAAAGAAAAAGAAAAAAAAAAGATTTAAAAAAAAAAAAAAAAATTTTGCCCACAAGGGGCGCCCGTCTCATCGGTGCCTATGGGGGTGGGGTTTTCCACCCGCAGAGGCGCCGATAGACGGCCTTCTGGGGCGTAACTGTAGCGCAGAGCTCTGCGCTCCACCACCCCTCTTTCGGCGTCCGCCGCATTGGTGCCGATGGGGGGTGGGGTTTTCCACCAGCAGAGGCGCCAATTGGCGGCCTTCTGGGGCGTAACTGTAGCGCAGAAAAATGCGCTACACCACCCCCTTTTGTGATGTCTTGGATCATGATTGGTCCAGACTCCAGCCTGGACCAATCATGATTCAGGACATCCATGGTGACCTCGTTGGGGGCGGTGCCGGTGCGTGCATCAGTCACTCACCGTCACCGCCCGGTCACTTTCCTGCCGCAGCCCGCGAAGAAGAGGAGTCGCGAGGAGGGGAGAAGCCGCCGCCAGGAGCCGAGCAGAAGAGGACGGACATCAGAGTCGCGAGGAGGGGAGAAGCCGCCGCCGGGAGCCGAGCCGTCGCCAGGTAAGTGCCTATTCCACCACCTGCGCCATGCCTGTGCCATGCCTATTCCACCACCTGCGCCATGCCTGTGCCATCTGTGCCATGCCTATTCCACCACCTGTGCCATGACCTTACCACCACCTGTGCCATGACCTTACCATCACCTGTGCCATGCCTGTACCATCTGTGCCATGCCTATTCCACCACCTGTGCCATGACCTTACCACCACCTGTGCCATGACCTTACCATCACCTGTGCCATGCCTGTACCATCTGTGCCATGCCTATTCCACCACCTGTGCCATGCCTGTACCATCTGTGCCATGCCTATTCCACCACCTGCGCCATGCCTGTGCCATCTGTGCCATGCCTATTCCACCACCTGTGCCATGCCTGTACCATCTGTGCCATGCCTATTCCACCACCTGCGCCATGCCTGTGCCATGCCCATTCCACCACCAGCGCCATGCCTGTGCCATGCCTATTCCACCACCTGCGCCATGCCTGTGCCATGCCTATTCCACCACCTGCGCCATGCCTGTACCATCTGTGCCATGCCTATTCCACCACCTGTGCCATGACCTTACCACCACCTGTGCCATGACCTTACCACCACCTGTGCCATGACCTTACCATCACCTGTGCCATGCCTGTACCATCTGTGCCATGCCTATTCCACCACCTGTGCCATGCCTGTACCATCTGTGCCATGCCTATTCCACCACCTGCGCCATGCCTGTGCCATGCCCATTCCACCACCAGCGCCATGCCTGTGCCATGCCTATTCCACCACCTGCGCCATGCCTGTGCCATGCCTATTCCACCACCTGCGCCATGCCTGTACCATCTGTGCCATGCCTATTCCACCACCTGTGCCATGACCTTACCATCACCTGTGCCATGACCTTACCATCACCTGTGCCATGCCTGTACCATCTGTGCCATGCCTATTCCACCACCTGCGCCATGCCTGTGCCATGCCTATTCCACCACCTGCGCCATGCCTGTGCCATGCCTATTCCACCACCTGCGCCATGCCTGTGCCATGCCTATTCCACCACCTGCGCCATGCCTGTACCATCTGTGCCATGCCTATTCCACCACCTGTGCCATGACCTTACCACCACCTGTGCCATGACCTTACCATCACCTGTGCCATGCCTGTACCATCTGTGCCATGCCTATTTCACCACCTGTGCCATGCCTGTACCATCTGTGCCATGCCTATTCCACCACCTGCGCCATGCCTGTGCCATGCCCATTCCACCACCAGCGCCATGCCTGTGCCATGCCTATTCCACCACCTGCGCCATGCCTGTGCCATGCCTATTCCACCACCTGCGCCATGCCTGTACCATCTGTGCCATGCCTATTCCACCACCTGTGCCATGACCTTACCACCACCTGTGCCATGACCTTACCACCACCTGTGCCATGACCTTACCATCACCTGTGCCATGCCTGTACCATCTGTGCCATGCCTATTCCACCACCTGCGCCATGCCTGTACCATCTGTGCCATGCCTATTCCACCACCTGTGCCATGACCTTACCACCACCTGTGCCATGACCTTACCACCACCTGTGCCATGACCTTACCATCACCTGTGCCATGCCTGTACCATCTGTGCCATGCCTATTCCACCACCTGCGCCATGCCTGTGCCATGCCCATTCCACCACCAGCGCCATGCCTGTGCCATGCCTATTCCACCACCTGCGCCATGCCTGTGCCATGCCTATTCCACCACCTGCGCCATGCCTGTACCATCTGTGCCATGCCTATTCCACCACCTGTGCCATGACCTTACCATCACCTGTGCCATGACCTTACCATCACCTGTGCCATGCCTGTACCATCTGTGCCATGCCTATTCCACCACCTGCGCCATGCCTGTGCCATGCCTATTCCACCACCTGCGCCATGCCTGTGCCATGCCTATTCCACCACCTGCGCCATGCCTGTGCCATGCCTATTCCACCACCTGCGCCATGCCTGTACCATCTGTGCCATGCCTATTCCACCACCTGTGCCATGACCTTACCACCACCTGTGCCATGACCTTACTATCACCTGTGCCATGCCTGTACCATCTGTGCCATGCCTATTTCACCACCTGTGCCATGCCTGTACCATCTGTGCCATGCCTATTCCACCACCTGCGCCATGCCTGTGCCATGCCCATTCCACCACCAGCGCCATGCCTGTGCCATGCCTATTCCACCACCTGCGCCATGCCTGTGCCATGCCTATTCCACCACCTGCGCCATGCCTGTACCATCTGTGCCATGCCTATTCCACCACCTGTGCCATGACCTTACCACCACCTGTGCCATGACCTTACCACCACCTGTGCCATGACCTTACCATCACCTGTGCCATGCCTGTACCATCTGTGCCATGCCTATTCCACCACCTGCGCCATGCCTGTACCATCTGTGCCATGCCTATTCCACCACCTGTGCCATGACCTTACCACCACCTGTGCCATGACCTTACCACCACCTGTGCCATGACCTTACCATCACCTGTGCCATGCCTGTACCATCTGTGCCATGCCTATTCCACCACCTGCGCCATGCCTGTGCCATGCCCATTCCACCACCAGCGCCATGCCTGTGCCATGCCTATTCCACCACCTGCGCCATGCCTGTGCCATGCCTATTCCACCACCTGCGCCATGCCTGTACCATCTGTGCCATGCCTATTCCACCACCTGTGCCATGACCTTACCATCACCTGTGCCATGACCTTACCATCACCTGTGCCATGCCTGTACCATCTGTGCCATGCCTATTCCACCACCTGCGCCATGCCTGTGCCATGCCTATTCCACCACCTGCGCCATGCCTGTGCCATGCCTATTCCACCACCTGCGCCATGCCTGTGCCATGCCTATTCCACCACCTGCGCCATGCCTGTACCATCTGTGCCATGCCTATTCCACCACCTGTGCCATGACCTTACCACCACCTGTGCCATGACCTTACCATCACCTGTGCCATGCCTGTACCATCTGTGCCATGCCTATTTCACCACCTGTGCCATGCCTGTACCATCTGTGCCATGCCTATTCCACCACCTGCGCCATGCCTGTGCCATGCCCATTCCACCACCAGCGCCATGCCTGTGCCATGCCTATTCCACCACCTGCGCCATGCCTGTGCCATGCCTATTCCACCACCTGCGCCATGCCTGTACCATCTGTGCCATGCCTATTCCACCACCTGTGCCATGACCTTACCATCACCTGTGCCATGACCTTACCATCACCTGTGCCATGCCTGTACCATCTGTGCCATGCCTATTCCACCACCTGCGCCATGCCTGTGCCATGCCTATTCCACCACCTGCGCCATGCCTGTGCCATGCCTATTCCACCACCTGCGCCATGCCTGTGCCATGCCTATTCCACCACCTGCACCATGCCTGTACCATCTGTGCCATGCCTATTCCACCACCTGCGCCATGCCTGTGCCATGCCCATTCCACCACCAGCGCCATGCCTGTGCCATGCCTATTCCACCACCTGCGCCATGCCTGTGCCATGCCTATTCCACCACCTGCGCCATGCCTGTACCATCTGTGCCATGCCTATTCCACCACCTGTGCCATGACCTTACCATCACCTGTGCCATGACCTTACCATCACCTGTGCCATGCCTGTACCATCTGTGCCATGCCTATTCCACCACCTGCGCCATGCCTGTGCCATGCCCATTCCACCACCAGCGCCATGCCTGTGCCATGCCTATTCCACCACCTGCGCCATGCCTGTGCCATGCCTATTCCACCACCTGCGCCATGCCTGTACCATCTGTGCCATGCCTATTCCACCACCTGTGCCATGACCTTACCACCACCTGTGCCATGACCTTACCACCACCTGTGCCATGACCTTACCATCACCTGTGCCATGCCTGTACCATCTGTGCCATGCCTATTCCACCACCTGCGCCATGCCTGTACCATCTGTGCCATGCCTATTCCACCACCTGTGCCATGACCTTACCACCACCTGTGCCATGACCTTACCACCACCTGTGCCATGACCTTACCATCACCTGTGCCATGCCTGTACCATCTGTGCCATGCCTATTCCACCACCTGCGCCATGCCTGTGCCATGCCCATTCCACCACCAGCGCCATGCCCGTGCCATGCCTATTCCACCACCTGCGCCATGCCTGTGCCATGCCTATTCCACCACCTGCGCCATGCCTGTACCATCTGTGCCATGCCTATTCCACCACCTGTGCCATGGTGGAATAGGCCTGTGCCATGCCTATTCCACCACCTGCGCCATGCCTGTACCATCTGTGCCATGCCTATTCCACCACCTGTGCCATGACCTTACCACCACCTGTGCCATGACCTTACCACCACCTGTGCCATGACCTTACCATCACCTGTGCCATGCCTATTCCACCACCTGCGCCATGCCTGTGCCATGCCTATTCCACCACCTGCGCCATGCCTGTGCCATGCCTATTCCACCACCTGCGCCATGCCTGTGCCATGCCTATTCCACCACCTGCGCCATGCCTGTACCATCTGTGCCATGCCTATTCCACCACCTGTGCCATGACCTTACCACCACCTGTGCCATGACCTTACCATCACCTGTGCCATGCCTGTACCATCTGTGCCATGCCTATTTCACCACCTGTGCCATGCCTGTACCATCTGTGCCATGCCTATTCCACCACCTGCGCCATGCCTGTGCCATGCCCATTCCACCACCAGCGCCATGCCTGTGCCATGCCTATTCCACCACCTGCGCCATGCCTGTACCATCTGTGCCATGCCTATTCCACCACCTGTGCCATGACCTTACCATCACCTGTGCCATGACCTTACCATCACCTGTGCCATGCCTGTACCATCTGTGCCATGCCTATTCCATCACCTGCGCCATGCCTGTACCATCTGCGGCATGCCTATTCCATCACCTGTGCCATGCCTATTCCATCACCTGTGCCATGCCTATTCAATCACCTGCGCCATGCCTGTACCATCTGTGCCATGCCTATTCCACCACCTGTGCCATGACCTTACCATCACCTGTGCCATGCCTATTCCATCACCTGTGCCATGCCTGTAACATCTGTGCCATGCCTATTCCATCACCTGCGCCATGCCTGTACCATCTGCGGCATGCCTATTCCACCACCTGTGCCATGCCTGTACCATCTGTGCCATGCCTATTCCACCACCTGCGCCATGCCTGTGCCATGCCTATTCCACCACCTGCGCCATGCCTGTACCATCTGTGCCATGCCTATTCCATCACCTGTGCCATGCCTATTCCACCACCTGCGCCATGCCTGTACCATCTGTGCCATGCCTATTCCATCACCTGTGCCATGCCTATTCCACCACCTGCGCCATGCCTGTGCCATCTGTGCCATGCCTATTCCACCACCTGTGCCATGACCTTACCATCACCTGTGCCATGCCTGTACCATCTGTGCCATGCCTATTCCACCACCTGCGCCATGCCTATTCCACCACCTGTGCCATGACCTTACCATCACCTGTGCCATGCCTATTCCATCACCTGCGCCATGCCTGTACCATCTGTGCCATGCCTATTCCACCACCTGTGCCATGACCTTACCATCACCTGTGCCATGCCTATTCCATCACCTGTGTCATGCCTATTCCATCACCTGTGCCATGACCTTACCATCACCTGTGCCATGCCTATTCCATCACCTGTGCCATGCCTATTCCATCACCTGCGCCATGCCTGTACCATCTGTGCCATGCCAATTCCACCACCTGTGCCATGACCTTACCATCACCTGTGCCATGCCTATTCCATCACCTGTGCCATGCCTGTACCATCTGTTCCATGCCTATTACATCACCTGCGCCATGCCTGTACCATCTGTGCCATGCCTATTCCACCACCTGTGCCATGACCTTACCATCACCTGTGCCATGCCTATTCCATCACCTGTGCCATGCCTGTACCATCTGTTCCATGCCTATTCCATCACCTGCGCCATGCCTGTACCATCTGTGCCATGCCTATTCCACCACCTGTGCCATGCCTGTACCATCTGTGCCATGCCTATTCCATCACCTGTGCCATGCCTATACCATCTGTGCCATGCCTATTCCACCACCTGCGCCATGCCTGTGCCATGCCTATTCCACCACCTGCGCCATGCCTGTACCATCTGTGCCATGCCTATTCCACCACCTGTGCCATGCCTGTACCATCTGTGCCATGCCTATTCCATCACCTGTGCCATGCCTATACCATCTGTGCCATGCCTATTCCATCACCTGTGCCATGCCTGTACCATCTGTGCCCTGCCTGTACCATCACCTGTGCCATGCCTGTACCATCACCTGTGCCATGCCTGTACCATCTGTGCCATGCCTATTCCATCACCTGTGCCATGCCTATACCATCTGTGCCATGCCTATTCCATCACCTGTGCCATGCCTGTACCATCACCTGTGCAATGCCTGTACCATCACCTGTGCAATGCCTATTTCATCACCTGTGCCATGCCTGTACCATCACCTGTGCCATGCCTGTACCATCTGTGCCATGCCTATTCCATCACCTGTGCCATGCCTATACCATCTGTGCCATGCCTATTCCATCACCTGTGCCATGCCTGTACCATCACCTGTGCAATGCCTATTCCATCACCTGCGCCATGCCTATACCATCACCTGTGCCATGCCTATACCATCACCTGTGCCATGCCTATACCATCACCTGTGCCATGCCTATTCTACCACCTGTTCAATGCCTATACCATCTGTGCCATACCTATTCCATCACCTGTGCCATGCCTGTACCATCTGTGCCATGCCTATACCATCACATGTGCCATGCCTGTACCATGACCTCAAAGTCATGCAATTTTTTTACCTCGTTTTTTGCCGCGAAGCAATACCTATTACATTTTTGTTTTTGCGCCCCCCCAAAAATTTTGAGCACCAGCCGCCACTGAACCCAAGACCCACTGCACCAGTGTAGGGTCTGACAATGGGTCCAAGGAATTCATCCCGATACCTAATTGCTGTCAGGGTGCCATAGTCTAGCCTGTAGAGGTCTGTGCGTCCCTCCATGAATATCCCTCCCAAGACCATTTACCCAGCACCAAACCGGTCATGCTGAATGATGTTACAGGCGGCATAATGTTCTCAAAGGCTTCTCACATACGGGCTCAGGGTGAACCTGCTCTCATCTGTAAAAATTCTGGTGTTCAGTGGCAAATACCAATTGATCTCCACGGTGTCGGGCAGTGGGCACAGTGCCCACTAGAGGACGTTGGGCCCTGAGGCCACCATCATGAAGTCTGTTTCTGACTGTTTGGTCAGAGATATTTACACCAGTGGCCTGCTGGAGGTCATTTTGTAGGGCTCTGGCAGTGCTCATCCTGTTCCTCCATGTACAAAGGAGCCGATACCGGTCCTGCTGATGGGTTAAGGACCTTCTATGGCCCTGTCCAGCTCTCCTAGAGTAACTGCCTGTCTCCTGGAATCTCCTCCATGCTCTTGAGAATGTGCTGAGAGACATAGCAAACCTACTAGCAATGGCACGTATTGATGTGCCATCCTGGAGGAGTTCGATTGCCAGTGCAACCTCTATAGCAGGGATATGCAAACTGTGTCCCTCCAGCTGTTGCAAAACTACAACTCCCACCATGCCTCTGCCTCTAGGTTTCATGCTTGTGGCTGTCAGGGTCTTGCTATGCCTCATGGGACTTGTAGTTCTGCAACATCTGGAGGGCCAGAGTTTGCATATCCCTGCTCTATAGGGTCCAAGTATCGCCTCATGCTACCAGTAGTGACACTGACCCAAGCCAAATGCAAAACGAGTGAAAAAGAGTCAGAAATGATAAGTAGGGAAAAAAATGGCCATGGCCTCCACCTGTTAAACCATTCCTGTTTTGGAGGTTATCTCATTGTAGCCCATCTAGTGCACCTGTGGGTAATTTCATTAACACCAAAGCAGCTGATATTGATTAACAACCCCCTCTGTAACTTAACTGACCAGATCAATATCCCAGGAGTTTAATTGACTTTGATGCTATACTCTGATTAAAAAGTGTTTATTTAATTTGTTTGAGCAGTGTATATAGGGCTAGTTGTATTTTAGAGGTCAACTATGGGGGAAGGGGGGTTTAGTGAGTCAGTAATAGAGTAGAACTAGAGGCAAAACTTTTTCTATTAGTTTGGCTTAAAGGATACGTTCAGTTTTGGGAACATGTTACATGTTCCATTTGTATTTAGGGTGAAACATGTAACATGTTCCCACTCCTGCAACTGCTGCCTGAGATCTTCTCCCAATACTTGTTGGCACTATTTTAAAGTGCGTAATTGCGTCATTTATTCACAGATCGTCAGATGAGGCCTCCGACGATCTGCGCATGCGCAGAAGTGATGTCACGCCAGCTGATTGGCCAACACTGCGAATGCGCAGATCGTCGGAGGCATTATCGATGAACAGCAAAGCGCAGCGTTCTGACGATTACTGCAGATCATCAGATAACAGCTCTGACGGTAGCTGGCATGACATCAACACTGCACATGTGCAGATCATCGGAGGCATTATCCGATGATCTGCAGTAAACGACAGAACAGGCATGCACAGAGAGCAAGGCAGAATTTGATGATCACATTCTGCCTCGGCGCTTTGCTGATCGTCATATAATGCCTCGGACAATATGCGCATCCGCAGTGTTGGCGTCACGCCAGCTGCCATCTGAGGCATCATCCAACAATGTGCAGTAATCGACAGAACACCTCCCTTTGCTGATCTTTGAATAATGCCTCAGACAATCTGCGCATGCGCAGTGTTTGGGTCACGCCAGCTTATCGGCAAATCAGCTGGAATGACGTTACTATTGCGCATGCGCAGATCGTCGGAGGCATCATCTGACGATCTGCAGTAATCTACAGAACCCCAGCAATTAGGTTTCCTGTAAAAGTGATCATATTTACAGTGCTGCGGTGCCCTCTTCCCCCTCCCGCTGCCTTTCCCAGGCTCTCCCGTTTGATGTAGAAAAGTCCAGGCAATACATTTCCAAAAAATAAGGGAGGTTTAATAACAACAGCTGCAGCTGGAAACAAATTCAATATTTGTTCAAAGAATGAAAGGCACGCAAGCCGAATTTATACAGTTTCTTACAATGCAAGCATATTAGGTACAACATGATTGGTTGCTAACATCTACGTCTTGGTAACAAACCATAAATCTGACACCTATCATACAACCAGACAAACATATTAATTCCTACAATTCCTATATCTTTATTAACTGCTTCCGGACCGCCCGCCGCACATTTACTGCAGCAGGTTGGCCCTCCTGCGCGAACCGATGAAGTCCTATGTCGGTCGTGCGCTTTGTGCGGGGATGCAGATGTATGGGGACGACGGCCACGATTGCCGCCGGGCAACTGCGATCGCTCCCCGATGAGAGAGAAGAACAGTCAGCTGTTGTAATCACAGCTGACTGTTCTTCTCCCTGAAATGATCACAAAGCGCCTCTGATCCTTCTATATAGGATCACAGGTAATTTCTGTGGTCATTTCACAAGCCCCTCCCCCTCACAGTTAGTAAACACTCCCCTAGGTTCACATTTGATCCTTTGATCACCCAGTAGGTTAACCCCTTCCCTGCCAATGTCATTATTACAGTAACAGTGCATATTTTTAGCAAGGATTACTGTAGTAATGTGGTAGGGGAGAATTAACCGTGCTAAGCTAATAAACAAAACAGTAGCAGCTTAAAGTGTGACCCAAACAAATAATAATAATAATAACAAGCCGCGCTAATAGTGAAAAGGTGCTATAACCACACAAAACCACATGTATTGAAATGTAAAAAATCCCAAAAAAAGTCCTTAAGTCTCTGGATATAGTCCAAAATAAGATAAAGGCCCCATGCACACGGGGCGTTAGAAAAAACGTGCGTCAAAGTTAGTTCTGACGCCGGAAAAAGCAGCTGTAAAAACGTGCTTTCAGTAGCTTTTTCCATTTGCGTTATTGCACGTTTTGCCACGTCGCTTTTAGCAGCGTTTTTTTCTGCCTCCATTCAAAATCAATGGTTACCTATGGGAGCCTATTGATTTGAATGGAAGCCGCACCGCAAGTCGGATCAGGATGAGAATCTTGAGGGGGAACTCCACGCCAAAATGGGAAAAAACGGCGTGGGGGTCCCCCCCAGGTTCCAAACCAAACCCTTCGGGTCTGGTATGGAACTTACAAAACGTCTCCTGTCGTTATTCACATACACTGCCTTTTATGGGGTGAATGGGTAGGGGTACAGTGTACCCCATACCCATTCACATAGGGAGGGGGTCCAGGATCTGGGGGGCCCTCCTTGTTAAAGGGGGCTTCCAGATTCCGATGAGCCCCCTGCCCGCAGACCCCCACAACCACTGGCCAGGGTTGTGGGGATGAGGCCCTTGTCCTCATCAACATGGGGGCAAGGTGCTTTGGGGTGGGGGGTGCAGAGCCCCCCCTGCCCCAAAGCAAACACACCCCCCAATGTTGAGGGCATGTGGCCTGGTGTGGTCCAGGGGGGGTGGGGCCGCTCGCTCGTCCCCTTCCCTTTCCTGGCCTGCCGGGCTGCATGCTCGGATAAGGGTCTGGTATGGATTTTGGGGGGGACCCCACGCCGTTTTTTCCCATTTTGGCGTGGAGTTCCCCCTCAAGATTCTCACAGCGCAAGTCGCATCATCCTGATCCGACTTGTGGTGCGACTTCCATTCAAATCAATAGGCTCCCATAGGGAACCATTGATTTTGAATGGAAGAAAAAAAAAAGGTATAACGTGGCTTAACGCGCGTTAAGCAACGTTATAGCAGCGTTATTCAGCCTTTAGCAGCGTCAGACGTTTTTACAGCTGTAACGCTGGTCCTCAGAACGCACAGGTCGTGGGTTCTTGTTGCAGCTTAAAAACGCCTAAGGCCACTGAACAGCTCAAAAACGTCTGTGTGTGCATGAGGCCATAGAATAACATGGAGGTGCGTTTTTAAGCTGCAAAAAGAAAACGCCTGACGCTACTTACAGCGGCGTTAAAAACGCCCCATGTGCATGGGGCCAAAGTGTTCATAAAATCCACTAGGAGAGAGTGAACATCCACTAGTAGTGCAAACTGCTTACCAGAGTGCTTCAAATTTTGCGCCCAACATAAGGGTTTGGCACCCAAGAGCTGCAGAGGGATATCCTACAACCAGATCAGATTCCACTGTGTTTCAGGTCTTGTAGCATAAGGTGACTCAGCAAACATTAGGCCACGCACATGGAAAAGAAAATTGTATAGGATCCCATAGCGTAAAACTTATATGTGATAAACTAAATAGTGTACAGGAAATATTCCTCTAAGTGGTGAAATTAAAGTGAAAAATAGTCCACACCGAAAGTGCAGGGACCGCCACCAGTTGTGCAATCTGCTTACCAGATAAACATAATAAATCGCACCAATAGAGTGTATAGGGACACCCCAAGTTCCTCCAAAAGGGCAGTGCCTCCACCAATATTACTAACTGCTTACCAGAAAAAATTTAATAATAACCGCTTAAGTACACTCTCAAGAAGGACCCGCCCAATGTAACTTCCGGGGTCCGACTATGCGGCCATATTTGAATGGGTATAGCCCGGGATTGCACCCATAAGTCTTACCACATTACAGCTGATTACTAGTATTATGAAAAATCTAGTATTTTCGAAGGATTAGGTATCAGTCTATAACCCGCTAGATAAGTTGGTAGCTAAAAAAAACTACTGTATTTTCTGGCGTATAAGACTACTTTTGAACCTCAAAAAAATCCCCCCAAAATGGGGGGTCGTCTTATCAGTGGCGTAGCGTGGGGGGTGCTGGGGGGGCCAACCGCACCGGGCGCAAAATTCTGGGGGGGCGCATCCCGCAGCCGCGCAACTGTCACTTAAACTTTAGTACGAGTCATAAAAAAAGAAAATGTCCCAGGCTTGGGAATAGCCGAACGTATATGAGCTTTCCTGAGCGGCTGCGGCGCATGCGCAATGACGTGTTGGCGCCGGGCGGTGCCATTTTTAAATCTGTACCATCCCTGCATCTCCTGTAGTATGCCCGCAGCCCCGCATTCCCCATAGTGGTCTGTGTAGTGGTCTAGTAGATTTTTGTAGGGGGCGCAAATTAGTTACCTTGCCCCGAGCGCTGACAACCCACGCTACGCCACTGCGTCTTATACGCCGAGTATAATATCTCCAAGGTAATCTAAGTATAAAGTATTACCGGTAGATGTAATCTCTCAAGCTGGCCTTGTGGGAATCCTGTATCGGTATACTGTATGTACCATAGCTTCGGCTACATACAGTGTACCACACTGAGCCAATCAGGGAGAGCGATGTATTCTATTATTGAATGCAAAGCCTGCTCGGATTGGCAGAGTAACATCAGCCCGCCTCTCTGACTCTGCCAATCCGAGCAGGCTTTGCATTCAATAATAGAATACATCGCTCACTGTGATTGGCTCAGCGCGGTATACTGTATATAGCCGAAGCTATGGTACCGGTACAGGATTCCCGCACAGCCAGTGTCTTGAGATTACATCTACTGGTAATACTTAGGGTACCTTGGATATATTATGAGAGATTACATATTACAGTACTAGGGTACCTTGGAGATATATGAAAAATCTGATGTTTTTCAATGGTGTTGCCTTGCTTCGGAAGGGGGGTAGTCTTATACGGCGAGTATAGCCCAAAACCTATGTTTTAACTTGAAAATTAGGGGGGTCGTCTTATACGCCCAGTCGTCTTATACGCCGGAAAATACGGTATAAATTATATGAACTAAGTAGAACAAAGTTTTACAAAAGCCAGAAATTGCCAAATCAGGCTGGAGCATGATAATAAAGCCATATAAATCATCCAAACCGATCACAGCAACACCAAATAGCGTTGCATATCATGTTGGTATATTGATGTCCCACTAATGTCAATATCCAAGCTGTGTTGACAAAGCCAGATATTACCATGTAAAACTCAAACTTACTCAATTTGGCCAGTACTAACAAAAATATGTATATTAATCCACTGGCTTCTATTAACTATATCACAATGGAATTAAATAAAAAATTTAAAATATCGAACAATTGTATTCTAGAACATAACTCCCGCAAGTCACATCAGGTAATGACTCCAATAGTTCATAAATTTGGCAATATCCAAATAAATAAAAATATAAATAAAAAAATAAATTGACTAATATATAAAAATATTATATACTACAAATGGGCAGTGAATGGAAATGCAGTTGATAACAGTATACCAAAAAAACTCCATTCCCACTAGTTGTATATAGAGTGAACCCCCTGGACCTTAGCTCCCATTATACCATATTCCCAACTATAACAACTCCACTTCACAAGTGTAAATCAAGTACATCATAGATAAAACAATCCACAAGGTATTAAATAGGGGGACACATAACACCAAAAGGGGGTAACAAATGGAAAAGGACCCCTATGGATTATCAATAAACGCATTGACGTCAATGTCCACATTGAGCCCGAATGGCGTATAGGTCTTGACCTTATAGATCCAGGCCATCTCCATTTTAGATAAACCTCTCACCAAGGGTTCCCCCCCACCACTTCGGAGAAAATTTATCTAAACCAAGAAACATAATGTTACTGGGGTCCTTCCTGTGTGCTGTCAAAATGTGTTTAGAGACAGAATGGTTTCTGAAACCCTTACGGATGTTCGCAATGTGTTCGTTAAGACGCACACATAAAGGGCGTTTAGTTCTCCCAATATACTGAAACCCGCACGAGCACTGGAGAAGATAAACTACTCCAGTGCTGGTGCAGGAAATGAAGGGGTTAATTTTGAATGTTTTGCCATTACTAGTGGACACAAAACTCACGGTGTTTTTCTGATTGATATGATTCAAACGGCATACTTGACATCTATTACATTTGTAAAAATCTTTCAACTGTTCAGGAAAGGTAGGTGGTCTCTGAGGGGTTTCTATCACATTAGGCCAGGGGCAGACTGGCAACTTTCAGCCCAGGGGGCAAGTACAAACCAGAGGCCCATGGCAACACGGTCTACCTCCCACGCTACCTCTTCCCATCCTCCCCCTGACACCCATTCCAACCTGAAACCCTGCTCCAGGTACTCTTTAGTCACCAGCTGAATCTGGGATCCCAACCTGGCCAGCAGGGGGGAGCTGGGACAGCTCAGCCAGGGCTGCCTGGGGGAGGAGGGTCTCCGGTGGGCCATGGAACCGGCCTCTGCTCAGACACAGTTTACCATCCATGCTGGGGTTGTGGAAGGCCTGCACTCTCTCCTTGTCTTCATCCCGCACTCAGTAGGTCAGCTGTGATGGCCTTTTTGACTTCTCTTGACCAGGAATCCCCTAGGCATGTCTATGGCAGAAGCAGTGCAGCCTTTTTAAGGGGCATCAGTGGCCCAGGGGGCAATTGCCCCCCTGCCCCAGTCCTCCCCTGCATTAGTCGCCACTACATCTCGTAAATTAGGGGTACCTTTAAAAATGACCCGTGGTTTATCTGGCAAAACTGTTTTGAGAACCGGGTCATTATTTAAAATGTGCCAATGATGTTTTATTAATTTCTTAACCCCCATAAACTGGTTGGAAAAGGTTGTAATAAAAGAGGGACAAGACATGAAATCCCCACCTGCATCCCGAGGACAGGGTTGTAACAATTGGGACCTTTCCATCTGCTCACTTGCTCCAGGGACTCACGGAGAAAGTCACGATTATAGCCCTTATCTATGAATCTCTCCGTGAGAACCTGGGCTTGCCTCATGAAATCTGTCTGATCAGAACAGTTACGCCGTATGTGCAAGTATTTACCTTTAGGCACTGCCTTCAACCAGGAACTGTGATGACAGCTATCAACTGGTATATAGGAGTTCCTATCGGTCACTTTAAAGTGTGTAGAGGTAACAAAAACTCCATTCTGAATGGAAATGGACAGATCCAAAAAAATTAATGACTGTTTGGCTCTTGTCATAATTTAAATGTATACCCCTAGAGGGGAAGTCCAAAAAGGAAATCAAATCTGGTTCTGCTCCGTCCCATAGGAGGAGGATGCCATCTATGTACCTAGCCCACAACAAGACATGTGGTCTGCTGTAGGCATAGATGACATCTTCCTCCCATTGGGCCATAAATAGGTTGGCCAAGGACGGAGCGTATTTGGCGCCCATTGCGACACCTGTATCTTGTCTGTAATACCGACCACTGAACCAAAAGTAATTGTGTTTGGTGGCATACTCCAACAATTCCATGATGAATGATATTTGAACAGATGGTAAATTGGAGTCTCTATTGAGAAACATGTGAACTGCACCCAATCCCAATTCGTGTGGTATAACTGTATATAATGAGGACACGTCTGCCGTGACCATCCACAGATCTTTTGTGGGGGTAATTTTAGATAGTAAATTAATAATATGTCTTGTGTCACGAACATAAGACGGCATCCTCTGTACTAGGGGTTGTAGGTAAAAATCAATATACTTCCCCACCCGGGACGTCACAGAGTCAATGCCACTGACAACCCTTATTGATAATAGATTCAAGTTCCAGTTTGTATTGACATTTAGGATCTCCAGGGAGAGGGGTATATGTCAGACTATCATTAAGTATGCGATACATTTCTGATATATAGTCGTTCCTATCTAGGACAACTATAGCACCCCCTTTGTCCGCAGGTCTTATAATTAATTGTTTATTGTTACAAAGAGAATCTAAACCATCTTGTAAGTCCTTCTTCAAACTACACTTACGGATCTTCATTTGGTCAAGATCCCTGAGTACTACATCTCTAAAAACTTGACAGAAGGAGCCAAAGACCCAGGGGGATTAAATAGGGAGGCATGTTTGTAGGGAGTGTCTGTTTGGGACGCCGTGGTGACGTCACTTCCGTGTCTACGGCCGAGACCGGAAGCCGGAAGCTCCTGGAAGCTATTGCTGTGACCGCATCGGCGGTATTTGTTTGAAAGGCGTTTTTTTATCTACCTAAATTGCTTCAAACCAGCTCTGTAGCAGTCACCTCCTGCCTGATGTCTATCTAGAGGATTTGGATTACGAGATATACGGCACCCAGAGGAGACATCCCCTTAAGTCTACAGGTTGACAAGTGATACCTGAAACGCTCTTGTGAGTGTTAATGGAGGTGAGTAGCTCACTAAAGGTAGCACTGGGAATCACCGGAATTGCTTAATTATTTCACCTGCTATGAACTTGATTTTTTATTCTATTTTTATCTATCAGCACTGATTTTTACTTGGATTTGGACTTTTTACTCTTGGTTGATTATTTATTTTCGTCAGAGCAACCTCAGTGCATTATTCACTTTATGAAATTGTTCACTACGTCACATTTTTATTTGGAAATTTTATCTTGCTGAAGAGTTGACAGCGGTTCGCCCTTCATAGGGCTCTTTTCACATTTTCACATTTTTTCTCATCTTTCTATGAGGTTTTATATCCTTGTTATCACTATCACCTGTGAAATGTAAACAAATCCGCGCTTAGGATAATTCTAGATTCCTAGTATTTAATGTTGGCTGCAGCCCACCTTTATACTATATTACTAAGAATATAGTGAGAATGAAGAGAAAGGAGGGGGAAGGTGTATGGCGCTGCCAAAAAATGCTGATGTTTCTATATGTCCAAAAAATAGGTGTTATAGATACATACAATATAAATCACCACTATGAATAAAGTGTCCAGTGCATCCTATGTGTCTTCCTATTGAATGTGCAATACTAAAGGATAATACAACTATATAAATAATAAATATTTGTGCTGAACTGTGAGAAAAGTGGATACAGAATAAGTGAGAATTGGTATGATGAGAAAATTGGATGAAATGTATGAATTAAAAAATAGATAGAAGGGGTGAATTATACAAAATATATATATAAAATGTAAAAAATATAAAAAATATAAAAAAGTGGATCCACTTAAATTTACAGCCGTAAGAAATAAAACATCAAGTATGACTTAAATGAGGTGCACAATAGGTAGATAAATATTATAGCAGCAATGATACAAGAATAAATAAGTCCGTTACACCTAAGAAAGAACAAATAGTCCCACAATGCAAGAAAATTTCCTAAAAAACTTGGCAAAAAAAGGTGACTTGAGTGCAGGTGTTTTGATGAAATATTAAAGGTACTCAGGTATATGGTGACCGTTCAGTGCTCCCCGCACCCCTTGGACCGCACTCACCAGAACTATGTACCCCTGCAGGGGTATCAGGCCTTGACTATAATCCTGGATCTCCTCCACTGACCATCAAAGTGGTTGGGTGGTCCGATTATCTACCCGAATCTTGTGAACCCGGTTCCTTGGTGTTAGGGTCCGAAGGTGTACCGATATATGGGGGAAGAAGGCTCACATAGAGTAGTACTGCTAAGTAGAGCGTCATCGCGTCACATCCGCCTAAGTGGAACGCACATCCGCCCTGTGGAACGCACGGCGTCCCGGAAGTGCGCTATTATTGCTTTCTATGCCACTACCCTCTATTCCCTTTGTGAGTACCTAATTTTTATATACAATAAAGTATTTTAAAAACTTAGCAGTACTACTCTATGTGAGCCTTCTTCCCCCATATATCGGTACACCTTCGGACCCTAACACCAAGGAACCGGGTTCACAAGATTCGGGTAGATAATCGGACCACCCAACCACTTTGATGGTCAGTGGAGGAGATCCAGGATTATAGTCAAGGCCTGATACCCCTGCAGGGGTACATAGTTCTGGTGAGTGCGGTCCAAGGGGTGCGGGGAGCACTGAACGGTCACCATATACCTGAGCACCTTTAATATTTCATCAAAACACCTGCACTCAAGTCACCTTTTTTTGCCAAGTTTTTTAGGAAATTTTCTTGCATTGTGGGACTATTTGTTCTTTCTTAGGTGTAACGGACTTATTTATTCTTGTATCATTGCTGCTATAATATTTATCTACCTATTGTGCACCTCATTTAAGTCATACTTGATGTTTTATTTCTTACGGCTGTAAATTTAAGTGGATCCACTTTTTTATATTTTTTATATTTTTTACATTTTATATATATATTTTGTATAATTCACCCCTTCTATCTATTTTTTAATTCATACATTTCATCCAATTTTCTCATCATACCAATTCTCACTTATTCTGTATCCACTTTTCTCACAGTTCAGCACAAATATTTATTATTTATATAGTTGTATTATCCTTTAGTATTGCACATTCAATAGGAAGACACATAGGATGCACTGGACACTTTATTCATAGTGGTGATTTATATTGTATGTATCTATAACACCTATTTTTTGGACATATAGAAACATCAGCATTTTTTGGCAGCGCCATACACCTTCCCCCTCCTTTCTCTTCATCACTATCACCTGTGTCACTTTTTAGTGATTTATTTCACTTTATCACGAAGAGCGACATTAGTTCACTCTTGGGGCACATTGGCCAACATATTTTTTCGACTTGTTTTTTTTTTTTTTTTATATTTTTCTCACAACACTTATTTATCTTTCACGCTTATGTAAGACACTCATTGTGTACATTCAGTCATCTATTGATCACCTTTTAGACCACTTGAGCACCTTTTTGGGATATCCACATTTTTTCACTCATTATTTGAAGAATTTATTATTCATCGTTTAGTAATACACCATTGTTAACCTTTAACCCTTTCTCACCCATGATCTTGGGTTTACGGATTTTAGATCATTATACGTTGTTCTGCATTTTATATTTATTTCCATATATTTATTCACTTTCACTTTGGCACTTCAAGCACTTTAAAGATTTTATATTGATTTTTTATACAATACTAAGTGATTATCTTATATATTGATGGTTCACCAAGTTTAGAGTGCCTGCGCTGATTTTACCGTTTTTACTCTTGCATTTACTGTATGTGGAGACACTACATTATTGGCTATAGGTCTCTGGTGCTCCATTCTTCTATTAGTACCACCTCCTGGTTATCCGTCTCCTTTTCTCTATCTGGTAGCGCACAGGTTCACTCTTATCTATATTTTGTGTCCATTATTGGCCCTTGTCTGGGGAGAATGTCCTTTCTCCTCTATTTTTGCTATGCTGATGACTTGCTCTTCTCCTTGACGAACCCAGTAGTATCACTCCCAAACCTGCTAAGAGAATTTGATCAATACGGAGCACTCTCTAACCTGAAAATAAACTTTAACAAGTCGGAAAGCCATGGGTGTAGGGATTCCTTCCTCCCTCTTACTGACCTTAAAATCAAGTTTCAAACTAAAGCCCCGTACACACGTAGCGATTGTCGGCCGTAAATATTCGGCCGACAATCGATCGGCCGATTGTAGGCTTGTTAGTATGATGCTTCCGACAGCCGACAGCGCATTTTCGGCCGAACAGAATCTGTCGTGCAGGCATTAAAATTTTTGTTGCCCAAACACCAGAACGGCCGATTGTTCGCCAGTCAGTACAGATTTCGGCCGACAGACAGCAGATTTGCAAGACTGGGCATGCTCAGAGAAGAAAAAAGACAAGGAAAGTTAACCATCACATGACATCACTACTGCAGTCGGCTGTTGTTGGCCGACAAAATTCGTGTGCAGTCTTTTGCAGTTTTCAACAGACACGACAGCCCTGGACAAAAGACGGCCGGTCGTTCGGCCGACGATCAGTACGTGTGTACGGGGCTTAAAATGGACTGAATCTGCTCTGAAATATCTGGGAGCATATATTCCTCCCAAACTATCTCGAACATATGAACTTAATTTCCCACCCCCAATAACCATCACTCGCACGTTACTAACGAACTGGCACACGGCTTTACACTCCTGGTTTGGCGGATGTAATCTGTTGAAAATGTGTATTCTACCGAAACCTCTATTACTATTACGGGCTCTGCCAATCAGGATACCCCCCCAATATTTTAAACGGATACATTTCCTCTTCATTAAATTTTTTTTGGGCAAATAGGAAACCTCTTTCCTCATGCCGACACCTCACTTTACCTAAAAAATATATGGGACGAGTATTATCTCCATATACTCAAGCATCCAGGGATAAGCACCCAGAAACAGATGTCATCACTGACAAAACGCATTCGGTGGGACTGGGACGTGTGATGTAATTGCGCTTCGGGATGCAGCAGCCATCTTTGCGGTTGGTAAAACCGGACTTGTACACGTGCTGATGATACTCTGCTTCATGTGAGTGCATATCATCTCTTTTATTAATAAAAATGTAAATGCTTCGGACGTACTAACCTATGAGCATTTTCTCTGTTTCTGGGTGCTTATCCCTGGATGCTTGAGTATATGGAGATAAAACCATTGCAACAAGGTTTGGAGTATCGGTCTGAGTAAGGAGACTGGCTGAATCCGCTGTGGGATGTTTTATGCTCCATTACAATCAGCTGGATGGTAAGAGGCGGTGTGTGGTTGGTGTCTGCTGGTGGTGGTCTTCACTCGTCTGCTTGATCAACTGAGCTCTCCACAAGTGCTATATATGAGGACTGATGTGATTCGCTTTAGCGCTACACCTTTTCTTAATTTATGTTTTGTGTTTTAGCCTGCATATGTGTAGCAGCTGGCTCTATGCAAATAGTTTAATTCGATTTTAAACAAAAAATGGGGTTCCCCTTGTGGGACTTTATAGGCACATAAAATATATACTATGTATGAAATTATATGAAAAGGGTATTTGAAAAAATATAAATTTTATTATGAACACAAATAATGATTAAAAGCAGTACAGGCAAAGGAGAGACAGATAGATCAACCGTAGTAGTCTGAACTGAAACCCAACATGTTTCGAAGCCAAAGGGAAGATTTTGCTTCTTCTTCAGGGGAAGGGTTCAAACGGTACTCTAATGAATAAGAGAATATAGATAATACAAAAACCATGAATTTTTGAAGGTTTTTTAAGAAGGAAAACATTCCAACATGACTCTTTTGAGTTTTACATAGTAATTATGATAACAATAACGAGTACTTACAGGGTTGGAAAATAACTGTGCTCAGGTAGCCTGCACGGTTAAAAACATCTGGTGGGTGCGAGTGTCCTTGCGGTCAAAATGCAATAAGTAAGATGGTAAGTGGATATTCTAGTCAGTAAATATCCACTTACCATCTTACTTATTGCATTTTGACCGCAAGGACACTCGCACCCACCAGATGTTTTTAACCGTGCAGGCTACCTGAGCACAGTTATTTTCCAACCCTGTAAGTACTCGTTATTGTTATCATAATTACTATGTAAAACTCAAAAGAGTCATGTTGGAATGTTTTCCTTCTTAAAAAACCTTCAAAAATTCATGGTTTTTGTATTATCTATATTCTCTTATTCATTAGAGTACCGTTTGAACCCTTCCCCTGAAGAAGAAGCAAAATCTTCCCTTTGGCTTCGAAACATGTTGGGTTTCAGTTCAGACTACTACGGTTGATCTATCTGTCTCTCCTTTGCCTGTACTGCTTTTAATCATTATTTGTGTTCATAATAAAATTTATATTTTTTCAAATACCCTTTTCATATAATTTCATACATAGTATATATTTTATGTGCCTATAAAGTCCCACAAGGGGAACCCCATTTTTTGTCTAAACATTAGGGATGTGGCACACATAAAGCGCTAGGCTGAAGCACCCCATTCAATTCGATTTTAAACAGCTTTCTCTTTTGAATGTTATCTAAGCACAGCTTTCTCTGTGTGATTTATAATACAGCAGCTCTAGAAGTTATAATTTGGCGGCTCTAGAAGTTATAATTTGGCGGCTCTAGAAGTTATAAAACAGCGTCTCTAGAAGTTATGATACGGTGGCTCTAGAAGTTATAATACGGCAGCTCTAGAAGTTATAATTTGGCGGCTCTAGAAGTTATAATTTGGCGGCTCTAGAAGTTATAATACAGCATCTCTAGAAGTTATAATATGGTGGCTCTAGAAGTTATAATACAGCGTCTCTAGAAGTTATAATACAGTGGCTCTAGAAGTTATAATACGGCAGCTCTAAAAGTTATAATACATTAGCTCTAGAAGTTATAATACAGAGACTCTAGAAGTTAAAAATTGTTACCAGTTTGTAATTTTCACTTGATAACTCTATTTTCATCTTCTTCTAAATCTGTATTAACTATTTTCTGTATGCATAAAACATTCTTTTGGAATGTCATACTATGTTCTTTGATTTCCTGTGAGGGTGCTTTACCTGTGTTTTGTCTAATCTTACTCAGTTCTATTTATTTATTTATTTTATTAAAAAATATTTTTTTATTTCCTTTTTGCCAGACAAATGCGAAATACTGTATATATGAATATTAACGACTTGGCGACTTATAATACAGTGGCTCTAGAAGTTATAACATGGGAGCTCTATGCTCACGATTTCTAACCCACATTTCAGTGCGAGTTCGTGGCAATTTTAAAGACATCTGTGCAGGTTCATAAACAGGTTAATGTCCATATGGCTTTTAGGACACATTGATAAGCCGTCTGTTAGGATGACCAGACCCAGACGTCCCTGGAATGAGGACACTGTCCCCGGATTCATGAGTGTAGCCCATACCTATTGCTGACAGCCTAGCAGGACCTGCAGCAATGTAAACAACCACGGACGCATTGACAGTGAGAGTGAGTGGAGCAGAGCTGTCAAATCGAAGCTCTAATGTCGGGGATGGGTGGGCCCATAAGCGGAGCTCCTCCTCCCTTCCATCCACAGCCAGTCAGCTGGCAGTATAACCCTCCTCCTCCTGCCCTTCTCCAGCCCGCCACATTTGACTGTAAACAGGTGCTGGAGCGGGGCTAAATGGGGGCGCCGGGAGGGAGATATAAGAAGGTATGACCACTACAGCAATACTAATCCTGCAGCACACACAACTCTAGTTGAATGGAAACAACATGATTGCCGGGAGCACTGTCACATGTAATGCTGGTCGGCTGCAGTGTTTTCCAGATACGGTATCTATAGTATGTGTACACGCAGTGTGCAGGTTACCGATCTTCCTCTTGTCTCGCTCATTACTTTTTTTTTATTTATCTGCCTAACCTGACCTGCACACTGCCTGAGTACACTGATAAGAAGTCGCTGCAGCCACATTCTATGAGACCAGGGACACAAGGCTGTTTCAGCTTCTATTCAGAAATTTAGTCAAAGCTCTGTGTGTGCTGCATGGGTTTTTAAGGTTTTTTTTGGAGGATTTACTGCTGGTTCAGGCTAGAAGCTTTACAGATTCAATAACTGTTTACTTTCCTCCACTAATCTTGAGCAGTTAACTGTTTGTAAGGCAATTTTTATTTTGGAAATTGGATGTGCAGCTGTCTTCGGTCACTTGGTTGTACTTTCAAAGGAGGATTACTGACTTGATCTTGCAGAGCTGGTTTAATTAGAGTGAAGCAGCCCTGTGATACTGGGTTCAGCCATAAACGCATTCCCTGACCATCTCCTGAATCAATCATGTTTGCAATTTCAAACCATCTCCTGTATCATGTCTGCAATCTCTGACTATCTCCTGTACTATGTCTGAAGTCTCTGACCATCTCCTGTATCATGTCTGCAATCTCTGACCATCTCCTGTACTATGTCTGCAGTCTCTGACCATCTCCTGTACTATGTCTGCAGTCTCTGACCATCTCCTGTACTATGTCTGCAGTCTCTGACCATCCCCTGTACTATGTCCGCAGTCTCTGACCATCTCCTGTATCGTGTCTGCAATCTCTAAATAACTTCTGTATCATGTCTGCAATCTCTGACCATCTCCTGTAATGTGTCTGCAATCCCTGATCATCTTTTGTAATGTGTCTGCAGTCTCTGACCATCTCCTGTAATAATGTATCTGCAGTCTCTGACCATCTCCTGTAGTGTCTCAGTGGTTTGTGAGTGATGTCAGGTGTATATGTTTTATACAGGCTGCGTGTGAGTGACATTACACAAACACATCCACACACAGAAAAAAATATTCACACATATACTGACAAAACATACACCCACAAAAAAAATCAAATGTATACTGTCATTACATACAGAGAAAAAAAAAGGTTAATAGTCATGCCCTCTGTACGTAGCACCCTCCTGAACCCTGCATGTAGAACCCTCCTGAACCTTGCACGTAGCATCCTCCTGCACCCTGCACGTAGCACCAGCATACAGGGGGTACACTAAACACCACCATACAGGGGGTAAACTGACCACTAGCATACAGGGTGCACACTAACCACCAGCATACAGGTAGCACACTGACCACCAACATACAGGGGGCACAATGACCACCAGCATACAGGGGGCACATTGACCACCAGCATACAGGGGGCACACTGACCACCAGCATACAGGGGCAAACTGACCACCAACATGCAGGGCCAGTGGTTACCAGTACACAGAGGACATAACAAATCAAGTAAAACAACTACCATGCAACTCAAAAGCAATAGGAGAATCTTGTTAGCTGGTTCCCTCATCTAAGGCAAATCAATAAAAAGCAAATAATGCAGCACTGCCCTACACTTCATCTATAATATTGTACAAATGGACTTATAAGTGCAATGGTAAAACCTATAAATGAATATCCAGTACAAACCAACGAATGTATTGCAAAATAGTAGTGATGGTGTCACCTCTCTGCAAAAATATTTTGAGAAATTGCAGAGCTTCAATGTGCAAAAAATGGTGAAACCCCCCACATGCAATATTAAGAACAGAGATGCAAATCAATCAGTGCATTAGAACATAGTAGTGATGGTGTCACCTTCTCTGCAAAAGGTAAGAAATATTGAAGAGCTGCAATGTGCAAATAGTGGCGAACCCCCCTATATATAATATTTAATGAAACGTAAAATATGTACATCAATGGTACATTTTATTATGATTATATATAGGGGGTTTCACAACTGATTGCACATTGCAGCTCTGCAATATTTCATACCTGTTGTAGAGAAGGTGACACCATCACTACTATGTTCTAATACACAGGTTGATTTGCATCTCTGTTATCATTGTATGTAGGAGGTTTCTCCATTATTTGCACATTGAAGTTCTGCAATTTCTCAAAATATTTTTGCAGCGGGGGTGACACTATCACTACTATATTGCAATTCATTGGTTGATTTGCACTGAATATTCATTTATAGGTTTTACCATTGCACCGTTAAGTCAATTTGTAGAATTGTATAAAGAAAGTGTAGGGTTGTGCTGGATTTTTTGGCTTTTTATTTGTATACAGAATCCAGGACATACTAATCAGTATTGTACGCCACAAAGAAACCGCCACTTGCTGACCACACACACTATTTTGGCCATGCCCACAGGTGGGCAGTAGCACGCTGCAAAAGCACCCTCATATTTACCTCAAGTACCACCATAGCACCCCCCAAAACAACTGTCTGGACCCGCCCCTGCCCAGATAGGATTTGAATTTTGCTGCCCCAAGTTTTTTCTCTATCTTATCTTCTTAACATTTGGTAGTCGTATCCAAAAAAATTCTATTAAGTATCTTTTTTTTTATCTCATGGACAAAATGTGAGAAATAACATATATTTCATACAATCATTCTGTAAACACATACACTGCATATATCATTTAAAGAAAATATGCTTATACAATAGTTCACCATTTGCCAATAAAAAAAATAAAAAAAAAATATGTCCCCGGATTACATTTAAAAAATCTGGTCACCTTACAGTCTGTGAAGAAAAACAGACCACTAAGGCTATTAGGGATTGTGGTTTATTGTGATATGTGTGGGGTACTGCTGGCTGGAATTAGCTTCACCCGTGGTGGACACAGCTCCAGCACGGGCATATCCGAGCCCCAACACCTTGGAACGTCTTCTGGGTGACATCCCACTAGGTAATGCTTGTTTTGCTAGCATAAATAATTTTAACAGTTTACACTCAGAGGCGCCTTTCTTTCTCCTTTTTCTTACATGTTTTGGGAAGTTGATTCCATTCCCCCCTCTATAGGCCAGCCCTGAATCAGTGGACTGGTTCTTTGGTTTTTCAGCCATCATCTTACCATACTGCCAGCTGGAATTAGCTTCACCAGTGGCGGACACAGCTCCAGCATGGGCATATCCGAGCCTCAACACCTCGGAACGTCCTCTGGATGACATCCCTCTAAGAAATACTTGTTTCCTTCATTTTCATGTGAGTTTTATTCTTTATCCCAGAATAAACAATTTTAACAGTCTGCACTCAGAGGCGCCTTTCTTTCGACTTTTTTCCGGTAGGCAGATCCCCTGAGGACATGCGTGCACGCAAAACATGTTGGGTGGGCCCTGTACATACTGATTTTACACCACCGAGTCCACGAGACAGATTGGCGGCCTCTGGAGTGATTTTTTTTGCATCTTTTTTTATATACTTTCCACGTGGATTGCTTATTTTATGTACTATCGGTCATATTATTAATAAAATACTACACTATACTTTTTCTGTGTAGGCTCCATGGTGTGAGCTTTATATGCAGAGAAAGGATCACCGGCACCTGAGCTGATTCAAGTCTGATGAATATCGGGCAATATATGGATTGGATGTGTATTTGCGTATACATTTCATCTATCTGGTGAGTGCATTGTAGACGTGGAGGCGCAGGCACGGTGCACTGTTGGTGACAATGTGGATTATTTCTGCACTTGGGGACACTGCATATGCATTTATTAAAGCAAACCTTTAGTAATTTTTTTCTTTTTTCATTAAAAACCTTCAGCCCTTGTTGTGCAATCATTGAGAATCCAAAATGTAATTTGGTGTAAGTAAACACTTTTTTTTTTCTGTACCTCCTCTTTCCCTGTTTGTAATTAGCCTAGGCTAGTGACATAATTTCCTGCATTTGCACTGACTCCCGGGAGATAAACATCAGATCTCCTTCTCACTCCCCTGAGAATTTACTGGCGGGGGAGGGTGTGGGGAGAGTGGAGCAGGGCTTAGAGGAGTAACCAGAAAGCCAAGGACAGTTACAGGGTTGGAGGGGGGCTGGATGTGGGCGGAGATAGGAGGAAACAGCATTTAATATATTCCTTTTTTATTTAGTATACACTTTATGATTAGTATTTTATCTATGACATTAATTGTGTATATTTGGGGGAAAAATTTAATTTTTTGTTTGTTTTGGTGGCGAATATAAATTGTCCCATACAGGCCCGTACACACGTGCAGATTGTCGGCCGAAAAGATTCGGCCGACGACCGATCAGCCGATTTTCGGCTTGTTAGTATGATGCTTCCGACAACCGACAGCGCACTTTCGGCCGAACAGAATCTGTCGTGCAAGCATTAAAATTTTTGTATGCCGACACCAGAACGGCCGATTGTTCGCCAGTCAGTACAGAATTCGGCCGACAGACAGCAGATTTGCAAGACTGGGCATGCTCAGAAAAGAGAAAACACAGGGAAAGTTAACCATCACATGACATCACTTCTGCAGTCGGCAGACAAAATTCGTGTGCAGTCTTTTGCACTTTTCAGCGGACACGACAGCCCGGGGACAAAAGACGGCCGATCGTTCGGCCGACGATCGGTACGTGTGTACGGGGCTTACCTCGTGCGTGCCGTGTGACGTTGTACTGTTGCAGCAAATAGTTATTTGAAACCCAGAAATAGAATTTGGACACAAACTTTCAGGAATCAAACCTTTTTGTTTGCTAGCAAATTGACTTAGCCCGGCTCATGCCCGTTTGCCAAGTGCCCAAAATAGGCGTGCATATTACTTATATATCAACAGTTACGTCACAGGTACAAATGAAAAAGTACAGAAATTAAACTTTTCTTTTTATATAAGCAAGACACACATCTCAGCTATTTTCTGTCTGTTTGACATGACATTTTTGGTCTTGTCTTACATGTCTGTGTTCATTACTAAAAGAGGAAGTCAGCGCACGGAACACAGACAAATAGAGGGGGAGAGAGCAGGGGCTATGTGCAGAGATGTATAGTAACTAAGTAAAACTACTTCACTACTGTACTTAAGTACCAAAAGGCGGTATCTGTACTTTCCTAGAGTAGAATTTTTTTCTCCTACTTCCACTTTTACTTCACTACATTTTTTCGATGATTTCAATACTTCTACTCTGATATTTTTTTTTTTGTGCTGCATAGCTACTCATTACAATTATAAAAATTACCACAGCCAGAACAGTAGATGGCAGGTTTCATGAAGCTCAAAACATGTGTATTATCAGCGCATATGAAAATAAATGCTACTGTATGCATAAATAAAAGCTGCATTTGAAATAATAAAAAACAATATGATGTTCAAACTTTTGACTTCTTTCTTTAATAACTACATAACACAGTACTTGTACTTTTACTTTCAGTACTTGAGTAGCAATTTTTTTATTCAAAACTACTGGTACTTTTACTTTCAGTACTTGAGTAGCAAAAGTTTAAAAAAAACTACTTGCAATACTTAAGTACAAAAAATGTTGAATACTTTAGTACTTCTACTCAAGTCACTTTTTGATCGAGCACTTCCACTTCTATTCAAGTCACTTTTTGATTGAGCACTTGTACTTTTACTCAAGTATGGGTTTCGAGTACTTTATACAACTCTGGCTATGTGACTGCAACTATGCTACTCTGGCTTCTGTAGTCCTACAAGCTTGTCAGAACAACCATCTGCCATGTTAAAAGGCTTTTCAGCTGCAAACTTCCGCTCCCACTGCCATAGCAAACAAAGGCATGGAAGCTCCGTCTCCAAGCCCAGCCGAACCCTTCATGCGCGTGTGCTTCCAGGCCTTCCTGTACATGTTACTATAGCAGCCACAGCAGAAGTTCACCACCGCTGCTATAGTAACCTGTCCATGTCAGAACGGACATGGCGTTTCTATTTCTCATGTGCAGCCAGGGGCCCATTTTTATACATGCGTGAGATTTACTAGGCCGGCGAGGCGGATCAGTGGCCATTAGAGATGGACGAACATCGGCCGGGGCGGTTCACGAACGTCAGCCGCAAATTTTCTCAAAAGTCCGTGAACCGCAAGTTCGCGGCGGGGCCCATTGACTTTAATGGGAGACGAACTTTAAAAACCTTTAGGTCATATTTGCAGCCACAAAAGACGTACTAGCTGTGCACAAATAGTCCCAGCACGTGGACAATGTCATAACAGAAGTATTGCAATTGGAAAAGTTGCCCTAATTTTTTTTTCTTTTTTTCATTAATCAGCCAGAACTGACAGCAGCCGGTAAATACATGTCAAATACATATAGGGTCCATTCACACATCTGTAAAATGGGTCCGCATCCATTCCACAATTTGGCGGAACCTCTACAGACCCATTGGTCTATCACACCAGTTGTTCAAAAAATTGGCCAGTGAGTTTGGCACTGTGTGTATCAGACTTAACACAGCAAAAGAGGCAATATCTTGCAGGACACAAATACGCTTGTAAAAGTATACTCAGATAACACTCCACTTCAATATGTGGTATTGGGGGGGGGGGGCATTGGTCTATCACACCAGTTATAATACATTAAAAGTGCTTTTATCACTGTTTGTAGTATTAATTTGAGAAAGATAGGGTGCGCTGATCTGTGAATAGCTGCAACTGGGAAGTTTTATTAAGTGGTATTAAGTAAAAAGTGCGCTTATTCTGTGTAAGTGAAAATCACATAAAAGTGATGTGTGTTGGGGAATCAATGTGATTAAGACCACATCAGAGTTATCTCAGATGTGTAACTCAACAAAGCAAAAACAAAGTGACTTGTGGTACAAAATATAACTGTACAAAAATCAGTGAACATTATTTAAAACATATAACAGTTCATGGTAGAGAAAAACTCGTCTTGCTGAAGGTATGAGTGAAGAAATCAACCAAAACCCGTGATGTGGAAAAAATCCAAAAATATGCAAGAAAACTAGGGTGAAGATATAAAGGTGTCCCTCCACCAGGTGAAATTCCTCCTTTGAGAAAGCTACGGGTGTTCGTAGCGCAACGCGTCAGAGTAAGCCGTATTGACGTCACTTCCGGTCTTCGGCCGAGACCGGAAGCTTCGGACTCCACCGCATCGGCGGTTACTGGAGACTGTCTGCATGTAATGATCTACTTTAATGTGAGTAGCCTGTACTTTGTTTTAATAAAATACAACCTACGTTTCTGCACCATGAGAGCCTCTCTTTGTTTGAGTACTAATACAGGAAATATGGCACTATGAGTTCCCTATGCTGATATAATCCCATTGCTCTATCAATCATTACTGGAGGATACCAAGCAGTGGGCGGAAGAATTGCGGTTGTTGCCTGGATATCTATATCTAACGCTCAATTTGAGTGTTGTGGAGGTGAGCGGCCACTGCACTCAGTTTGGATTGTGAGCTCACCGGGACACACTCACCCTGCTGTGTTTAAATATAATCACTTCAATTTTTGTGTGCACTGGAAAAGATCACCTTATATTGTTTGGCACTTTGCACCTTAACCACCATTGGGACTGTTATTATTTTTATATATATTTTTATGCATAGATTCGATTTGTGGACATTTTAAGCACGTTCCATATTATTGCTGCACTTTTTTCATTGATCACCACCATTATAGTTTGTGATGTGCTTCTTATATTCCGTTATCCATCGCGATTGATTATTTGGCTGATTATATATGATCTGCACATCATTCTGGTTCACTTGCGATTGCACTAGACCACCATTTGTTTATTCACCTGCTTTATTTCTGATTGGATGAGTATTTGTAATTTTGTATTCACCATTTTTTCATCACTATTTTATTGCATATAGATATATATATAGATTTTTTCCCATACATTCAGAGATTTTGATCACTATTGTTTTGGATTCATAGTTTTGTAACACGATTACACATTCTACATTGAAGTTAGAGAGAGTGGGCCCCCTCAATGAGAGTTGAGCGCTGATTCTTTACTTTCTTTAATAACGCATCAGTGTATCCATCCGCCAGGGTAATACCGGCTTAGAGGTAATCAACATATCTTGCCCAGTAGGGGCTCTCCTCGTAAGCTCCCAGGTTCCAGTGGTAAATGGGGTCAGGCTGCTTTAAAACTTCTGCCTACCATGCAGCTAACTGCGCCTCGCTCATGTTTGGGAAAGATCAAAGAAAGCCTTCCATAATGTAGTATGTTACTATAAATTACTTTATTTAAAATGGGTAACACTCAGAATAAAATTAAAAAAACTTGTAAAATGCAGTTAAAATACCCAATAGGTACCTGGGACCAGAGAATGCGCAGTGGTACACATTGGTGATTTTAGCTGCATTTTACAAGATTTTTTTAATTCTGGGTGTTACCTTTTTTAAAATAAAGTAATTTATAGTAAATTACAAGTCGTTTATTAATAGAGACACAAAGGGAATTGATTTGGTGTTGGGTGTTATTTTAACATGAAATAAGGTGTCTACAACTGTCACTTTTCATTTTGGAAGTTAAAGTAGAAGTCCACCCTAAAGCCTCGTACACACGCAGAGATTGTTGGCCGTAAATGTTCGGCCAACGTCCGATCGGCCGATTGGCGGCTTGTTAGTATGATGCTTCCGACAACCGACTGCGACTTATCGGCCGAACAAAATCTGGTGTGCATGCTATAAAATTTTTGTTGGCCAACAACAGAACGGCCGATTGTTCCTCAGTCAGTACAGATTTCGGCAGACAAAAATCAGATGAACAAGACTGGGCATGCTCAGAGAGGAAAAAACACACGGAAAGTTAACCATCACATGACATCACTTCTGCAGTTGGTTGTTGTTGGCCGACAAAATTCGTGTGCGGTCTAGAGCACATTTCAACCAACACAACAACACTGGACAAAAGATGGCCGATCGGTCGGCCAACAATCGGTGCGTGTGTACGAGGCTTTACACTAAAATCCCTGCATCTACAGACCTCCACGAACTAACACTAACCTATCTAGCCCTGTAAAGAAAAAATCAGTATACTTACCTTTTTTGTAGGTGATCCGATCCGACCTGATCCCGCGCTGAGCTGTCAGCCGCTGCTTCACTGTGTAGGCGGGTGCAAAGGACGCAGCTGACAATGGAAGCCCCATAGTAAGTCTATGGGTGACGTCACTTCCCATTCATTTTACAGCCGTTGTCGGCTGTGTCCTCTGCAGAGCTTCCGCTGGAGATCCGATCGGCTTCAAAAAAGGTATGTATATTGATTTCTTCTTTACACGGTTGGATAGCTTAGTGTTAGATCGTGGAGGTCTATAGATGCAGGGATTTTAGTTTTAGGGTGGACATCTACTAAAGTGAGACTTTTTTTTTACCATTTGATTTTCAGACATATGATTGTGATTTGATTACTAATGTGAAAGATATATAATTATGCTTGCATGTGTTTCGTTTCATATAATTTTTGATCATTTGAATAAAACTTAAATATTATTGTATTTTTAATTAATGCACGGTTTTCAAAATTTTTGCATTCACACACCTTTACTATACAATTGAGTGGAGCAGGGGCAGCACGGAATCACATATTTCAGTTTTTTTCTTTGTTTTGTGGATGCCAGCAGCAGCCATATTAATCATCATTTCACTACAATAGGGTTGGTAGTGCTGGAGTCACATATATTTAAAAAATTAGGGGGTGTAATATCCCTTCAAACTTCTGAATATGAGAACACGTTATTCAGATAATAGAGACCTTTAGAAGAACTCCAGGTTTTCACACAATGAAGTTGCATAGTTCCTTTGGGAAATGTACCTATTAGTCAATTAAAATTAGCGCTAAACATAGATATCCAAATTGTATATTACATTTATGATGCATTATTAGCTTAGTCTGAATGTACTGTGTTTTTCAGGTATGATTAATCAAATTGCTTTTCTCACTATAACCCCACTACACTAAAACAGTAGTTTGAGAATTATAGCTGAAACATAACAGCTGCTGTAAATACCTATTTTTAAAAGGAAAATTATAATTGGTAAGGGTAGCAAAGTTGATTAAGGAAAACCTGGAAAACTTGAAAAGAGCATGCAGCGCCATCTGCTGGCTGAAATTGAAAATACAATATATTCCTATGCAATCATCAATATTTACCTAATATTTTATACCTAACCGGGCCCTTTTTGATTACTTAAAGTGGATGTAAATCCCTCTCATGAAATCTGAGCTGGGCACATATATCTGTAGTGTTTACTTATCGCTCTCCAAAGCCCTAAGTTCCGTGTCTTTCTGCTGCTCCGTTCCTCTGTTATCAGCACGATAACTTCTGACAAGCACTCCAACACAGGAGATAAAAGCAGCTGGAAATTTGCATTGGGGAGGTAACTTAGAGACAGATAAGCAGAGAGCTTGTCTATTTACAGCACATAGTATATAACAGAAATTGTGTAGCGCTATATATTTATAGTAGAAATGAAATGCATATTAAATACATAATATGTAACATGTACATAAAGTAAATAACAAGGTAGTGTCAAAAAATTAATCACATACAGGGAACTTGGAAAATACATAACATATATGCAGCCTTTTTTTTAGTCCCTATTTTTGAATTATTTTTCATTATTAGAATTTTTCATTTTTCTTTTCTTTTTCTCCTTTTTTCTACTTCTTTTCTCCTCTCTTATGTCTCCACCAGGTTTGTTCTCTGCCCATTGTTACCCCTGCCATTTTTGGCCCTTGGGCTTGGGTTTAACAAATCATGTTTATACGTTTCTAATTTTTTGTCTCTTTTTTTTGTATGAATTTATGTAATAAATAAATAAAACATTTTTTTTATATATACATCCTTTGCTTCACTGTTACCATACTCTATTTACAATACATGGTTTATACCTAAGGCATCTTTAAACATCCCACTCCCCCATTCTTTATCTAAGGCATCTTTAAACATCCCACTCCCCCGTTCTTTCTTGGAGGCAGCCCTTTGCCGGGTCTAGCTCGCCATGTGTTGTTTAAGTAAAAGCAGTACACATTACCCTTGTTAGGCGCACAGTTAACCCCTTAATTTCCCCTAGATGTAAACCCCCTTCCAGCCAGTGTCAGTGTTCAGTATGATGACTGTTTTAGTGTCACTAGCGACATCAGTGTCAGATAGTGCCTGTTAGCGCCAGATTACCCGCCACCCTATTACAGTCCCACTACAAGTCGCTGATCACCACAATTATAGTATAGTGTCTATAGCTGCAAACATTCCAGTATATATGCACCATAACTTTCCCACAAATCACCTATTATAAGCCAAAGACATGTAGCAGAATACATTTTGGCCTAAATTTAGGAAGTAATTCAATTTTTTTTATTAACAAAGAATTTTTCTCTTTCGTTCATTGACGGACACAGCTCTCCATTATTCAGAACCACAGGGTTATATCACCGATGTCCCTTGGAGACTACCTCTCAGGGAGGATCTACTGTCCCAAAGGCTGATCTTCTATCCTGCTTTACAGTCGCTGGCTTTGACGTCCTGGCTGTTGAAAGCCAGGCGTTGAAGGACAGAGGTTTGCCTGAGTCAGGGTTTCCAACACTGCTGAAAGCTAGGAAGTCTACCTCTAGGAAGATCTACCATTGTGGAAAGCGTACATTTCATGGTGCGAGTTGATTGAAGTTTACCCTCATTCTTTTTCGGATTTTGACTTTTCTTCAATGAGGGGTTGAGCAGAAATTGGCCTTGGTACCATCTAGGCCCAGTTGTCAGCCTTGGCTGTCTTTTTTCCACAGACCCCTAGCCACGCACTCCTTGGTGTGTACCTTTATTCAAGGGGTTCAACGTCTGACTCCACCAGTGCGATCTCCTCTCTTGGGATCTAAAGTTGGTTCTTTCAGTTCTCCAGAAGACTCCCTTTGAAAATATTCAGATTATCTGCTTACGCTGTCCCAGAAGGTGGCCTTTTTTGTGGCTCTCACTTCTGCTCGCAGGGTGTCAGAGCTGGGGGTAGTCTCTGATTTCCATTTGAATTAAGTCATTGTGTTGCCTTCCCCAAAACATCCTATGGAATTTGCTTTGCATGCCTTGGATGTGGTTCGGGTGCATTTTGCAGCCATGTAGTCTTTTTGGAGTTCAGACTCACGGACGGGCCAAGAAAAGGGCTGTCCGCTTCTTCTGCCACCATTTCCAGATGGATCAGACAGACGGTGACTCAGGCCTATTCTATCAAGGGTCGGGTTCCTCCTTTCCCTGTAACGGCACACTCTACTCGGACATTTAGTGCTTCTTGGGCCTTCCGTCATCAGGCGTCAGTGGCGCAGGTTTGCAAGGTGGTCACCTCGTTGTCGATGCACACTTTTACTAAATTCTACGAAGTGGATGTGTTGGCATCTGCAGATGCTTCTTTTGGCCGCAAAGTTTTTCAGGCTGCTGTTTGGAGGGTCTGTTCCCTCTTTGTGGGTGTATTGTTCAGGTTGGGCTCCAGTTTTTTTTTAGCTTTACCTGGTTGGCTAATGTGTTTTAGTGTTTTCACTCCTCATGTTTTATCACTGCTTGGGGATGCCCCTGTGGTTCTGAATAATGAAGTGCTGTGTCCATCAATGAACAAAAGGGAAAATGTAAATTTTTGACTTACCGTACAAATCCATTTCTCCGATGTTCATTGACCGAAACAGCTCCTGATATTTTTAACCATTGGGTTATACTGCCCCCTACAGGAGTAGGACACTAGGCAGGAAAAAAAGTCTGGCTATGCCTATGGGCAGTCCTAGGGGTATCCTCCCTCTCTCTACTATAGGTACTCAGTTTTGTTACAAGCAGTGTCAGAAAAATGACAACTTCACAGACGGGTGTGTGCTGTGTCCGTCAATGAACGTCAGAGAAATGGATTTTACGGTAAGTCAAAAATACCATTTTCTCTTTCATTCATTGATGGACACCGCTCCTGATCTTCTAAATCATTGGGATGCCCCAAAGCAGTGTTAACATGAGGGGTGGGAACTGCGAAAAATAAATTCCCAAGGCTAACTATAGCCAACCAGCTGGATAGCTCAACCAAAACAAATGGAGCCCACCTGAAAAAAAACAATACACCTTCAAACCGGACCAGGTCCTCTAAACAGCAGCCTGCAAAACCTTGCAACGGACAGGGGTGAAGAACTACCTTATCTCTGTGAACCACCAATTAAGGTGAACGACAGGATAACGCTGCCAATTCCGACACCCTGCGCTAGCCACCAAAGAGGCCACCTTCTGGGACAGCGTAAGCAGGGGAATCTCCCGAATATTTTCAAAAGAAGGCTTCTGGAGGACTGAGAGCACCAAAGTGAGGTCCCAAGGCGGCAACTGAGACCGCACTGAAGGGGCCAAGTGCCTAACTCCCTGAAGAAAAGTACCCACCAGGGAGTGTGTGGTCAAGGGCCATTGAAAGAAGACCGCTTCTGATAGCACTTAAGGCCAGTTTCTGCTCGACCACCCATTGAGGGAAGGTCAAGATTCAAGCCACCGAAAAGGAGCGAGGATGAACCCCAAGAGACTCACACCATGCAATGTACATCTTCCACGTACGATGGTAGATCTTCCTAGAAGTAGATTTCCTAGCTTTTAACAGTATGGGGAATCACCGACTCAAACAACCCTCTATCCAGCAGCACCTGGTGTTCCAACAGCCAAGCCGTCAAAGCCAGCAATTTTAAAGCAGGATGGGAGATTGGTCCTTGGGACAACAGATCCTCCCTGAGAGGAAGCTCCTAAGGAACGTCGGCGACCAACCGCACCAGATCGGCGCACCAAGCACAGCGAGACCAGTACAGAGCCACTAAGATGACCGGAATCCCTTCTGCCTCGATCCTGCGTAGAAGTCGTGGTAGAAGTTTGGGAGGAGGGAAGGCATAAATCAGACGATACTGACCCCACAGGGGCCACCAGCACATCTGTGGCGTCCGCCAGAGGATCCCCATGACCGAGCCACAAACCTCTGCATCTTTCTGTTAAGCCAAGATTCCAACAGATCCACTTCGGGGATGCCCCACCGGAGTCCAACGCCTGCCGACTAAGGTAGTCCGCCTGCCAGGTTTCCACCCAAGGAATGTGTACGGCGGAGAGGACTGTAACCAGGGCTGGCCCAAGACATTGTACTGCCTGGGTCCAAGAATGAAATGCTGCCCCGATTCCCCCCCCCCCCCCAAAAAAAAATTCACGCCCTCCAAAAGGCCCCCACATTCTATAGGACTATGAAAGCAGTCAGAGGGGTGTGAGTGTGTACGGGGTGACAGCAGGAGCAGAACAGAGCAGTAGACACTGGGCAGATGAGCGCACCAGGCTCTCTCCTGTCTATAGTGCCACAGTGCCCTGCAGTGCTGCGAGCATGGTACAGGAGAATGCAGGGCTGCGGGCATGGTACAGGAGAATGCGGGGCTGCGGGCATGGTACAGGAGAATGCGGGGCTGTGGGAATGATACAGGAGAATGCGGGGCTGCGGGCATGGTACAGGAGAATGCGGGGCTGCGGGCATGGTACAGGAGAATGCGGGGCTGCGGGCATGGTACAGGAGAATGTGGCGGTGGGGCATGGTACAGGAGAATGTGGCGGTGGGGCATGGTACAGGAGAATGCGGCGGCGGGCATGGTACAGGAGATGCAGTGCTGCGGGCATGGTACATGACACTGCATCTTCTGTAGTATGCCCGCAGCCCCGCATAATGGCAGGTAGTGTGGCTGTGGAGGAGTGTCACTTACCTGTTCCTGAGGCCTTAGATTTGAAAATGGCGCCGCCCGGCGCCAACAAGCCACTGCGCATGCACCGCCGCCACTCGGAAAAGCCCGCCCATGTTCGGCAATTCCCAGAAATAGCCGAACATGTATGGGTTTTCCCGAGCGGCGACGGAGCCGGCGCATGCGCAGTGTGCATGTCGGGCCAGCCGCGGACCTTTTTTTTTTACTTCAGCCGAAGAGTAGAAGAGACGGCCGGGGGCCGCCCTTCTCTAAGTGCCGCCTGGGTCCCATGGTCCCACCGGGACCCATGGTAGGGCCGGCCCTGACTGTAACGAACAGTTCTGCCCACCTTAGAATGCTGGCTACCGCCAGAGTCGGCAGGGCACTTCTTGTGCCCCCCTGGTGATTGACATAAGCCATGGCCGTGGCATTGTCCGATTGAATGCGCACCGGACATCCCTGAAGACAATCTATCCAATGTTCCAGGCAGAGTCTGATCGCTCGGAGTTCCGATCGGTAGTCTGGACTCTTTCAGTGTCCAGATCCCCTGAGCAGAATTTTTGCAGAGGACACCTTCCCAGCTGGACAGGCTGGCATCCGTGGTGACCACTGTCCAATACAAGGGGAGGAAGGATTTGCCCAGCCAAAGCGACGGAGAACGAAGCCACCACATCAGGGACTCTTTCATTCCCCGGCTCAGCCAGATCTGATTGTCCAGAGACTGCAGATTCTTGTCCAATTTGCCCAGATTCTTCCTTTGCAGGAACCTCATATGGAACTTTGCAAACAGAACCGTCTTGAAGGTAGACACCATCAGGCCCAGCATCAGAATGCAAGTCCGGAGGGATGACCATCTGCTGGACAGCAGGAGACTAATTGCAGCCTGCAGTTTCTGGAGAAAGCCCACTGGGAGGGGTGAAGCGTGTCGACGTGGATTCCGGCTTTTCAGTAAAGACGTCACTTCCGGGCTACTGGAACGCATACGGAAGTGCAGTGGAATGCATGCCGCTGTGTCCACAGTATCATAAGGTTACCAGCCATCAGGAGACCAACCAATTGCAATTTATACATGTGATATTACTCCTCAGCCATTGTAAGTGTATATTCTTTATTTATTTCGAATTAAAAGCTCAAACTTATTACACTATTGGGCTCTTCTTTGTCTTCCATCCTGAGCATTGAAGGGCAGAACACATCCAAGGATCCCCATCCACCTAACTTACCAGCTACTACCTGTCAGACTCTTATGCAATATTGCCCAGGGGTCCACATCGTCTGGTAAGTGAATTCACTTTCGGGATGTGAATCCCAGCCACGTTGCACAAAAGTCACTTGGACGCTTTGGATTAAGAGCACTTTTTCACAAACTTTCACTGGACACGTGCTTATTTATATCATTTTTGGAAAAACACTTTTTTTATTCTATACAACTTTATGGGAATATGGATTCAATTCATTAGTATATTCAACAGCTAACTGTGATAGCGCTTATTCATTCGGGGGTGTTCAACTATTTCTTGCGCTGCGGTACCGTTATTTTTATCTATTGAGTTTCTGGAGTTTGTCCAGAGGAAGGAGCACTCTGGCTAAGGCCGAGTCCAGAGTCAGACCCAGACAGTCCAGCTTTGTGGACAGAAACCAAAGCAGACTTCTGAAAATTCAGAATCCAGCCGAACTCCCTCAGAGTTCGTATAGTGATCTCCAGGTTTTCAACCAGAACAGTAGGAGACTCCACGGCAAAGCGGAGGAAGTGCTGGTGACCAGCACAAATTGGAATGTGAAGGTAAGCATCCTTGATGTCGATAGAGGCAAGAAAATCCCCCTGATGCAGAGATGCCACCACCGTGCGAATGGACTCCATTCTGAACTTCTGCACCCGTACAAGTTCAAAGCCTTGAGTTCCAGGATTGGACGCACCTTGCCTTCCTTCCTGGGAACAGTAAACAGGTTTGAGTAAAAACCTTGAAATTGTTCCGATGTTGGAACCAGGACAATAACCCCTTGAAGTAAAAGGTCTTGCACCGCCCCAAGCAAACCCTGTAAGTAGTTCGGGGACAGGTGCAAGTTGGAAGGGAAGAACCTTGCCTGGGGATAAGAGCAAAACTAATGTAGCCGGACCATATGACTTTGTGGACCCACCTGTCTTGTACCAGGGAAGTGCAGAAACCAGAGAAGACGTCGATAAGGGTGAGGGCACACCTTCATGCTGAATGAGCCTTGCCCGCAGGTCTGGAGAGGCTGGGTCTCGACTTACCAGTTCACCGGGGATCCACCAGAGGAGGCCCTGAAAGGCTTTGATCCCTTGGCAGTCACCCCTGAGGAACAAAAAAACTTCTTATGAGCCGAGGATGGCCCACTTCTACCATGAGGATCTAGCCTATGGAAGAAAAGGTACTCTTCCCCCCTGTTGGACCCTTAATGATGTCATCCAGGGTAGCTCCAAACATGTGATCTCCTTGAAAATTAAGATCAGTCAAGGCCTTTTTAGAAGTCTAGCCTGCAGACCAGCATTTGAGCCAAAAAATACACAGAATGACCACTGCTGAAACAGAGAGCCTAGTGACTACAGGAGCCGCGTCCAAAGAGGCAATACAGATAAACTGCAGCCCCTGGACCAACTGATTTGCCAGCTCTGCAAAGGCAGGGGGAGCTGTTCCCCCTCCAGGTCACGGCATAAAAGCTGAAAAGTTTGCGACACCAGTGCAATTGTAAATACCCACCTCAGTGCCAAACCAGCCACAGTGTACATATTACGGGCCACAGCCTCCACCTTCTTGTCAGCCTGGTCCTTAAAAGCTGGGGACTCTTCAACCGGAATCATGGTTGCCTTGTTAAACCTGTAGACTGGAGGGTCCACCACTGGTGGAACAGTCCACTTTTTAAGAAGGGACTCCTCATAAGGGTACCGCATAGCAAATCGAGAGAACAGTGGTGGTCAAATACCACCAAAAGAAAGCTTTATTTGTGTAAACAAAATGAAAAATTTCAATTGCGTTCACGGTTGAATGACTGCGCAATTGCCAGATAAATCAGCGCATTGCCGATTAGCAAAAAATGCCCTGTTCATGGAGAAGGTAAAATCTTGAGCAGGTCAAGTGAGACAAGGGTTAAGGACAAACAGTGCCTCTGTTTCGTGTTGTCTTGCAGAATTTTTTTTTTTTCATCCAATCTTTAGACCAAAAAAAAAAACTTAAAAAAAATAAAATAAAGAAAAAACAAAAAAACTTTTGATCAGTGTTAATTTAAAAAAGTGTTACTGTAGATAAAGTACACATTTTATGCTTTAATTTGTTCTTTTTAAAAGTACACAAATTCTGATACAAAGCATTGCAAAGGTATTCTTTACAGATGAAAAGAGTTTCTTTTCTTTTTAAAATTTTGCTCTTTTCTAAACGTGACACTGAAAAAAAAATGACTAATGGTTAATTATTGGTTAGTAAGACACAAAAAAAAAAAAAAAAAAAGTTGATGGGAAAAGGGGAAGGCGTTAAATAGGGCTGATTAGGATAAATCATAGGTTAATCAGGAGTTAGAGACATTTTATTAAAAATGTGATTTTTGTACTTACCGTAAAATCCAGTTCCCCAAGTTCATCGACGGACACAGCGCTCCATAAATCATAACTACTGGGTTATAGTCCTCCTCCTCTAGGAGTAGGACTAGACAGAACAAAAAACATCTGGCTATGCCCATGGACCTTTCCCAGCTTGGTATATAACCCCCCTCTCTGCTCCAGGTAATCAGTTTAGTAGCAAGCAGTATTAGAAGTATCAGAACTCCATAGAGGGGTGGGTGCTGTGTCCGATTAACTCAGAGAAATGGATTTTACAGTAAATACAAAAATCCCATTTTCTCTTTCGTTCATCGACACAGCGCTCCATAAACTATGACTACTGGGATGTCTAAATGCAGTGCCAAAAGGAAAATGAGGGGTGGGGAAAATAACCCAAGGCTAGACATAAGAGCCCTTAACCAAGACACAGGAGCCTTAAACGGGTCACAGGAGCCCCGTCTGAAAAAATAAAAGTTTAAAGAAAAAAACTCCTCCAGAGGGAACAGCCCCTTTTAAAACAGCAGCCTGCAAAACTTTGCAGCCAAAAGAAGCATCTGCAGATGTCAAAGTATCTACCTTATAGAATTTTGTCAAGGTATGCACAGATGACCAGGTGGCCGCCTTGCAAACTTGTGATATTGATGCCCGATGATGGAAGACCCAAGAAGCACTCGGCGCCTGAGTAGAATGCACAGTGACAGGGAAAGGTGGAACCTGACCTTTAATGGAATAGGCCTCAGTCATTGTCTGTCTGATCCATCTGGAGATGAAGAAGCAGCCAGCCCTTTCTTGGTCGTCCGTAAGCACAAAAAGTGAGTCTGACCTCCGAAAGGACTCAGTAGCTGTCAGATACACAAGGAAGGCAACACAATGTACTCATTCAAGTGGAAGTCAGAGACAACTTTGGGCTGGAATGATGGACAGGGACGAAGAACCACTTTATCCCTATGAACCACCAAATATAGACTGCAACAGGATAATGCTGCCAATTCAGATACCCTGCGGGCCGAGGTGATAGCTACCAAGAACATCACCTTCTGGGATAACGTAAACAAGAGAATCTACCGAATATTCTCAAATGGAGGTTTCTGGAGAACCAAAAGCACTAAATTTAAATCCCATGGCGGCAAAAAAGCCTGTACAGGTGGAGCCACGTGTCGAACCCCCCAAATGAAGGTACGAACTAAAAAGTGCGTGGCTAGGGGTGAATGAAAGAAGATTGCCAAGGAAGACATCTGGTTAAGACAACTTCTGATCAACGTCCCGTTAAAGAAAGGTTAAAATCCGAGCCACAGAAAAGGATGAGCGCCAATTGAAATGTACGCTTTCCACGTACGATGGTATATCTTGGTAGAAGACTACATCCTCGCCTTCACTATAGTAGGGATCACTGATCCAGGCAGACCTCAATCCCTCAGTACCTGGCTTTCAATAGCTAAGCCATTAAAACCAGCAAATGTAGAGCAGAATGGTAGATTAGCCCTTGGGACAACTGCTCTTCTCTGAGAGGAAGCCCCCAAGGGACGTTTTTTTGGCCACCAGGATGATTGGAAGTTCCTCGCTCTTGCTTCCTCGCAGGAAATACTGACGAAGCCTGAGCCAAGGATGATACTGGCCTTACTGTGGCCCTTGGACGCCTGCAGCGTCTGCCAGAGGAACCCGTGATCTCGCCACAAACTTCTGTATCCTCCTGTGGAGCCAAGCCTGATGAAGGAGCTGCATGTAGGACTGTGCAAACAGAACTGTCTTGAAGGTGGAAACCACCAGACTCAGAACCTGTATGCAAATCAGGAGAGAGAACTATCTGTGTGACAGCAGCCAGTGAATCACGGCCCAAGGTTCCTGAAATTTGTCCAAAAGAAGGACCAAACTTTGCCCCCCCCCCCCCTTTTCTGGGTACCTCCAAAAGAAAAAATTTTGCGGATCTCCTTGACGCTCACAAAAGAAGTCCACGGGGCAAGAAACCAGCAAAAAAGGTTCCCACACCCCAATAACGGGTCTGGAGAATCTTACCAGACCAAGGTTGCTTGGAACCTCCTAGGGAAGATTTAAAAGATCTATTTCCCTTATTTTCTGTCCCAGGAAACCTTAGTTCCACTTACCGGTGACGGTATTTCTAAGAGCCTTTCAGGACAGCACTTGGAAATAGCATAGCTCCACCCAACTTCACAGGAAACACTGCAACCTCCTCTTCCACCATGCCTTCAGTTATCAGAGTAGCCTCCGACATGCTGGAAAATAGAACACATAATAACAAACAACCAACTCAGACAGTTGAGTCATTAAGAAAAAAACCTTGGGAGAGTAACGGAATTTTTGTAAAATCTTACCTGTAAAATTCCTTTCTCTGAGTCCTCCGACAGTCGCCGCCTCTTCATATTCGTCACATATGGGGTATTAGACTTTGCTCCGAAGGAGTAGCTAGGCAACAGAATATGTTAACAATAAAGCTTTAACATATCCCACCCTCAAGGGGTGGTCCCCTCAGTCAATACCCTCCTACTTCCTGCAACCATATCTCAGTTTTAGTGGAATAGCAGTAGAGTATACAATCAAACCCCAAAAGAGGGGCGGGGGCGGCGACTGTCGGAGGACTCAGAGAAAGGAATTTTACAGGTAAGATTTTACAAAAATTCCGTTTTCTCTTACGTCCTCCGACAGTCGCCGCCTCTTCACATTCGTCACATATGGGGACGTCCCAAAGCAGTGCAAACATGAGGGGTGGGAAACGCATCCGCGCCGAAAGGCAACGCAGTCTCCGCATCAAAGAAGGAACCTTACCAAAGGAAGGAAACCAGCTGGGCAACAGCAAAAAAAAAGTGCTCAACAGGAGCAACAACCCAGGAAAAGACAAAAAAACCAGGGGATACAAAACTTATCCCAACAGCCAGGAGTCCCCAACAAGGGACCCTAGGGAACAGCCGCACTAAGAACCTTGCGGCCAAAGGAAGCATCCGCCGATGCCTGAACATCTACTTTGTAGAATTTTGTGAAAGTGTGCACGGTCGACCAAGTCGCCGCCTTACACACCTGGGCTACAGAAGCCCCATGACGACAGGCCCAAGACGTACTCAGAGATCTAGTAGAGTGCGCCTTCACAGGCACAGGGGGAACCTTCCCCTGCAAAGCATAGGCCTGTTCAATGGTCTGCCTGATCCATTTGGCGATGGTAGAGGCCGAAGCTGCCATGCCCTTCCGAGGACCCTCTGGAAGAACAAACAAGGAGTCCGTCTTTCGAAAAGACTCAGTCGATTTAAGGTAAACCCTTATCGCCCGAACAACATCCAGAGAGTGCAATCTCACCTCCTTTGGATGTTTAGGCTTCGTGCACAACGAAGGCAAGACAATATCCTCATTAAGATGGAATTCCGAAACTCGTTTCGGCAGAAAAGAAGGATTAGGTCGCAAGACCGCCTTATCCAAATGAATAACCAGGTACGGAGACTTGCAGGACAAAGCCGCCAGCTCCGACACTCTGCGAGCCGAAGTGATCGCCACCAAAAAGGCGACCTTTTTGGACAACATAGACAACGAGATCTCCCTGATCTGTTCAAAAGGAGCACGTTGTAACACAGATAGAACTAGATTCAAGTCCCAAGGGGGCAGAGGATCCCGCCTCGGGGGAACCAGATGCCGCACACCCTGAACAAAGGTGCCAACCAATGGGTTGGAAGCCACGGGACGTTGAAACAGAACGGCCAGAGCAGACACCTGACCCTTTATCGTAGCCAGCGCCAAACGCTGATCAACACCCGTTTGAAGGAAAGACAGCACACGGGACACCGAGTACGTGCGGGGTGAAAACCCCCTGGACTCACACCAGGCAAAATAGGCCTTCCAAGTACGGTAATAAACCTTCCCCGAGGAAGACTTCCTCGCGTTGATTAAAGTATGAACGACCTCCGGAGAGAGACCCCTCTCCTTCAGGACCTCGGTCTCAACAGCCAGGCCGTCAAAGCCAGCGACTGTAAAGCAGGATGGTATATCGGTCCTTGAGACAGTAGATCGTCTCGAAGAGGCAGACGCCACGGGGCGTCGACCGCCAGATTCACGAGGTCTGCGTACCAGGACCGGCGAGGCCAGTCCGGTGCCACAAGAATCACCGTGTTGCGTTCCGAGTGTAACCTGCGAAGGAACCTGGACAGCAACTGAATCGGTGGAAACGCGTACATCAGCCTGTACTGATGCCACGGGGCCACTAACGCGTCCGACGCGTCTGCCCGAGGGTCGCGCGTCCTTGCCACGAACCTCTTCACCTTGTTGTTGAGGCGAGACGCGAACAGGTCCACATCTGGAAGACCCCACTTCGCGCACAACGTCTGGAAGACAGCCGGATGGAGAGACCATTCCCCCTGATCCAGGGTCTGGCGACTCAGATAGTCCGCCTGCCAGTTCTCCACTCCCGGAATGTGAACCGCCGTTATCGCCGGGACATGAGTCTCGGCCCAAGACAGAATGTCGGCCACTTCTCGAGCCGCTCGGGCACTCCTGGTGCCCCCTTGGTGGTTGATGTAGGCCACCGCCGTAGCATTGTCCGTCTGCACCCGAACCGGGCAACCCTGCAGCCGGTCCGTCCAGCGATGAAGACAGAGCCTTATCGCACGCAATTCCAGAATGTTGATCGGAAGGGAAGATTCCCCCTCCGACCAAGTCCCCTGAGCGGACAGAACGCCCAGAACTCCACCCCAGCCCGACAGGCTGGCATCCGTGGTGATTACCGTCCACGATATTGGACGAAACGACTTGCCCCCGGACACCAACGGGGACTGGAGCCACCACAGAAGGTTTTCCCTGGTGCGAAGACTCAACGAGATTTGAAGATCCAGAGATTGAGGTCGCCCGTCCCACCTGGACAGGATCTCCGCTTGGAGACCCCGCGTGTGAAACTGTGCGAAAGGAATCGCCTCGAAGGCCGAGACCATCAATCCCAGACATCTCATACACGTCCGCAGAGACGAGTTCGGAACGTCCCTGAGGGACCTGACTTCCTCCCGGAGAGTCCTGAGTTTGTCTTCCGGCAGGAAGACCTTCGCCTGCACCGAGTCCAGTATCATTCCCAGATAGGGGAGACGAACCGACGGACTCAGTGTCGACTTTGGAAAATTTATCGTCCAACCAAACTCCTGCAGAGTTTGCATGGTGACAGACAGGTCCTCCTCCAGACCCTGTCTGGTCGCAGACCGAACCAGAATGTCGTCCAGATACCCCAGGACAGAAACGCCCTGGGCCCTCAATAATGCCAGAACCGGTGCAAGCACCTTGGTGAAGACCCGCGGAGCCGAGGCGAGACCAAAGGGCAACGCCACGAACTGGTAGTGATCCTCCGCAATGGCAAATCGAAGGTACCTCTGATGACCCTCGAATATGGGGATGTGAAGGTACGCATCCTTCAAATTGATGGAGGCCATGAATTCCCCCGGAACCAGGGCAGCCACCACCGACCGCAGGGATTCCATGCGGAACTTGCGAACCCGCACAGAGCGGTTCAGAGCCTTCAAGTCCAGAATCGGACGAACCTTGCCCTCCTTTCTGGGCACGGTGAACAGATTGGAATAAAACCCCCGAAACCTGTCCCGATGAGGCACCGGAACCACCACTCCCTGAGCCCTCAGGTCCCGCACCGCCAGGTGCAGGTCCCGCAAGCGCTCTGGAGACAGTTGAAGATTTGAGGGAAAAAATCTGCTCTCCGGCCGAGAGAGAAACTCGATCTTGTAACCAGATCGAACGATTTCCAGAACCCATCTGTCCCGCACACGGGCCAACCAGGGCTGAAGAAAACCGAGCAAGCGTCCCCCCACCCCAAAACTGGGTGAGGGCGCCCCTTCAGGCCGAACTGTTATGGGCTGCAGGGCCGGATTGGCCGGACTTCTGTTTCCCAGACCAGGGCTTCTTCTGAGAGCCTTGACCTTTGAACGGTTTGCCCTTGTAGTGCGGCCGAAAGGCACGAAAGGACCCCTGAGGGGGCCGAAAATTTGCATGCTTCTTCCCAGAAGCCCCCTTAGCCTTGGGGAAATGGGGCAAGAGAGTGCTCTTACCCCCGGTGATCCCCTTAATCAACACATCCAGGGACTCCCCAAAAAGGCGAGACCCATCATAAGGCAGATTGGCTAAGGTCTTACGTGAAGATTGGTCCACCGACCAACATTTTAACCAAACCAGGCGGCGAGACAACACCGCCACGCTGTGCACACGTGCAGCCAACGGAATAAGGTCCAGGTCCGCATCACACAGGTACATGACACCCTGGTGGATCTGATCCACCATATCCAGGGTCGCCGCCGAGGCCGAATCGGCCACTAGGACGCGCCTAAGCATCTGCGTCCAACTTGCGATCGCCTGGGCCGCCATGAGAGAAGCAAACAGAGCCTTAAGCATAGAACCCGTAACAGAATAAGTATGACGGGCAAGAGACTCCAGTCTCCTATCCGTGGCATCACGGAAAACAGGGGAACCCTCTGCAGGAATCGCAGTGGCTTTGTTCAAAACCGCAATTGCATGATCCACTGGTGGAGGCACACACCACCTTTCATCAGTGGCAGGCGAAAAAGGATAACGCAGCTTGAATTTACTTGGTACCGCAAAAGGTTTGCGCAGATCGCGCCATTGATCCTTAACAGCGCGCTGAAAATCAGCATTGCAGGGAAAAACCTGCAGCGTCCTGCGTTTTCTCTGCGTCCCATAAGCCGCCAAGGCAGCGGGGGGACACACTTCGTCCTGCAAACGCAGCGTTTGCTTAATGGAAGCAATCAACTCATCCATGATTGCAAGCTCTTCAGGCGAGCCAGGGGGAGAATTATCGACCCCCTCAACTTCAGCCTCCACCTCAGACCCCACTAGATCAAGAGAGGAGCGGGACCCCGATAAGGAGGCCCCTGCCAGAACAGCCCCATCACCTTCACCCTCAGAATCAGAGGAAAGAGCAACTCTGGGCCTTTTAGTAGATTGAGCAGCCACCAGCATTTGCACCTGAGCAGCAAGGCCAGCCACAATAGTGGCTAAATCCCCCCCTGGGGGGGAAACAGCGGTCCCCTGGCTTTCCACCAATACAGTAGGAAATTTGCCCTCCTGAGAATCCATTGCCCCTGTAATGCCAGACAACCAAGGGTTAACTGCCCCTTTTAAGCAAGCGCGGCAAGCGCAGCCCACCGCACCGCACTCAAGCACAATGAGACCCCCACAGGGAATATGCAAACTGAACACAGGCAATGGATAGCAAGAACAGAAGGATAAAACCTGAGGAGACCCTCGCCGCTGCTGCTGCCTCGATCGGTGTTCCCGGAAAGAGGAAGTGATGCTGCCAGGGCGCTCTATGTAAGCCTATGGAGGCTACAAGAAAATGGCCGCCATGCATGTAAACCATGCGGCCGGAGCGGGTGTAGGCAAAATGGCGTCGTTTGGCGCCGAAACCGCCGCTCCACAGTGCATTAAAACACACTTTACATTCCAATATAAGAATACATGTCAGATCGCCGCAGCGATCGCTGTATATGCCCAAACATGCCAAAAAAAAAACATGCCCCACAGCACACAGCTTCTCACACTGCCCAGTCTGACACACACAGTGTCATACAGCTCCCCCCCCCCCCTTGCAGCCCACAGCATGCAGCCGAGAGATAGGGAGACAAGCAGTGTGAATAAAGGCAGGTTACACAGTCCCAGACTGACACCCCCCCAGACAGACAGGTCCCCACATAAATACACTTACCTCACATGGCGTGGGGGACCCGCACAGGCGAACAAGCCGCTGCACATGAGGCAGGGAGAGTCGCAATTCAAGACGCACAAAATGGGGGTTAAGAAACCGCACAGCGTCCAGTGAGGTAGCCACCTCACCAATCATCCCTGCACCGAACAGGGATGGGTCGTTCACCATGCCAGGAGCGTTACCTGGCTGAACGCTCGATGGCAGACTGGGAAGCCACTGACCCACGACCTGCGACCAGGGGGATCAGCCCGAGACCCAGTCCGCATGATCCTCTTCGTCCGAAGAACTAACTAACGCTGACAAAATAACAGCTAATTAAAGGTAGAGAGAAAAACTCAAACAAAATATTAAAAAGAAGAAAGAGTCTGGGACAGAAAGTCCCAGCACAGAGAGAGCCAGCCACTCCTGACAAGCTAGACATTAAAACTGAGATATGGTTGCAGGAAGTAGGAGGGTATTGACTGAGGGGACCACCCCTTGAGGGTGGGATATGTTAAAGCTTTATTGTTAACATATTCTGTTGCCTAGCTACTCCTTCGGAGCAAAGTCTAATACCCCATATGTGACGAATATGAAGAGGCGGCGACTGTCGGAGGACGTAAGAGAAAATAGGCTGCTGTTCTGAAAGGCTCTTAGAAATACCGTCACCGAGAAAGTCTAACTAAGGTTTTCTCCAATCGCCTTTCAGGACAGCACCTGGAGATAATAACTGAGTAACTTACTCTAGGGCTGGACCACTGCCTGCAGTACCTTCCTACCGAAGGCCTGATCTGCAGCTGACAGTAGATCCAACTTATGATGCCGAATGAAGGTAGAGAAACTGGACCAAGTAGCTGCCTTACAGATTTGGTCAGACGAAGCACCGGCTCTTTCGGCCCAGGAAGTAGCCACTGACCTTGTAAAGTGGGCTGCAATACCAACAGGCAGATCATCTTTGATAGCCCACCTAAACCCCCTTCCTAAAGTACTTTTGGATGCCTTTTCACATTTACGGGATCCTGTGAAGATTATAAAGAGTGCGGAAATCTTTAGTCACTGATAGATAGCATAACAGACATCTTCTCACATCTTAAGTATGGAAGATCTCCTCCATAGAATTAGCTGGAGCTGAGGAAAAGGTAGGTAGTACTATTTCTTAAATACGATGAAAAGATGTAGAAATTGAAGGAAGAAAGGCCAGATCTGTTCTGAGAACTACCCGGTCCAGAAATATAACCAAAAAAGGATCTGCAAATGACGGGGCCTGAACTGATTCTTCGGGCCGATGTAATCGATACCAGAAAATTTGTTTTCAAAACCAAATTCTTCAGAGATGCTTCCTCTAAAGGTTCAAAAGGAGTTTTGGTCAAACCTTGTAACACAAGAGACAAATCCCATTTGGGAAGTTTTAAGGGCTATAGGTTAATTTTGCTCTAATGCCCTAAGAAATCTAATGATCAACGCTTCCTGCGATGTTTTTTGAAAATAAAAAAAACTGAAAGAGCCGCCACTTGGGTTTTTAGGGTGCTGGCTGCCAGCCCCTTCTCCATTCCTTCATGAAGAAATTCCAAAACTGAAATTACATTTTTAATTTGAAGTTTTTTATAAGAACACCAAAGAATTATATTTCTTCAACACCTTCATGAAGATATCTCTGGTCACTTTTTTCCTACTAGAAAGAAGGGTGGCAATACGTTTTTCTGAAAGACCCCTGGCTTTCAACAGGTCTTCTTCAGAAACCAGGCTGTCAGCTGTAGACGATCCGCTTCCGGATGGTTCAGGATACCTTGTGTTAGTATGTCCCTCCTGAACGGAAGTTACCAGGGGGGCTTCGTGGCTAGATTCAGAAGTGGCGCAAACCAAGGACTTTTTAGCCAAAAAGGAGTGATCAAGATTCAGTCTGTGGATTCCTCCTTGAACTTTCTGAGGACCAACGGTATTAGTTGGAAGGGGGGGGGGGGGGGGGGAACGCGTAACACAAAGGGAAGTCCCACGGAAGAGCAAGGGCCTCTAGACCCCAAGCCTGATCCTCTCTGTGAAGGGAGAAGAATATTGGAACTCTGACTGGAACATTAAAGGAGAACTCTGACCAGAACATTAAAGGGGAACTCTGACCAGAACATTAAAGGGGAACTCTGACCAGAACATTAAAGGGGAACTCTGACCAGAACATTAAAGGGGAACGCTGGCTGGAATAAATAAAGGGGAACTCTGAGCTGGACACTGATGTAAAGGGGCACTCTGACGGGGACACTGATGTAAAGGGGCACTCTGAGAGGGACACATCCGTGTGTAGAAAAGAACTCTTTTCCCTTGTGATACCCTTAATGAGGTCATCCAGGGTAGCCCCAAACAGGCGATCGCCTTGAAAGGGTAGATCAATGAGAGCTTTCTTAGAGGCTTGGTCTACGGACCAATTCTTAAAAGCGGAGTTCCGGCCTCAAAATTGTAAAAAAAAAAAAAAAATAGATTTAGGGCCACCTGAAAAAGAAATGGATGCTCCCAATTTTTTTTGGTCACTTACCTTGATATTGAAGAAAATATACTCACCTTCCTTCCACTTCCTCCCTCGGCGGCCGTGGCCCGTGCCGTCACTTCCGGCTTGTGATGACTCCTGTGAGCTGAACGTCATCGCTCCCAGAAGTCAATGCGCCTGCACCGGCCCCGCTCATCACTTCCGATGCAAGCGCGGAATTCCCTGCTAAACAGCTTCTGGGCATGCCCAGAAGCTGTGCAGGGATGACACGCATACACCGGAAGTGACGAGTGGGGGCGGTGCAGGCGCATTCTGGGAGAAGAGGACACGGAAGAGGACGCAGAAGAGGACGCGCTGGCTTCAGCTGCCCACATCCGAGATGGCAGCGCTGGAGAAGAAATTCTAAAAGGTAAGTGCGACCCAGGACAGTTCAGAGGCTATCCATTGTGGAATGTACTAGCCCTGACTGTCCCAGGGGTATTTTTATCTAAATTTGACCCCTGAGGCCGGAACTCCGCTTTAAGTCACAGCATGTGCCTAATCACCACCTCTAAAACAGAAAGTTGGGATAGCACAGGAGCTGTATCCAAAACTGCATCACAAATAAACTGCAGCCCATGGACCAACTGGTCCACTAAATCAACATAAGCAGCGGGGACCTGCTCACTCCCTAGGCCTTGGCGCAAAAGCTTGGCCCATTCAGTTGGGATCTGAAACACCAGGGCTGAAGCAATGCCGAACCAGCCATAGCAAACATGCTGCATGCCACAGCCTCTGCTTTCAGGACAGGGATTCCTCTACTGGGATAATGGTTGCTTTATTTAACATGAAAACAGGAGGGTCTGGTGAACTAGTCCACTTTTATAAAAGGGACTCCTCAAAAGGGTAACGTACAGCAAAATGTTTGGGGACCACAAAAGGGTAATTTTGGTTCTTCCCATTCTTTAAAGGAAAACCTGTCAAAATAAAGGCACACAAGGAAACCCCTTTGGAATATGAGGTGACTTATGCATGCAAAACGACACAGCCTTGTCTGTGGCTTTATCAGCCGCATCCTCCATTTTTAAGTCTCATGCACTGCAGTGATGAGTGTGTCTACCAGTGCTTTTTCATTCACTGCTGCAACCATGGAGGAATCACTCCACTCACTATCGGATGGATCTGGGGGTGTGATATTGAGCCCCCCTGGACGGGCCCCGTCCACAGCGACATCAGGCTCAGAATCAGACTCCGCAGGGGAAGGCGGGGGACGCTTCTTCCTGGACCTTTGCCCACACGCCACTTCCACCCGGAGACTAAGGACTGCAGGACAGCCGTCAGTGCAACCATGGGAAGCTGGAGTTCCGAGGGACCTGCCCAAGGGGGCCAGTGGGGGAGATGTGACCCTGGAAAGGAAGACCTTGCAGTAGAAAAAACATCTTTCGGCACCACTAAAGGATTCCCTCAAGGCACCTATAAGCAGAGAGAGAGAGAGAGAGAGAGAGAGAGAGATAACAGGGACCCCAAAGGACTCACCCTACCGACCGAAGGAGCACCGAGAATTAGAACCCAGCATCATCATGGACACCGTCCACTTGGCACAGGAAGAGGAAACTGAGGAGGAGGAGCTTCGGCATCCCCATGAGGCTTCGGTCGTCTCCAGCGTCACCCGAACTAAGGGAAAATGGCCCCCGTGATATCATCGGGCTACACAAACATAGCCACCAGCCGGAGATTAGCCAGACTAGGAGAAAATAACCGCCATCAGCTACAGCATGCTGCCAGGATCTTCCCTGCGCTCTCTGCAAGAGGACCCCTCCTGAAGGTAGGACACACGTTAGGGGAGACTATGCTGTACACTCTGCACCGGGACCCTCCTCCACTATACCCACACTGCAAACAGTGGGGCATGCACCTAGGGTCTTCTACACTGGGACCCCTCCAGACTACCAGGGCAGGACACACTATCCCAGGACCCTTACAGAGTGGGGATAGAGAGGGAAACCCCAGGGGTCTCCACCGCATCCTCTGCCCTGGGACCACCACCAGACTCCAGCTCACTGAGGGATTTAGAAATGAGAGGAGGGAACCTGAAGGCTAGTTCCAACCTGGAGGTTACCCGCGTCCACCCCAAAAACCGCCAAAAAGGGGAGAGGGGGGACTGTACTCTTCCATGGTGCGGGTAACACTCCAGACAGAATCCTCGCCATGGATGTAGGGGAGCTGTCGGCTAAAGGGACCGCTGCAACTCAGACCCAAGCCCGGTCGTATGCGACCCTCGCGGGCCAGCCTCTGTCCATGAGCCTATGTCGCGGCCAACCTAGCGCATAGCTGCAGTCTGCACATGCTCGCTGGCTGGGCTGGAGGGACCACTGGATCTAGATTATCCAGCCCGTCGTCCAGCTCTGCAGTTGATTGTAGATCTCCCAAGAGAAAAAACAAAAAGGATGCAAGGAAGGAGAAAAAATTGCTAGGACCAGAGATCCCAGCCGGGAGCCTAGGTATTTACTCCTGACTAGACAGATTAAAACTGATTACCTAGAGCAGAGACTGGGGTTAATTACCAAGCTGAGGAAGGCCCATGGGCCTAGCCAGGTGTTTTTGTTTTGCCTAGTCCTAGGCAATATAACCCAGTAGTTATGATTTATGGAGCACTGGGTCTGTCGATGACATTTGCAGATCGAAGCTCATCCCTTTGATCTGCAGATATGAAACCATAGATACAAATGTAACAATGTTACTTTAGTAGAATACATAACTATTTACAATGAACTCCTGTAGGGAAAAATAACAAATTGTGAGTAAATGGTGTGCAGCTAAGCACGGTTATGTGTTCCCAAACCCACACCAAAGGAAACAAAAAAAAAATAATGCAGCGCTACCCTACTAACCAATAACTTAAGGATAATGGTGGAACCCTCTAATGTATGGTAGGATCAATAAACTTTAATATTACCACAATAACGGTCTCTGTGATATGCAACTTCACATATAATGCATACCAAACTGAAAATAAAACAAACAAACAAAAAAAAAAAACTTAGCAGGGATGGCGGAAACCCCTCCTATAGATATTTGCAATACAAAATTAACTGCAAGTACAATAATTAACAACATAATAAATTCAGTGTAACAATTTAAAAAAAAAAAAAAAAAAAACATCCAAAGTACAATAGTGGTGGAAACTTCCCAACTAAAAAGTCTTAATTTTGTGAAAAGAGTGAGGCAAAAATAATAGCCTGTCAGCAAAACGTCCAGTACATGAATCCAGAGAAAGCTGCATGTGACCGCAGCGAGCCCAAACTTCACAAATACACATTGTGATCCACCACCATTTTTCTTTTTCAATTTGATGTGTATTACATGTGAAGTCACAGATCAATTGAATTCTACAACTTTAAGTTAATTTGTATTGCAAATATCTACAGACAGGGTTTTCACCATCCCCGTTAAGTGTACATTTTTTTTTTTACGTTGATATGTATGGTATTATATGTAAAAGTTTCATATCACAGACTGGTATTGTGGTAATATTGATGTTTATTGAGCCTACCATATACTAGGGGGTTCCACCATTATTGTAAATTATTGATTAGTAAGGTAGCGCTACACTTTTGTTTGTTAATGTTACTTTGTATTTGTCTATTTTGCACCAGACAGGAGATCCAGCGTTTAGGGCCTGTTCACATTAGAATGCAGTGTGGGAAAACAATGTTCCAATGCAGCTTGCCGCATTGCATTCAAACATTCAAATTGCACTATCCTTGCAATCTACTGAGGGGGGGTGTGTCAGTGCAAAGTTAAAAACACCCCAAACGCAGGTTGCAAGCTCAGCCAATTTCCCTTTACTGGATCGCATGGTACTTTTACTGTGAATGAGCCCTTTTGGCAATAGCTGAGAACTGCCAAAAAGTGGGAGGCAGGGGCGAAGCAGTGGGACAAAAGGACTAGATGTGCTACATATGCCCTGTGTACTTTAATCAAGTCATTTGGGGCATGTGTAACACACCCAGTAAAATGTGTTGCTGAATGCTATCCTTTTCCACATTGCCTCATTCATTATGCCATGCTGTATGTTTCCTATCCTACCATGCCTCATTCCGTTTGCCATGCTGTACATTCCACACTGCTAATACACTACAGGTGGTAAAACACTAGTGGCTTGTTATCATCTTTAGAGAGGTATATTCCCTAAATTACACCAGTGATAGATATTTAACCTTAGGCTTTGGTTGCTTTTTTACATCCAGCACCTATGTGTACCTTGAAATTTACTGACTCAAATACTTCAGCTATTAAATGGCCCATTGGCCATATTATACCCATCTACTGTGTGTAAAGGACAACAATCTATATCTTTTCTAGGTAAGAAATACTTGAATGCAGTGTGAAATTAATTCAGAGTACAGGTGTTAGCAATAACCTTTATTTAGTTAATGCAAAAGAGTCAAATGTTTCCTTTGAGACAAAAACAGAAAAACTGGGAGGAGAATGAACAAGGAGGAAATATACAAAGGTCCTGTGCCCACACTGCACAAGAAAGGGCCAGACCTCTGAAGAGTGAGACCTTGGAGCTCTGGTGTGCAGGATGGTCAACAAATGAAGGGAGCAAACTAGTTTGGTCACTTAAATTAAAATCCCAAATATGACATGCTAATCCGAGAGCTCATCATCTAAGTTTATGTCTGTTGTATCAATATCATCTAATTCCATGTTGTCCAAATCCTCCTCCAGGTCAAGGAAGGCCTACAAACAAAGAAATAAAATAGATTTAAAGTATAGATATGTATGCATAGATTCAATGTAGATGCATCTCAAATTGTGAGAGATTCTCACATGGTATCATCATGGACAATTACTTGAGAGAACGTCGCTCCCATCTGAACCACTGTAAACATACCTACCTTCTGCCATTTGGAGGAATGGGAAGAACTGGGCTGTTGTTGGGAGGATAATTTAAAAATAAGGTATTTAAATCCCTGTCAGGGTTTTCATTTCTTTTTTCTTTTGCCATCAGTGTCCAATTTGGGAGAAGTCCCTTCACTTCCTGTTTTATAGGCACAACAGGGAGGGGAGAGGAAATCCCATCTTATACCGATTTGCCCAGAACAGGTGTCCCCATTGGACAATTTCTCATTATTTATGTTTTAATGACTAGTTTTTTTGTTTTTTTTTAAGTTTTCCTAGTGTTCTAGTCCTAGTGATTGTCACCAGGACAAATATGGAAATTCCACTAATGGTTAAACAGACAGTAGTAATAACCTGGCAGGGAGTTTAAAAAAGCATTTTGGCTTTGGATAAACCAACATCTTGCCTGTTAGTCATGCATGTCCTACAGGTGGGTGGATCCATCCGAAGTAGTTATTCTTGTAGTTTACCAGAAATATTCATATATACATAATATGACATGGAGCTATGACTTTCTTCTGCCATTTCTCCTTGTCACCCTACAGCCTGGAGCGTTTACAACATTCTGAATGTACCCATAGCAGTCAAAAGATCTCCCAGTCGTGAGCAGGTTATCACTAATACATGACAGAGGTGTAATCACACAGGTCTTTTGTTATCAAAGTGTATGCATGTCATCCCACAGAAACTTAATATGATTCAAACATTGAGGTGGTTGTAAAGGCTCAATGTTTTCTACCTTCACGTATTTTATGCATGAAGGTTAAAAAACAAAAAATACTTACCTGAGCCCCATCGCAGTCCAGCGATGATCATGAGAGCCTCAGCTCTCTGGGGACTCTCCCTTCTAATGGGCTGAGACAGTCAATGTCAAATCACAGCCAGTGAGCCAATGAAATGGGGTAAGGCGAGGCTGAGCGGCAGCTCTGTGTGAATGGACACGCAGAGCAGCAGTTAAGGAGCGAGCCTGTTGGGTGCCCCCAAAGCAAGCCAATTTTTCTGGGTGCACTTGGCAGGAGGGAGGGGCCAGAAGCACCGGCGGGGATCCAAGAAGAGGAGGATCGGGGCTGCTCAGCGCAAAACCTTTGAGAAGAAAAAAAAAAAAAACAAACAAAAAAAAAAAAAAAAAACACACTTGCCTTTAATATCCCTCTCATTTTACCGAATAACATCCAATGCAAGGTAGTATGAGGCAATTCTCTTATTTTTAAAACTAAGGACTCTTTCACATGGAGTGGTGTCCGCTCCATTCAGCAGGGGATCAATGAGCAGATCCCCTGCTCAATCAGAGACAAATGGGAAGGATGTCAATTGTTTTTACATTTGTGCCTGCTCAGTTTATGACCATGATGTCTCTATAAGTGGTTATATGTAACCGGACTCCTCTGTCCATATACATCAGGCTATCTCTGATCCGTCACATTTAGCTTTGAAAAACAGAAAAGGACGTGGTGGTTTCTTTTTTTTCTGGACCTGCACAGACTTGGAGGTTGAGGGGTGTAAACTAGTCAATTTACATTTGCCTGTCCAGAGGGCTGCATGGAGAAACTGATCAGGGCCACAAGAAACCCCATGTTAAAGGGGCCTTAGTGTCCAGGGATTTTAAAGTTATACAAAAGTAGTAGGTGTGTGAGTATACACACACACACACACACACACACACACACACACACACACACACAAACACAGTCAGAATTTTTTTTTTTTTTTTATGGAGACATGAAGTATAACCATCTATATACCACTCACCTTCTCCTCTGTGATTGTGGCTGTTGGTTTCACTGGAACTGGGGTGGGAACTGGAGCTGGAACTGGAGCAGAAGAGGGTACAATGGACTCAGGTGCTGCAGGGGGAGGAGTTACCTCTCTCTCCGTTTCCTCTTCCTGTAACAAAATAATAGTGCAAATGTTCTGTTAGACTCCAAACTACCAGACAAAATATTACAACCTTGAACCTACCACTTGCCTGATTATTAAACTTATATGTCCATGTTCCATCTTTAGTCTTAGTGCCACAAAAGCATGCATACAAAAGTATGCAGTAATACATACAACAATGAAGATGTATTATTCACACGAGTATAGAACAAATTAGGGTTTGAATCTGAATGCAGTACCTAAAGGCTAAGTTTATCTTTGGAGAAAAAAAATAATGAATGCCTATTTATGAAATGCGTCCTGTAATAAATCAGGGGGATGCTTATTCTTAATGTATGCTACATAAAGTGTGTCTGGGCAAAACATATATATTGAGTACACCTCTGTAGGACCTGCAAGGAACAAACATAAACCTGTTGATCTGAAATGTAACGTATGCTTAAATTTCCGTTTGTGCTGAAAACACAATTGGAGGAGACAGAATCTGGAGCAGTTAGTTGTGCAAGGCAACCAATGAGCTATCTTTTTGTTCAGTGAAGCTTAATAAAAGATAGAAGCCAATTGGCTGCTCCAAAAGAACTGCGTCCCAATCATCTTTTCTGCTTTGGAATGCCTTTAGGTATTGTCAGCCCTGTCTACTGGACAACAAAACTGTCTATCCCCAGCCCCCTCTGTCCTACTCTGCATGCACACATGGATTCATTTCAAAGCAAAAACAAAAAATGTTGTTGCCATATCAGGGATATCGGAAATGGTAGGGACATAATACTTACACACACACCCACACAGGCTGAACTGATGTCTTTATTCAACCTTAAAAACTATGTGTAACTATGCCTTGTTTTCCAAAGTCCTGTGGGGCAGGGAATGGCTCTTGAGAGGTTTTTCTTGGGGTGTGCTTACATCAAAAGCTCCCGGTAGCTGCCCCTGAAAGAGCTTTACAAGCCTGGTGATGACATCACAGGGAGTAAAAAAAAGCAGTTTCTTGCCGCATAAACCAGGTAAAAAAAAAAAAATAAAAAATAAAAAATAATATGTTAGGACGTAGTAGAGAATGCCATATATTGGGGTACAGTACAGGACTTTTATTTATAGGCCATGTGGCTACCTTCAGATGACTGGACACAAGCTATGCTGGGAATGCCTACATGCACCCTCATAACATCCCCACTCACTCTGTTGGGCTCCAGTTTTATAGCAAGCAATAATGAAAAGACAGTACGGTTGGGCAAGTGTCCTGAAATGTAGTCCCAGGCATGAAATTTACAAGCAAGTCAAACTTCCCTTATTCTTATCCTCTTATTTGTACAGTACAGGGCAGAGAACCTGTATTCATAGACTATGGAATATCCCAAAGTAACAACATAGCAAGACAGCAGCAAACAGACATTTAAATTAAGGGTCAACAGACCTGAAACACTCAAATGAAACTTAAAGCACCATATGACGACTGAAGCCTGCGCCAACAGAGGCCTGTAGGTCCACCCAGGTAAAACTATCTGCTGCTTTCCCCTTTTCTACACCCTTTCAGAAGTGCAGATCGTGTTAAAAATCTATCATCATCTGTCTCAGCACAGAGAAGAGGGTGGGGAGACTGCACTTACATGGTGTAAGAGCTGATAGGAGGAAAGGGACAACCCCCCCCCCCCCCCACTCCACGTAGGCAGAACAACGAAGGAACATGCAGAGCTGTATTCTGCTGCAATCCCTGATTATCTATTGATGGGGTTTACAACCATGTTCCCCACTTAAGGACCGCTCAACGCAGATATAATGCAGTAGGGCATCCCTCCTGTGCGAAATCATGTACCTGAACACATCGGGAGCCAATTAGCAGGTCCAGCAGACACGATGTCAACCGATCGCTCACAGGAAAGGAAGAAAGGAAGGTGAACGACAGGATAACGCCGCCAATTCCGACACCCTGCATGCAGAGGTGATAGGTTCCAAAAAGTCAGCAGGAGAATCTCCCGAAGATTCTCAAAGGAGGCTTCTGGAGGACTGAGAGCACCAAACTGAGGTCCCAAAGCTTACCGCGGAGAAGCCAAGTGCCGAACTCCGTGAAGAAAAGTACGTACCAGGGAGTATGTGCCAAGGGCCGTGGAAAGAAGTCTGCTAAGGCTTGGAAGCTCCAAACCTATCAGAAGTGGTAGCTTCGGTGTCGCTTACATATGAACATGAAAAGGCAATAGCACTACGTTCACACTCCCTTACCAAACACTCTAAACACTGGGAACCTTGGATCATTTGGAATGACAAATAGTTGTTGACCCCCTTTTTTTCTTTTCCTTTTGTTTGTATATCTTACATATGATCTGAGATTTGATACGCCCACTTTGCTTGTTGTGTATGTATCTCTCTAATATGTTTTATCTGAACATGTTGAATGCATTTCTTGTATATGTTGCTTTAAATCCAATAAAAATTATTTGGAAAAAAAAGAAGTCTGCTAAGGCTGACACCTGGCCCTTGATGGCATTCAAGGCCAGTTTCTGCTCAACCCTCCATTGAAGGAAGGTCAAGATCCGAGCCACCAAAAAAGAATGAGGATAAACCCCAAGAGACTCACACCAAGAAATGTACATCTTCCACTTACGATGGTAGATCTTTCTAGAAGTAGATTTCCTAGCTTTTAACAGTGTTGGAATCACCAACTCAGACAAACCTCTATCCATCAGAACCTGGCGTTCAACAGCCAAGCCGTCAAAGCCAGCGACTGTAAAGCAGGATGGAAGATTGATCCTTGGGACAGCAGATCCTCCCAGAGAGGAAGCTTCCAAGGAACGCCGGCGACCAGCCGCACCAGATCGGCGTACCAAGCCTGGCGAGGCCAGTCCGGGGCCACTAAGATGACCGGAATCCCTTCTGCCTCGATCCTGCGTAGAAGTCTTGGCAGAAGCTCGAGAGGAGGAAAGGCGTGAATCAGACGATACTGACCCCACCAGCACGTCTGTGGCGTCTGCCAGGAGGATCCCGTGACCGAGCCAACAGATCCACCTTGGGAATGCCCCACCGGAGACACAACTGATGAAACACCTCTGGATGAGGGGACCACTCCCCTTGGTCCAACGCCTGCCGACTGAGGTAATCCATCTGTCAGTTTTCCACCCCAAGAATGTGTACGGCAGAGAGGGCTTTTAATGAACAGTTCTGCCCACCTTAGAATGCTGGCTACCTCCAGAGCAGCCATGACACTTCTTGTGCCCCCCTGGTGATTGACATAAGCCACAGCCATGGCATTGTCCGATTGAATACGCACTGGACATCCCTGAAGATGATCTGTCCAATGTTCAAGGCACAGTCTGATCGCTTGTTCCAAGACTTCCAGTGTCCAGATCCCCTGAGCAGAATTTTTGCCGAGGACGCCACCCCAGCGGACAGGCTGGAATCCGTGGTGACCATTGTCCAATACAAGGGGAGGAAGGATTTGCCCAGCCGAAGCACCTGAGAACGAAGCCACCATATCAGGGACTCTTTCGTTCCCTGGCTCAACCGGATCTGGTTGTCCAGGGACTGCAAAGCCTTGTCCCATTTGGCCAGAATCTCCCTTTGCAGAGACCTCAAATGGAACTGTGCAAACGGAACCGACTTGAAGGTAGACACGATCAGGCCCAGCACCCGCATGCAAGCCCGGAGGGATGACCATCTGCTGGACAGCAGGAGACGAATTGCAGCCTGCAGTTTCTGGAGTTTGTCCAGAGTCAGATTGAGACAGTCCAGCTTTGTGGATGGAACCAAAGCAGACTTCTGAAATTCAGAATCCAGCCGTACTCCCTCAGGGCTCATATGGTGATTTCCAGGTTTTCCACCAGAGCAGTAGGAGACTCCACTTGCAAAAGGAGGTTGTCCCAAGTAGTCCAGTACCGCAATCCCCTGTTGGCGTAACAATGCCAGCACTGGGGCAAACACTTTGGTCTCGCCTCTGCTCCGCTGGTCTTCACAAAAGGGTAACACCACAAACTGATAATGCTCCTATCCATGGCAAAGCGGAGGAAGCGCTGGTGACTGGCACTTATATGGACATTTAATTTAGTACATATGTCACACTTTAGCGCGACTCATATATATATATATATTACTTTAGGGTGCGGTCACACTTGAAGTTGCTGCTATATTTGTTATTTTTGCACTAGCACGGTTATTCTTCTGTTTTTTTATATATTGCAATGTAAAGGTAAGAATCCTTGATGTTGATAGAGGCAAGAAAATCCCCCTGATGCAGGGATGCAACCACCATGCGAACGGACTCCAATCTGAACTTCTGCACCCGCATAAAGCAGTTCAGCGCCTTAAGGTCCAGGATTGGATGCACCTTGCCTTCCTTCCTGGGAACTGTAAACAGGTTTGAGTAGGCCGCTCCAGTAGACGTCTTGATGACGAAACGCGTAGGGCGGAGCTACGTACGCCATACCTCACTTCCGGTTTAGCGATTGTGGAGCCGTGGAACGCGGAAGCGGAAGCATCCCGGCGTCCCCGTTCTGTTTGACAAGCTGAAGGGATCGGTCCGACAGTAAGTCTCTACTTGTGCTTGCCTTCATTACATGATTGTATACTACGCCATTGGGGTCCTTGTCTCCTTTGTTTAAGCACCACAGATTGAAGCACTTCGGAGGGAGGTCGCTCCCAGTGTGTCCTGCTTAAAACTTGAAGGAACCCCGGCAATAATCCCTTCTGAGGCTCTTCACATACCTGGCCCAGAAAAGGGAACAGGGTGAGAGTGTTACCTATTGGTTTCACTATTTTAAACACACCAACTCACCATCACCTCACCTTTTATAACCACTTATTCACGGTTTTTATAGCACTGGTAAAAGTGTTTTTATATTGTGTTTTGATTATTGCCATTAAGGATTTTAAATACTATTATGCACCACCGCTGTTTTTTGCATATGTGGTTTTAATGCACTGCCATAGGCATTAAATGTTTTATTACACTCTGTGCACTATTTTATTTCTGGTTTTATATGAGCAGTGAACTACACTATACATTTGCACTGAGCACTTTATTTCTAAGGGAAACTCATTGTTTACCCCTATCACTCAGTCTCACACAGCACTTCACTGAGCCTAACTTTTTTTCCGTGCACATTCGATCTGTATGGGGTTTTAACCCTTTATTTTAAAACACTGCTCTAACAGGTAGCGCCTTACTCAAACCCTTTTTCTTCTCCCTCACTCATATTGCACCCCTGGTTTCAGGGGTGGGTTTGTGGCTGCTTACACCTGTTCATACGGTTAGCAATTTTAGTAATTTTTTCCATATTTAAGATATTCCATAGCGCTGGTCACCTTCGTGTTTACAGGTTTGAGTAAAAACCCTGAAAACGTTCCGATGTTAGAATCAGGACAATCACATCTTGAAGTACCAGGTCTTGTGCCACCCCAAACAGACCCTGTAAGCGGTCCGGGGACAGGAGCAAGTTGGAAGGAAGGGGTAAGAGCGAAACTCGATCTTGTAGCCAGACCGTATGACACCATGGACCCGCTTGTCTTGAAGGTGCGCCCGGATACAGGTGAGGGCACACCTTCACGCAGAAGGAGCCTTGTCTGCGGGTCTGGAGAAGCTCGCTCTTGGCTTGCCAGACCAGGTTCGTTTGGATCTGCCAGAGGAGGTCCTGAAAGGCTTCGAGCCCTTGTTAGTCGCCCCTGAGGAATGAATAAAAAACGCATGAGCTGAGGAGGATAGCCCACGCCTTTGACGAGGATCCTTACCCTTACAAGCCTGCAGAAAGGAAGGTACTCTTGCCCCCTGTGAGACCCTAAATTATGTTATCCAGGGTAGCTCCAAACAGGCCATCTCCTTCAAAAGGGAGATCAGTTAAGGTTTTTTTTGGAAGTCTGGTCCGCAGACCAGCATTTGAGCCAAAAAATACGCTGAAGGACCACTGCTGAAAAAGAGACTAGCGGAGCTGCATCCAAAGAGGCATCACAGATAAACTGCAGCCCCTGGACCAACTGGTCCGCCAGCTCAGCAAAGGCAGGAAGCCGCTCTCCCTCCAGGTCACGGCACAAAAGTTTAGCCCACTCGGTCAGAGCTTACGACACCAGGGCAATAGTGATTAGCGGCCTAAGTGCCGAACCAGCAACCGTGAACATATTGCGGGCCACAGCTTCCGCCTTCCTGTCAGCCGGATCCTTAAAGGCCGGAGAATCTTAAACAAGCCTTGATCAATCTGGAAACCGGGGGGAACCACCCCCGGTGAAACAGTTCACTTTTTAAGAAGGGACTCTTCTTCAAAAGGGGTTCCACATCACAAATCGCTTAGGGACCCCAGGGGGATGTTTTGGACGTCCCTACCCTTTTGCGAAAATCCTGTGAAAATAGGAGGAGGAGGGGGGGGGGGGGGGGGAACAATTCAGGGCGCGTGGTCACTGACCCCGTAGGGTGAGCCACGTCCGCAGCGGCCTTATAAGGTTCAGGATCTGAGGAGACAGATGAGGCAGGGAAAGGCGGGAGTGCTTTTTGCTAGCCCGCTGCCCAAAAGCCACCTCGACCCAGGACACAAAGGACTCCAGGACCGCCGTCAGAGCATTAATGGATGATTGGGAGCCGGGGAGCCGCGCAGCCTTTGAGAGGGGGTCAGATGGGGAAACATGCTCCAAATAGTCCATAAGCAAATGGGGGGTTAAAAAGTGCAAAACACTGCAAAGGGACACCTCCACCGAGCTGGCCACACCACCCAGGGGGGGTTAGAGGACCCACAGGGACCCAGAAAAGGAGGGGGAGGGTGTTTAAATGGGAAGGAGGAGAACCTGGGGGTCCAACTGTCCCATGGAGGGGCCCACGTCCAGGGGGAGGGGGGGGTACAGCTACTCCCCATATCAGGAACTAGGCGAGCACTGCTCCAGACAGAACCTCCTGTCCACTGAAATGGGGGGCTGTGGGCCAGAAGGAAAGCTGCGATGTCGCGGCCGACCTAGCGCAGAGCTGGCCAGACTGGAGTGACTAATGGATCTAGATTATCTAGACTGTCGCCCAGTCCAGCAGTTGATTGTAGATTACAAAGGAAAAAAAAAAAAAAAACAGGAAAATATAAAAGAAAAAAATCTATCTAAAAAGGGAAAAAAAATTGCCAGAACCAAAGATCCCAACAAGGAAATAGGTCCTTACTCCTGACTAGGCAGAAAAAAAAAAGTACCTATAGCAGAGAGTATACCTCCAGGAACTGCCCCACAGGCGTAATCAGTCTTTTTCTGCCTAGTGTCCTACTCCTGTAGGGCACAGTGTAACCCAATGGTTAAGATGATCAGGAGCTGTGTCCGTCAATGAACGAAAGAGAAAATAAAAACTGCAGAGGTGATCAAATACCACCAGAAGGAAGCCCCTCCTTCTCTGAGGGACCTGATCTCGCCCTATAAAGTCCGAAGTTTGTCCTCCGGGAGAAACACTTTACCCTGAGCGGAGTCCAAGACCATGTCCAGGTAACTCAGACTGACGCGGTCAGAGCCAACTTCTGGAAATCGATAGTCCACCCAAACTCCCGGAGCGTCTGAACCGTGACAGCTCGACAAGAGTGGCACACAAGCTCACCCTCAAAAGGAGGTTGTCCAGATAACCGAGGACCGCAATCCCCCTCTTGCGCAGCAGAGTCAGCACCGGGGCCAAAACCTTGGTAAACACCCTGGGAGCCGAAGCTAGACCAACAAATAGAAAGTGCTCCTCTGCCACTGCGAAGCGGAGATACCGCCGATGACCTTCGTAGATAGGGATATGCAGATACGCATCCTGTAAGTCAATGGAGGCCAGGAAATCTCCCTGCCACCACCGACCAGATGGATTCCATCCGGAACTTCTGCACCCGCACAGAGCGGTTCAGAGATTATAGGTCCAGAATCAGACGCACCTTGCCCTCTTTTCTGGGCACCGTGAACAGGATTGACTAGAAAACCACGAAACCTGTCCTGCTGAGGAACCGGGACAATAACGCCATGAGTAAGAAGATCTTGCACTGCCCCCTTGAGATCCGTGAAAATGATCGGGAGACAGATGGAGATTTGATGGAAAGAACCTGTTTGCGAGGCGAGATCGAAACTCGATCTTGTACCCTGAATGAATCAGTTCGTGAACCCCCTTGTCCTGAATTTGGGACAACCCGGGTTCCTGAAAAAAAGACGCAGACGTCCCCCCACTTCGGAAACAGGCGAGGGTGTCAGTCAAGCGGAAGAAGACTGGGCCGTAGCACCGGACTGACTGGTCGTGGGCTTACAAGACCAGGACTACTAGTTACCGCTAGAGGCATGAAAGGACCCCCGGATAAGCCTAGAAGGAAGGGCCCAGCCGCACACGGGGTGATTAACCCTGTGCGGCTCGGGGCAGGAGGGTACTTATACCCCCTGTGAGACCCTTGACAACCCCAACCAAGGGGTTCCCAAGAAGTCGTTTCCCCAAGTAACGGCTATCATACACAATCTGTTTGAATGCATGGTCGGACGACCAGCTCTTCAACCCAAACCATGCGGCGGAGCGCGACCCCTACCGCGGATAACATTGCGACCAGAGGAGCCTCGTCCAGGGCCGCATCACACAGGAACACCATGGCTCTGGCCATTCGTTCCACCAGGGCAATAAGAGTCGGAGAGACCGACTCCGCCACCAAATTGCATATAAGCACCTTGACCCATTCCGCATCCGTGAAACCAGCACGGAAGCGAACACAGGCATGAGGGGGGAGCCCGCCAGCAGATAAACACGGCGGGAAAAAAAGACTCCACACGCCTATCCATCGGGTCATTAAACACTGGGGAGTCCTCCACGGCACCACCGTGGATTTATTTAACCTGGAAACAGTGCGGTCCACCCCAGGTGACACGGTCTGCAAAAGGATAGCGGCATTGAAACCGCTTAGGCACCGCCCGCGTGAGCTTAACACGGCGCCACTGTACGTTCACAATGTTGTGAAAACTCGTTGGGACAGGGGAAAACCTGACCCGACTTCTGGGCTGTGCGGGACATGAAGGAAACCCGCTAACCTGACTGGGTGGGCTCATCATCAAAATACAAAATTTAAATATCAAAATTTCCTTGACCAAGCGAATAAGCAACTAAAGCAAGTTCCCACGCTGCAGCGGAGGACCCCTCCACCTCCCCTACCAAGTATGCGGAGCGGAACCCCTGAGGGGGACGTTGTCCATGGCAACCACATCAGGCTCTGAAGTAGATGACTGAGAGGGCATTGGCCGGTACTGAACAGTACACAGTGACATCATTTAGCAATGGCTGCAGGTAAAGGTGCTGCGGAAAGGTGCTCCGCATGTTACGGAAGCGCAAAAAAATAGATCAGCGGGGAAAAAGGTTAACCTAGGACCCATTTCGGTAGCAATACAAAAAATAGGACACTGGCCCTTTAAATCGGCAAGATCGCGGTTCGCACCGCGATCCTGCAACTGCCGCCGGAGTTCCCCTTTACATTGATGGATTATCTGTGGGAGCAGTGTTTTTTTTTTTGGAAAAAAAACACTGAAAAAGCATTAAAAACCCCCAAACGACAGAGACATACGAAAGTGAAACCGCTCACCCCTGCAGTAGCTAAAGATGGATGAAGGAAGTGACATCATCCACTAGAGGCCGAACAGTACCCTGAGCCACACAAAAATGGATGCCAAGTCAATGGGGAAGAAAAAGCATAGGGAAAAAATGGCTGCCGAACCGGCACCAAATACAGAAAAAAAATGGATGCTGCCCTCACAGGAAACAAACCGCGCCAATTTGTCAGGAACCCAGGACCTGGCCACCACGGGAATTCACCAGGAAGCCCCCAGGACAAAGGTAAAAACACCCCCCCCCCCATGCAGTGTTTTGCTGTAGAGCACCCCCCCAAAGGGAGCAGGGACCGTCCAAACCGGCCAGGGGGGACACTACAGAGACCGCATGTTCTGACATCCCCATGGAGTGGGTTCACATCAACCCCCCCCCCCCAGATAACTGTCCCAGGGGCACGGGGGGTAGCATCATCATACCACATGGACCACGGGCTCCGCTCTGATACGGACCACCTCCCACCCTGTGGGTGCCGTCAGCCAAGGGGGGAAACTCTGCAACACAGGGCGTTCCAGAGTTGAGTCGTCCCGGCGAAGAAAAATCTCTCCGCAGGCTTGTTCCCATCCGTCGGGTCACCGTTATGGCGAGGCCTGGGTGGACCATTAACCTGCGCACGCTCGCTGGCCAGGCTGGGACACCATAAGGATCTAGATTATCCAGTGCGAGGCCCAGCCCGGCTGTCGCTTGTAGTTCTCCAGGAGGATCCCCCTGACTAACTAGCGATAGTGAGTGAGAAAAATCGAATAAAAACATTTTGCAAAGAAAATTAAAAACTGAGACAGGAGTCCCAGCAGGGAAAACTAGTACTACTCCTAAAGCTAGGCAGCAAGAAACTGAAGAGCAGCACTGAATAGATGAGGGTAATGTCGAGAGGGACAGCCCCCTAAAGGTGTGTCTAAATCTTTTTTATCAAGTTTTCACTACCTAGCCTTCTCCTGCAGAGGGCGCAATTACCCAATAGTGAAGAACATATGGAAGGGCTGGGATTGTCAGAGGACGCAAGGGAAAAAAAAAAAAAATGTATGACTGCAGTCCCTTTTCAATCCACGTTTTCACCAACAGTGATCATTTCAAAGTGTAATGTCTTCACCACCTTTGTGCCAAAACCCAGCACACTCACCAGATTCCATGACCGCTTATTGCCAAGTCAGTCTAAATGCGCTCCCAAAACAAGTAAACCTCACAAAGTCTCCTTTAATAAGCACCGCTGAAAGAAATTCCTCCTCGGACTCCCATGCTAACTTAATATAATCACTGTTCCACTTGTCTCTCGGCTACATCCAAAGTACCTCTGCTCTCTTTTGGGATCCTTGGCGTGGTAATCAACTGGCTGAATTCTGTATCCTGAATTACCTCAGAGTTCTCAGCAGTGGATTTGTGTGTGGTCAGTTCTGCACATCCTGACCAGCAGCCTCAACTTCCCTCTGGCTTCTGTGTGACATGAAGTTCTGTGTTACCTTATCCTCGCAGCAGGATCCCGGAGGGGATAAGGGTCTTCAGGGTCTGGGTGCCAAGAAATGGACTATGGCCTGAACCTGTATAGCACCCTGTGTGTAACTACAATCAAACACAGGATGCAGTGCCCAAAGTGAACATTAAGGTCAGCCCTTACGGCTGCAGGGTCTGAGTATGGTTGCCAAGATGTACATCAAGGGTAACTGATAGGGCTCATTTAGAGCACCCGTTAAGACACCTAATGCTAATGTTAATATTTTTGATGCATTTGCGTCGCGTTCATAAACTGCTTGCCAGACATTCTCTCTCTGTGTTGGTTTTTTCTTGTATGGGTTTTTGAATTATCACCTCAGCTAGTAACACTTTCTAAATGCATCTCAAATGTGCTTGGGAAGCAGCAAAGCCTGGCAAACAACACATTTGTCAATTTTGACACGACACAACACTAACGCAACCATGTAATCACCACTGAGCGCTGCAATGCAAACAATTCTGACAAGCGTTCACATAGCTTCAAAAACACTTAACGCCTGTTTTTTAAGCTAGTGTTAATACGGAAACTGCCAGCGATCCCTGCAACAAGCAGCTGGACCTTGTTATACATTTTAGAGTTAGAATAGTAAAGGGGAAAAAAAAAAAAAAAAAAAACTTCCATAGGTCTATCACCTAAGGGCACTAGCAAAGACAGAGTGCATTGGGGGGCTAAGGCGTGCTTAACAAAGCTTTTACCAGTGTCCAATCACCTGAAAGTAGCTGGCATATATCTCATGGTCTATGAATACAAGTCCCATGTCCTGTACTTTACAATTAAGTAATTTAGAATTAGGTTCTCAAGAGCAGGGCCCTCCTAACACTCTTATACTGAATTGTACTCAAAATTGACTATCTACCTGTAACTCGTGACGCACTGCAAAAACGTTGGCACTGAATAAATCCTGTATAGGAATAATAGTTTTCAGAAACAGTTCTTAGACGTGTCTATGGGGGTATACGTAAAAACTAGGAACCCCTACCTACGTTCAGTAAAGGCACCAGTCACTTGTACCAAATGTACAATGCATCAAGGGTGCATTCTGCACCTGACATGCCACACTGCTGGCCAGGAGCACAGTGATATGACCACTGCAGATACAGGAATGTTATCTGCATCAGACAACAGTCCCTGTAGAGCACTGCTCCCTCAACCATAGCAGTTGCTATTGGCCGTATAGCAACATGAAGCACTTCTGATAGGAGTCTGGCACTTTAAGAGGCGCAGGTTATAATATTATCACTGTAAATTGGCACTCATGCAACACCAGTCACAGAACTCACCTTCGCTGATTCAGGAGGTACAAATCCCTTTGCTTCAGCCAAGACATTTCTTTCTTCATTTGGCTAGAAGACAATATCCAATAAATGAAAACCCATTTATGGTAAATACCTGTATTGTGAATAGGTCATTCACATAGCCTTATTACTAAATGTATATACATGGGGCTACAGCTCAAAGGATTATATTTTGCACTGTTAAGAAGAAAAAACAAACAAAAACATTTTAGTTTCATTGGTTTAGTCACATCATTAGCGTAAAATCCCATTCTGCCACTGGAAATAGGGACATGCATCATGACTTTGGCCTAATTGTCTGAGTTTTTATCTCAGTTATAATTAGCCTAGAAATATCAAAATAAGATGGCTTCTAGGTTAGTAAAAAGGCACAAAAGAAGGTTAATGAGCTTTTCACACAAGTACTCACAGTGACGTAGCGATATTCGCTTGATGGGCGCAAGGCACTGCTCTGCTGCTTTAGAAACTCTTCCCCCAGGAAGGCTTCCCGTAAACCAGGAAAAAGATTCTCATACTCAGTGGGGTCAGCCAAGGAGTCAGCCGCCTTCTGATTGATCTTGGATAGACTTTCTTTCCAAAGTTTCACCACCCTAGAAACAGAAACTGAAGTTATATCCATATTTTTTATGGACTAGACATTACTGGGTTTTTTCTTTTTCACAAACTGATCACGCATTCTCTCTTTCACTCTCACTCTGTCCAAAAGTAGGATTAGTCTCAGGTGGAAGCCAATGACTTGGACTGTGTACGTGTATTAAAAGTACTGTAGTGCCCTTCCGCAGTTCCTGATTATATTAGCCATACAAACATTGGGGTTGATTTAGTAAAGGGACAAAGACTGTTTTCGTTTTGCACAGTGACTGTTCACTTAACATTGTGGAGAAGGTACAGTTTTCATTTCAATCATTCAAGTATCTGTAAATGAAATTGGCACTGGCAAACAAAAAACTGTAGGCCAGCCCAAGAGAACTCCTCCTACTACCAGCATGCCTCGGTTTTTACCAGTCCCCTGGTAGAACTTAAAGTGATTGTAAAGTCTCCTTTTTTTTTTTTTTAAATAACAAACCTGTTTATACTTACCTGTTCTCTTCTTGGGTCCCTGGAAGGAGCTCCTGGCCCTCCCTCCTGTTGAATGCCCCCACAGAGAGTAGCTTGTTCTAGGGGCACCCGAGCAAAGGCTTTGTGTATCCATTCAGACACTGAGCCATGGTTCGACCCACCCCTCTCTCCTCATTGGCTTGAATTTGATTTACAATTAATGGCACCACTGCTGTGTCTCAGCCAATCAGGAGGGAGAGCCCCAGATGGCTGAGTCATTCATGAACATCGCTTGAGGGAGATGGGCTCAGGTAAGTATAAGGGGGGCTGATGCACACAGAAGGCTTTTTATCTTATTGCATAGAATTCATTAAGATAAAAAAAAAAAACCTTCTGCCTTTACAACCACTTTAAAAAAAAAAAGTGTAAACAGAGGGCCAGATGACAGCCTCGCAAATCTGGGAAATATCTGTTCGATATTGATCTTACAGATCTAGTAGAATGCATCTTGATAGGAAAGGGTAGAACCCAATGCTTAGCTTGAATGATGGTTTGCCTAGGCCTACAGATGGTAAAATGAGGAACCAGGCACCTTTTGAGGTCTACCCGGGATGACAAAAGAAATCAGTCTTTGTAAAAGAGTGGTAGGTTTACACAGTCTAAATAACATCCAGACAATGAAGGGAAATTTCCTTTTGGCGAAATAGAGCCAGCCAGACAGAAGGCAATTATTACACCTTATTCCTGAACCCCTAGACTAAACAAGCATTTAACCTTTGCTGTGCAGTGGGCCTCCACTGCAATAATACATTTAGCCAAAATCCTGGATTTCAGACTTCAAGACTTCCTGTGTCTTTCAATAGATGAGAAATTTAAACTTAATTTTTTAGATTTCCCTTGCACATGATTTGGTATTCAAAGTGAACATAGCTACACCTTGTTTACCGTTAAACTTTCTCTTGCCAAGTCTATTCTTTCAGCAAAAAAAAGCCCATTGCCTTCAACAGTAAAACAGTAATTTGGTATTCCAGCCTGGTGTAGGCATGTAGAAAGCAATGTTTGCAACAAACAGGTGTCAAAATATATCATTCAATTGTCTTTTTTTCTGTTTCACTACATTCTATGGCAATGCTGTACTTTGAAAGTATAAAACTACTATCCATATAGGTAACACTACAATATACAAGGTGATCTTATATCTGTGGAAGATGCTATTTTTTTATGTTTCTGCCTATACTAGAACATTAAGTCCTGTTTGAAGTAACAATAATCCCAGCCTTTAGGGGAGATTTGGGGTTATACATCAGTGTATAAGTTGAAATACACTATTCCTGGAAAAGGATCACTTAAAACTGATTGAATATGTACACGATCATTTTAAGTGGAGCTCAAAGCTAATTTAAAGCGATTGCAAGAGTAAAAAAAAATAAACCATGTCTATACTTACCTGCTCTAAGCAATAGAATTGCACAAAGTGGCTGCGAAAATCCAATTTTCGGGTCCCCCAGCAACGCTCCTGACCCCTTTCTCTCTGTCCAGTGCCACCATGGAAAGTGGCTTCCCATGTGTGCACTCGTGCGTGCTTGCTCCCAGGCCCTGCTGCTGCGTCCATGGACACAAAAATTAGACCCGCCCCCTCATCACTGGCTTTGATTGACAGCACTAGGAGCTAATGGCTCCAGGTGCCCCAGCCAGCCCAGCGAGACCCGGAAGTGAACAGAGAGAAGAGCTGCAGACATGCACAGCAGTGGACTGATTGGGGGGTAAGTAAAAGAGGGGGGGGGATGCTGTCTAAACATTTTTTCCCTTAATGGGTTTACAACCACTTTAACAGCTAAATATATATTTTAAATTAAAACTAGAGTATGGTGACTCTCGTGCTATCAGATTACAAATAAAAAAAAACTGCTGTAATGAAATGATCCCTCCCAGGTGCTGCTAATACTGAACTGGTTACCCAAAGCAGTAGAATTCAACAAAATTATATAGATTATATAGTACTGCACTCCTAGGATATAATAGAGGTAAATGATAAATAAAAAAGGTGCTCCAGCGTATCTGATATCCACAATATAAAAGTGTATATAGTGCTACATATCAACTCTTATAATGCAAGGGTATATACGTATCTATATACCTAAAATAACAGAGTGTGTAATGTGTAATATGTGCAAATATCTATTAAATAAATCAAATAACATTCCATGAAGTGAAATGCTTCTCACCACATATTCTGATAAACAGATAAATTGTGCAAAATATCAAGCCAATGTCCAAAAGAAAGTCACGTGACCCGTGACATAACGCGTAGGGCGTATACGGGAACCCGGAAGTGACGTATCGGGACACGAGTGCCCGTCTGGTATTTCAGCTGTATTGCCTGTTTAAATGTGATATACATATAATTTAATAAAGGATGTGTACATACTACACCATGATAGTCTTTTTTTCACCCATTGTCGGGAGACAATAGATCGCCTAAGGCTATAGAGGTGAAATATTCCCTATAAATCAACAACACTAAGGAAGGAAAAAGGATCATACACAGGAGGATTACAAGTAATCAATTTTTAAACACCCACAATGGCTGTTAGTTTATGAATGGAGGTGAGCGCAAGTGGTGTGGTTTCTGCATGATCAGATGGGCTCACTGGTCTCGCTGGACACCAGACAATGCTTATTGGGACTATTTCTGGACTCTTATCTGGACAAATATACGTTGCAATTTTTACATGAAACCTTGTTTATTGCTAGGAAATTGGTGGCTAGGAATTGGATGCAGGCCTTGACCCCTACTCTTGCTACCTGGATCGCTGAAGTGAATACCACTCTGCCTTACAAGAAGATCATCTACGCTAATAGGGGGTGTCCTAAATATAATAAGATCTGGGACAAATGGCTGCAGTTCTCTCAGACATGTAGTCCATAATCATTCGTTAAACCTTCTTGTGTACACGTTTGGGGCTAATGCTTCCTGAATCAGGGTCTCTATCTATATTTTTTGGTTTGGTAATGTTGTGGAGTTTGTACCACGGGGCCCTTGTGGTTAAATGGTGCGGATATGTTTGGATGTATAGGATTTTGCCCTTTTTGTCCATATGCAGTACTTTTACCTGTGGGGTTATGTCTGCCGTATACGTGTTGGCGTATTCATCACTTGTCTTGAAACTGTCACGAAGAACCATTTATGTTATTTTGGGTTTTATTTATTTATTTTTTTTCTTGTTCTATTGCTATGCTCTTTTCTGTTGTATATGCGTTTAAATGATATTATGTAATTTCATTGTGAATATTTTGCCTGCTGTACAACTCAATAAAGTTTGTTTATAATAAAAAAAAAAAAGAATGGAGGTGAGCAGTTTGCACACGCATAGGTGTCAGTGGAAGAGAACCCCAGTCACCTTACTTTCTAGTGGAGGAGTTTTATATATTTTAAGAAGGACTTTTTTTTTTTTTTACACAGATATTGTAAAGTCACTATATTTTGTACATTTCTTTTGGACATTGGCACAATTTATGTGTTTATCGGGATATGTGGTGAGAAGTATTTCACTTCATTGAATGTTACTTGACTAAATAGAAATTTGCACACATTACGCACACTGTTATTTTAGGTATATAGATTTACAGATACTCTTGCATTATAAGAGTTAATATGTAGCACTATATGCACTTTTATATTGTGGATATCAGATACACTGGAGCACCTTTTATTTATTATTTACCTCTATTATATCCTAGGAGCACAGTGATATATATCTATATATATATATATATATATATATATATATATATATATATATATATATATATATATATATATATATATTTATTTATTTGCATTATTTAACTTGCCAAAGAATTTGTAATTCTGTGCAGCATCCTGTGACAGGCAAAGCACTGGATCTCCAGGAAGACCACGCCAGTGTTCCCTAGTTTACCATTACATCTTCTTCTGGTGTCACGTGCTTTCTCATTGGACAAAGATGAAAATGCCAGTTTTCCAATGAGCTGGTTTGAGGTGAGAGACAGCACTAGAGAATGCAACACTGAAAAACATTCTCACCCAGGTGCATAGTGACTGGCTGAACAAAACCACTTTGACATTTAATTGCACACACAAATATTTATCCAGCTGACAAACTGAAGTTTTTTGTTTTAAATAGAACAAGACACATACACTCTAAATGTTTCCACTCACCTGGACACTTGGCTTGGCAGGTAAGTACGTGCTAAGAAAGCAGCCTCAGGAAGACGATTAGTGGAAATTAGAAGCTCCAAGCAAGTATCCAACCTGCAAAGGAAGCAAATGATTCATGAATGGTACAGACACTGTTTAAATGATTACAATATGTATTAACCGCTTGCCGACCGCCGCAAGTAGATATACTGCGGCGGTCAGCCCCGGCCAGGCAAAGTGACGTATATATACACGTCACTAGTCTGTGACCAGTTTGTGAGCCAATAGCGGGCGAGCGCGCGCCCGCTGAGGCACGCGCCCACCCCGGCTCGTTCACTGAAGAGTCCGCGCGTGTGACCGGCGGACTCCATGTCCGCCGGTCACACTACGATCGTGGGTAGAGTGGGAGAAAGGCGGGCGGCTTATGTAAACAAGCCGCCTGTCATTCTCCCCTGTGTAAAAATGGAGATCAGAAGTAGAACCGTTGATCTCTGTTTTTACAATAGTAGACCTGTCCCACTACAGTTAGAAACACGCCCCTAGGACACACTTAACCCCTCCCTCTCCAATACAGTTCACCCCTTCCCTGCCAGTGTCATTTTTACAGTAACAGTGCATATGTATAGCACTGATTACTGCAGTAATGTCACTGGTAACCCCAAAAGTGTCAAAAATGTCAGTCAAGGGTCCGATCTGTCCGCCCCAATGTCGCAGTCCCGCAAAAAAAAAAAAAAAAAATTGCAGATCGCCGCCATTACTCGTTAAAAAAAAAAAAAAACACCAAAAATGACAAAAATCTTTCCCTTTGTTAGTAAACGCGATAACTTTTTGCGCAAACCAATCAAAATACGCTTTTTGCGTTTTTTTTTTTTTTTACCAAACATAGGTAGCATAAAACAAATTGGCCAAAAATGTTAAAAAATTTTGATTTTTAAATTTTTTTTGGGGGAATTTCATCTAAAAAAAAAATGTGAAAAAAAAATGTGAAAAATATTGTTATTTTTGCAAAATTGACGCCCTTTTTGTTTATAGCGCATGATCAAAAAAAAAAAAAAAAAAAAAATCGCACAGGTGATCAAATACCACCAAAAGAAAAGCTCCGTTTGTGGGGAAAAAAAAGGACGTCAAATTTGTTTGGGTACAGCGTCGCACGGCCGCGCAATTGTCCGTTAAAGTCAGGCAGTAAAAAAAAAAAAAAAAAACCCCTGGTCAGGAAGGGGGTAAAATCTTCCGGGGCTTAAGTGGTTAAAGTTAATGAAGTTTATGGGGACAGGTTAGGCTGATTTTTTTTTGCATGCACTTTGGAAAGACTGAACACTGCACATGAAATGACTGAAAACAGTAAGGCCCTTTCACAGTTGTACGACCTGAAAGCCAGGAGACTGACGCAACTCTAAGCAATGCCTGTGTAATCTTGAGGTCTTTGGACCTCAAGTCTCATCAAAGTCAGGCCAAAGTAGTGCAGGGATGACTTGAAGTCGCACAGATACGAATGGTACTCATTGGAAATCATGGGATATGACTTGTCATGCGACTTTGCAGTTCCAAGTTGCAGGACAAGTGACAGAAGTTTGTGAGGGACCTAAGCGGGTTTCACATTAAAAAAAAAAGTGTTGCACTTACTTTCCTAGTAAAAAGTAGCTTAAGAAGGCAACATTGTTCTTTCCATCTCTTTCAGCACCTTCAGCCAACTTGTTCACCATGGTGGTATTTCCCGAAGATGTTGCCAATAGTAGGAGACCTCCATAATCCTGTGCATTGTGTAGACACTCCTGAGCCAGTCCAAACTGGCACTTGCTGATGGCCAACTCAGCTAGCTGCTTCCACTTTTGTTCAGCCTATAGAAGGAATGGAAAGAATCTTGTTAAAAGTAATCAACAAAAACAGTTAATGCAAACTTATCAATAAATTTAACATTCGGCATGAATAAATTCCTCCGTCACTGTATACAGCAACAGTACAAGTGCTTGCACAGGCACTTGAGTGTGCATGGATGGCTAATCTATGGTTTATGGTCTATAGGTACCTTAACACAGAGGCAGCCAATGCTCTGCATTGACAGTGCAAAATTCTTGAATTTCAATATAATGTTACTTCTAGGATGTTAGATACAGGTATCACTGTAGACTTTTAGTGTGCACTAAAGATTTGATAAGAAAGGGCAAGAAAAAAGGAAGGAACAGAACATGGCGAGACATTACCTCTGCCTCTACTGCCAGCTGATATGCGATCTTTAGTTCTCCTAGCTGTAGCGCCAGCTCAAAGCGATGCTCTGGGTCTGTGGACACAGCCAAGGCTTGTTGTTTGAAGCCCTGCAGAGGGAACACAGTTACAACAATTAAAATCTAAGTCACTAGGCAAGTTTTAAATAGACTATAAAATATAGGAAGCCATTTACCTGCTTTTCCAGGAAGTGGGCAACACGTGTCCTCTGTTCTTTAGGGATGGTTGGAATAACTTTGTCAGCCATGCTGAAATCTCTTCTCATCACAGCTGTCTGATACTCCAGAACTGACACCAGCAGAGAATAGCTGACAATGTTCAGCTCTTTGTCTCCCAGATACAAACGATTATCTTTGGGAATGTAACCCAGCAAATACATGGTCCTAAAGTAAGACAAGTTGTACGTGAGAGGTAAAAAAAGAAAACCACACATCTACTACTCTTTAACCCCTTTGCGCCTAACGGTAAAACAAATCTTAACACCCAAACCCAATTTTGCAACTTTGACATGTGTAAGTAAACCTGTATATTTAAATCACAATAACTCTGTGCATCCAGGTAGATTATTCCTTGTTTTTTTCAGGACAAATTGAGCTTTCATTTGGTGGTAAATGGTAATAGATATTAGATATGTTTGGATTCTTTTTTGCCATCTAAGGAAAACTAACCCAAAATAGTAAAAAGAAAAAAAAAAACATTTTTTTTTTCAAATTTACTGGTATATTTCTTGCTACTACCATAACCTACCACCAAAGAACAACTCAAAATAAATTCTCCTGCTCATGAGGATCACAGCGATATGACCTGTGTATGGTAGTTGTTTGTACCTGTAGTACAGCCCAGAAACAATAGTGCGCATTTTGCTTTTTTTTTTTCCTGCTTAGAACACACTAACGCTAATACTGACAAAAATAAAAAAAAATGGATTGTCCAAAAAATACTGACCCTGACCTTTGACCCTAACCCTGGGGCTGACCTAGATCAAACCTTGATATAGGTATTTTTTTTTAAATATATTTTCTTTCTTATCTCTGCAAGGACAGAGAAAAATACAATGTATTCATCTTGTCCATACACAAAGACTGAAAACATGGGGGCGGGTGCGCTCCCAGCACAAAGAGATACGCAAATAAGGGACCACAGAAAAAAGCCCAGTCGAGTAGGGCCCTCATATTTGCCTACGGTTGGCATGAAGGCGTTAATGCTTCCATTGTAAACCTGCACAGACAACATATCAGCATAATGATTTAGTCAATAATACTGTGAAAAAAAACGAAAATTACCCACAGTATGGACTGTCACGCTGGCAGCAATGCCTACTGCCCTCGGAAAGTTTGGGATCGCTTGTCAGAGGGCGGTATAAAAGTGGCTGACGTGTTCAGGGTGAAATCCTGCTGCCTCCTAAATGTGTTTTTTTTTTTAAGTGCCAATGGGGAATTTGTGTATATATATATATATATATATATATATATATATATATATATATATATATATATATATATATATATATATATATAAAAAAGAAAAATCACACTGCAACTTGCGTCAAGCAACATACAATTATTCATTAAGCTAAGTTTAGAATTGCATCACGGCTGCTGTGCTTCTGAAAAACTATCCACACATGCATTGCATTTCAGAGGTGTTTGACAGGCAGTGACAAGGCGATGCGACGACTCCTCACCTGTATAAACCCCGTAATTGCAGTATTAATGTGCCGCAACTGCGTGCATTGCACATGGTTGCAGGGCGTTTGTGATACTTCCCTATTTACATGAATGAGTCGAATTTGGCAGGCTTATTGCAGTGCAATCTCCTGTTTTTAATGCCCTGCAAGTCTAAACAAGCCCTTAATAGCTGGCTTACACAGCTTCAGCTTGTAAAATTAGAGCAGTGTGAACAGCAAGCGTTTCAGCGCATTTACAGAGCTTTCTGCAAGGTTTGTTGAGGTTCAACCCAAAAGGTTTCCAAAGAATCCATCAGCTCGTTTGGAAATGTTTAAACACAGATTGCAGTGGGAATGCTGACTTTAACACTTTCTGGGGATTCATTCCAGGGGTGACGAAAAGTGATTGAGCAACTTTCATTAGAAAGCTGACAGTCAGCTTTTGGAGCCACTGGGAGCTTGTTTAAACCCCCCCCCCCCCCCACTGTCACTGCCATGAGACTAACGACGGTGGCAGTAAAAGGGTAAAAGCTGCCAGCAGGCTTCAGTAAGTTTCAGCCCAATTTGAAGCTCGTACAAAGCCTGCTAGCAGCTTGTTACAATGACAACACTAACATTAGGACTACTTCCAAACTGAAGCTTATGGGTTCTTTAAAAGCTTCAAAGTTTGGTGTTTACAGTCCCACTGCTCTTATACAAGTACAAGTTTGTGTGAACCAGGTCTTAGTGTTTTTTCCAGCTATGAAAGACAATTTTGAAGCAACAGAGGGCAGTCACAAAAAAAAAAAAAAAGACGCACTGCTGTTAGTTAGGCCATCATGCAAAAGGATTGTTAGTCTTTTCCTTATCCCATTCCTTTATACAGTTGAATTTTACAAGTATCTGTATGCAAGGATTAAAGCCACTTACCTGTCTAAGTGTGCAATGGTAACAATTTCTCCTCCTACATAGTAGTTGAGTCTGTTTACTGTGCTGGTGTAAATAAAACAGTCTCCAACCCACAGGCCAGTCTTTACGATTTCCTGAATTTCACCCAAAACCTGGTAGGAAAGTTATTGATTCATACATTTAGTGCACACAAAAACATATAGGAAAACAAGGTAATCTTTTCCACTTGTTACAATAGATTAATATCTTTTCCTTTATTACTGTAGATTATCCATTTAGATGACAGTGCAGAACACAACTGTCAGCATAAATATCTATACTCTGGTCACAGGATGGCACATACATCATTATGTTGTACTTACTTCAAAAGCATCCTCTATTCCATCCTCAGAAACTCCTTCATGCGTCTCCTGTGCTGCAGCTACTTTGTCAGACATGTATTTGAGAATGAAGAATGATTCCTCTGTGGCAATGCAGACCAGCTCTCCTGAGTCTGACCAGAAAATCTGCAACATATAAATAACACAGTGTATGTAGTACAATATGGGAACCTTGGGGGCATATTTATAAAGCAGTGAATCTGATGATATTCACCAAATATTCACTCCGGGTGCATGTGTTTGAAATGACAATGAATGACTGTTAACAATGCAATGCAAAGTGGTTGTTTTACTAGGACTAAAATGTATTAATTCCCCCAGAATCCTTTGTGCTGAACGTTTAGATCACTAACAAAATTATCTCTTTAAATGTAATGAATATTTCTGCTTAAATTTTGTGAACTCACGTGTTTGGGCTGGATTTCTATCCTACGAATAAGTTCTGTATTCTCCCAGTCGTAGAAAGCCAAACCGTTAACAGAGCGGACACCAAGAAGAAAGCCGCCATAGATACCTTGAATAGTGTGTAATAGATTTTGTCTTGTTTAGTTGCCATATTATAAAAGTTAACCATCATAGAATAAAACTAAAAATGCACGTATGCAAAAAAATTAAAACATTTATGACATCAATAAAGTGGATATAAACCCTCACATATACCCAGTGAAATGAACAGCCTCAGATGATACACAGATGAAACAAATCCTCCTACATAAGTTTTACTTGTTTATCTGCAGTCTTCTCTTCCCTACACCCCTTCAAAGAATCATGTTAAATCCTTCTTCATCTGTATCAAAGAGGAGGGGGTGGAGAGCTGCAGTTACACTGTGTGAGAGCTGTTTGGAGGATAGGAACACACCACCCTCCACACAGCAGAAGTCCTGTGTTCTAAATACACAAGCTGTGTACGGAGCTCCCTCCCCGACAAATTTTATCTCATGTGTAGAGAAATCGTGCTGATAACAGAGGAACAAAGCACGAGAGAGAAATGACACTTAAGAGCTTTGGAGAGAGACAAGTAAACATTAAAGATATATGTGCTTTGCTCAGGATTTCATTAATGAGGTTTACAACCACTTTAAATGCAGAAATCCTGATCAGTAACTCTATAATTTCTCATTATGTCACATTCAAAATCCCAGGGTCAAGTTTATGATCACAGACATTTAATTGTCCACTATGATGGGCTGTTTCACTGGCCCAATAGTAACGTATAAGAAACAGAAAGGGGAAACAAGCTTTGGTCATATCAGTGTCTTTTTAGGATAGGATAAATGACATAGAAAAAAAATAAATAAAAGACATTACAATAAAAGCTTAGAAGCCCTATGGAAATGAAAGATCTATGCTATTTCAGAGGACACCAACCTTCTGCACCAAAATCAGGCTTAAAACTTTTCTTCTCTTTGAAGTTTTTGAAGATCTTCACTACACTGTTGCTTTCACGAATAGCATACCTGCAAGTGATATAAGAATTGAAATGTCAGCTGTAAGGTTCACTCCATTTCTCTCTGTATATAATAACTTGCTTTTGTGGAAAATGAATGGGACAGAGTCAACCAGGAGTCTGAGGTACATCCTGAGTAATCTCTCCAGTACCTGAGAACTTTTCAGCTGCCTAATAATGATCACTGAAAATTGTACAAGTAAATTCACATACTCATCTATTCACCATAAAGTGTTTTTCTTGCCTGGGCCATTCACAGTGTGAGCATGTACTATTTTGGAGATCTGCATCCCCACTAAATAAAAAAAGGAAAAAACCTACCAAAATTTGGGGGAACTTTTTTTTGCCTAAATTGATACTAAAGGATTTTTTTTGGCTTCAAACAAAGAAGAAATTATATACTTACCTGCTCTGTGCAATATCGTTGGTCCCTTACCTCTACTTTGACAGTCCCCTGCCAGCTCCAACGGCTCATCCCTGAGCAAGCTGGGTGCTATGGAGGCACCCGTGAGTACGTGCATGCTCCCGAGCCGGGCTGCGTGTGTCCGCAGACACAGCGCAGCTATGCGTTCCCTGCTTACAAAAATGTGACTGACACTAGCAGGAACCTATGGCTCCTGCTGCTCTCAGGGTCTCCTGTGAGACCAGAAAGTGAGAGGAACGGTCATGCATCCAGAACAATACAATCAGTGACAGGAGTCAAGTAAGTGTTTTGGGAAAGAGGGGGTAGAACAGATAGTGGGGCATGTTTTATCCTAATGCACGGATTGCATTTTGATTTCAGAACCACTATAAAAACTTTAAATTAGACTTGCCCTTAGTAACTACTAGGAATGCACAGATATATTGGCTGCCGTAAATTGGCAGCTGAAAATAGGATTATTGGCATTTTATCGATGAAAAAGAAAAAGGTGCCGTTAATGGCATGCTGCGTCCCATTGACTTCAATGCAAAATTGTGTCCCATTGACTTCAATGCAAAATTGCGTCCCATTGACTTCAATGCAAAAACACCAGCCAGATTTATTAAATTAAAAAAAAACAAAAAAAAACATTTCTTTTTTAGAAAAATCTGTCCAGTTCGGTTTTTACCCATGTGCATCCTGAATTTTCATTATGGTGCACCACTATTAAGTACTGATCTTTTCTTATTATTACTCCAAATTCTTCTCAAAGACTGATTTACACTAACATTAAAAGTAGGACTAAAGGCAAAAAATGTTTTCCCCCATTTTGGATAGGGTAAGGGAGGGTTATAACCGCTGTCCATTTTATTTATTTTTTGCCATCTATGTCCCAATGGGGAGATTTACCTTAACTTCCTATCCCATGGCCAAAACATGAAGTGATGGAAAACCCCCGGCAAATTACAGAAATCTCTTGGGGGCCCCCCAGGTCACCAGAACTAGTATCCTTACTGGAAGATTTCCCCTCTATCACTTTTCTGGGGACAACCCAAAATTGGGGATTTTCTTTTACTTTCACTGATAATGGTACACAGGACAAATAGAGAGTTTGAATCCCCATAACTGGGGCACAGACAGCTATATAAACTGACAGGTGTTCTAATCCCTCTCCACTTTACCCAAAACAAAACAAAAAGCTTTTAGTTATACTTTAAAAAGACTTATTTACTGTAGTAAAGATAAAACATTCCACTTACTCAGAGGAGTCATGAGCCCAAACAAACTCTTGTGCAGATCCAAAGCTCTTGTTTCTCAGCGCCATCGCGGTGTATATAATGTATTCTCCATCTCCACACACTACCACAAACCTAAAATCAAATATTGACTCGTGAGCTGTAGAGTGTATGCACTTGCAGAATACTAGCTATGATCCATATAAAACCTGGTCCTTACCTGCCATTGGGATTGTGTTGTATGGTCTGTGGATAGATTTCACAGCTGCCCATGTCCTTCACAGCGAGAGGGAGCCTTTCTCCATCCTTGATTTCTGTTTCGCCCATTGCTTTCAGATTGGCCTGCTGTACTTCAGAGTGTTTGGCCCAGATGATTTTTCCATTTGCATCCATAGACATTGCTGGCTCTTCACGACCGAGCTAGAAAGGGAACAGCCATATAGTTCAATACCAGCAATAAATCTGTTAATATGGTAGTTTTTTTTTTTTTTTTTAAAGGGTACCTTAATATTTTATCTTAAATAACTTTACAGGACTACTAGCACATATAGGTGAAGAAACCAACCACATTAGCACCAATGATAAATAGTAAAATGTACAAGACAGACTGCAAGAATGCTGTACAAAATAAAATCAACCTTTTTTTCTTAAATTAAATGATACCTGTAACTTTCAATGACTTACCTTAACAATAATGCTGCCCTCATCATACCCAAGAGCAACATTGTTGGAGCCCCGGAGACCACACACACACCAGACACGCTCCATGCCATAGTTCAGAGTACTTTCTAGTCGATAAGTGCTGGAATGCCAAATCCGAACAGTGCCTATTGGAAAAGAAAGTTTCATGATATGCGAGTACCTTGTGCCCCCCAAAAAGAGGTTTATCTAAAATCTTACAATGCAATAGTTCTAGCCTATAAATGTTTACATTCTGATGTCTGAACTGATCAGAGCTTTTGTACAATATACTGCTATTTATATAAATTATAAGAAAAAAACAAACATTTTCAACAAGTTAAAGTACATGCAGATGTATTTAAAAGGATGAGACTTACTAAGAAGTACATTAAGTCCCGGTTCACACTTGTGCGATGCGGGAAGGCTGCGAATTCGCAGCCTGTTCCCGCATCACAAACGCACATCTGACAGTTCACACTGCGATATGCGATACGCAGGGGGTGTCAATGAAATGTTAATGACACCCCCAGTTTGATCGCATATCGCAGTGCGATCTGACAGTTCGCATAGGATCAGATCGCACAAGTGTGAACCACTGTGCGATCCGATCCTGATGCGGCTGGAAAAAGGTCATGTGCGACTTTTGTGCGGGTGCAGTGCGACTTCAGCCATACAAAGTGTATGGCTGAATTCGCACCGCACACCCGATCGCATGTAATGAAGGAGCAGTGCGCTCCGAATTACATGTGATTGCCGCACTCGCACAAATGTGAACCGGCCCTAACTAATGGTGGCTAACTAGATTACGTTTTTTGTTTAAAAACTGGTTTAAGGAATAAAAGGTAGTTATTTTGCATAAAAAATGATTTTTCGGCAATCCTAGTAACATCATCTCTACCAAAATGCACATTGAAATCATTCACAGACTTACCATCTTCTGAGCCTGTGATTATAATGGGGAGCTCGGGATGAAAACTGACACAAGAAACATTCTGAGCATGTCCTTCCAGAGTTTGGACACAAGTTTTGTTCTATAAAAAAATAAATAAATATAGGGAGAAAAACAATCAGCAACTCTGTGAATGCTGTTAAAATTAGATTCATCCAACAAAAGGAATATACATTCCCAGGAGCATGTAGTAAATAAGAAAATGGCCTAGCTGGGAAACCAGACAACAATCAGCTATATGGCTCACCCCAGACCCACGTGAAGCATAGGATGGAAGGTTTGTAAACACTAGCATCTTCAGCAGTCTAAACCCATCAGTGCAGATGTTACATGATTTCTCTATGTACAGTACACTTCAGTGCCTAAAAGCAGAGAAGCAAAGCCCATTCCCCTTGGCAAAGGTGCAGGGCTGCAAATAATTTTGTATGACTCACTTTTGCCAACAATGACATCAAGATGAGGAGAAGAAGGCATACAATTCATTCTGGATTTTTGAATAATGCTTCATCCCAGAGACTGTTAGAGCCCATGATTAAAAGGGACAGTTTAGCTATAAATATTGCCTCCTGAAATTCTTCCTCAACAAGAACACACACTGGAAATCTAACAAACATTCCTACAACTAAGTAGCTGTGGTTTAAAGTGTTACTAAGCCCAGTTCCCCGGCACTCACTTATATCTGGTCTCCCACAGTACACAGAACATGGTTTTAGTAAATATAAACTGCTAAATACCTTTTTTTCGTCAGCAGTTAGAGCAGTCTTGTGACTTCTATCACTGCCTGGTTAAAGCTTGTAGGAGGAGTTTTCATCCACCTCTGATTGTCCTATGAGGCTGCAGGACCCCTGACCCTCTGTCTGAACAGTGCTGATTGGCCCTGTGCCAATCACATGCACTCTCCCAAGAAAAAATAAAATGCTCTAGCCTTACACACGAAATTGAGCATGTGCAGCTTGCCCCCAAGGCTCTGTTCTATCAGGAAATGGTTTGGGGACTGTGGAAAAAGGGGAGGATCGGAGAAGACATGATCAAACAGCCTTTTTACACAATGCACATGATTATCCCCTTAGGTTCCACAGCGAGTATAACAAGCATGCATTACTGCACATTACGTTTGTACTGTTTTGGGTTTAGTAACACTTTAATTCAGACAATAGAGAAGTGTATGCCTCAAAAAAAGTTAAGATTTTAACAATTAGAGGGTACCATCATCATTAACCCAGACAATGTACATTTTTTTCTTGCAACCCATTATTTCTCTCACGAACCTGGTAGTCCCAGATCTTCACAAGTCTGTCATCAGCTCCAGAGATGAGGTATGGCTTGTCACCTCCACTATAATAATCAATGCAATTTACCCCTTTCTCGTGCCCCTCGAGGGTGAAGTTAGGGGAAGAGGAGCCAAGCTGCCAAACCTGTGAAAAACATTAACAGTAGAAGTAAAATTAGACACCAGCAAAACTCATAACATTAAAAGTAGAACTAAAGGCAAACTTTTTTTTATTTTGGATAGAGTAAGGGAGGGTTACAACCCCAAATCTTATTTTTTTTTTTTGCCATTAGTGCCCCATTGTGGAGAATTCAAGGCACTTTCTGTCCCAAAGCCAAAATAGGAAGCGAGAATAAAATCCCTCCAAAGTGAAGGAATGCCTGACTTTTACCAGGGTCACCAGAACTAGTGTCTCCAGTTGGAACAATTCCCCTCTATTGCTGTTCTGATTACAACCTAAAAGTTTGGAGTTTTCTTTCACTCTTGGTGATAAAATGATAAACATGACAAATAGAGAGGCCGAATCTCTAATTGGAACACAGACAGCAATAAAAACCTGACAGATGTTCTAATCCCTCCGCACTCTATGCAAAACAAAAGAAAATTACTATGGGGTTGATTTACTAAAGGCACGTATAACTCTGGAGCGCAAGTGCACTTGCTCCAGAGCTTAGTCAATAAGGTAAAGCTTCACTTTGCAAAGAATACTCACATGCAATTTTTAAAAAATCCAAAAAAAAAAAAAACTGCATTTCTACTTGCACATGATTTGATGACAGAAATCAGCAGAGCTTCTCCTTATTTCCGAGCTCCACTCAGATCTAGAGCAACTGCACTTGAAGTGCACAGTATATTTGCCCATAGTAAATCAACCTGTTTGCAACCCTAAATTATGTTTTGCTGCAAGCCCCTCTTATTTTACCAGCTTGCCACCCGCCCGCTGCAGATATACTGCGGTAGGCTCGCTCGGATGCGCAAATCGACGTATCGGTGCGTCGGTTCGGGGGAGCGGTCCTGAGGGCGGGTGCACACCCACCCCCACTAGGCAGTGAGGATACCGATCGACAGGGTGGGCAGAAATGACACTTTGCTACAATGTAATATAGTGAATGTACAGCTTGTATAACAGTGTAAATTTGCTGTCCTCTCAAAATAACTCAACACACAGCCATCAATGTCTAAACCGCTGGCAACAAAAGTGAGTACACCCCTAAGTTAAAATGTCCAAACTGGGCCCAGAGTGTCAATATTTTGCGTCACCACCATTTTTTCCCGGCACTGCCTTATCCCTCTTGGGCATGGAGTTCACCAGAGCTTCACAGGTTGCCACTGGAGTCCTCATCCACTCCTCCATGAAGACATCACGGAGCTGGTGGATATTAGAGACCTTGCGCTCCTCCACCTTCTGTTTAGGATGCCCCACAGATGCTCAATAGGGTTTAATTCTGGAGACATGCTTGGAAAATCCATTGTCGTTACCCTCAGCTTCTTTAGCAAGGCAGTGGTCCATCTTGGAGGTGTGTTTGGGGTCGTTATGTTGGAATGCTGCCCTGCGGCCCAGTCTCCGAAGGGAGGGGATCATGCTCTTCTTCAGTATGTCACAGTACATGTTGGTATTTATGGTTCCCTCAATGAACTGTAGCTCCCCAGTGCCAGCAGCACTCATGCAGCCCCAAACTATGACACTCCCACCACCATGCTTGACAGTAGGCAAGACATATGTTGATCAGGGTTTGGCAGCCATGATTATCGTGGTCAGGACAAAGAGGGGCACACAGGAAGAGGTAGGATCAACCAGGTCTTTTACAGTTTCCAGAGGGACAGGAGCTGTTTAACCTGCTATAAGGAAACAGAATCTATATTTTTTTTAGGGTAACAAACACTTTTAGGAACTATCCCATCATCATAAAAATCAGCCATGTTTAATGTACCTTAATAGTGCGGTCAAGTGAGGCACTTGCAAACTGGTTGTTGTCTTTGGGGTTGATGACAATCTGCATGACGTAATGTGTGTGACCTTCAAATACCTGAGAGCAAGACCATTTCTTATCCCAATCCCAAAGTTTAATCATCATATCATCTGCAGGAAACAGAAATATCATTCACACAACTGTACACAGCCATCTGCTCATGCTAAAATCACTATACAAAAACAACACATTTTATTTCATACATTTTCAGTAAACATACCACTGCTGGTGAGAATGAAAGGCTGTGTGGGGTGTACAGCAATACAACGGATATAGTCCGAATGAGCCTCGAACATGTGAACCCGCTCCAATGTATTGTAGTTGAAGACTCTGATCTGCATGTCATCCTTAGGATAGAAAAAGAAGGGATAAACTTTACATCTTCACATACAACGCATCTTAAAAGATGTTACTTACATGAAAAAAAAAGCAAATACAAGAAAACATTGCCAATTAGAACCAAAAGGATCATTGTTATTCCTATGCCCTTTATATTGAGCACTTTGCAAATTGAAGCGGAACTTCACTTTCACAATCAGCATTGGCTATTTGTAATCGTTGTGCTGGTAGCAATAGTAAATAGATAGGACGGTATATTATATTTACTTGTTTAAACTTTTTTTTTTACATTTCTACAGTTACTTCCTGGCTCCCATGCCTAGGCAAATTATGTCACATCCCAGGAGTCTTCAGGAGGGTGTTTTCTCAGCTTAGCACAGCCTCCTCACTGTATACCTGAGCCAAGGGCAGATGGATTCCAAGAAGTAATTGCTACATGAATTATCTTACTCAAGATGGTGGTAGCTATAAATGCTAGGGGGTATTTTTCAAAGTGATTTCTCTGCAAAATAAAGCATGGAGACATGGAAGAATGGGTGAGTTTGCTTTGAATATTAAAAATTAATGAAATAACAGGTTTGGTTTGTGGTGCTCAGATGCAGTGTAGCTCTGCTTTAAACTAGCAGGCATTACCTCTGCATTAGAGATCAGCAACTACAGTGGAACTTTGTCAAAGCATTTTACTATCATCCCCAACTGGACTGAAATATTCCAGCCATGGGAGAGTTATGGAGACTCCATACTGAGCCTTCAAAACAAGACCTAGGTCACACAATTGGCTCCTGTCTAAATATGCATGTGAGATTGGGACCTTAGTTTGTAAGCGTTTTGAGGACAGGGACTAATGTGAATGTAGAATATATTTAAAGAGCTGTCATTTGTGAGTAATATCCAACTGGTAAAATTCATCCTTGGCCAAAGCTTGTAGTAGGCGGCCTACTGACACAAGAACATTCTTTGATCTGACTGGGGTTGAGCAAACTGAGTGAATGGCCTGTAATATCTGTAAATACCTTTTGGAGAAATACAAATAGTAACCAAAATACAGCATAGCAGGCATATAAAAATAAGAATATCACATTTTTGAAAAAAAAAAAAAAAAAAATCCACTGAATTACTTAAGTAAAAATGTATTTATCTCAAACTTACTGCTCCTGTGACGACCCAGTTTTTCCTAGCCACGAACTTCGCCGCTCTTACTGGCAAATCACATACTTCAAATGTTTTTACAAGTGTCTGAAAGCACAAATAAAAATTTTAAGACAAATGTAATGAAGAATCAAATTACTGCATTTTCACCTTTTTACCAATTACAGATAACAAGAATTTAACTTCAACCCAGATGGGTTACAAAAATCACAAAATGTAAATAGAAAAAAGCTGCGCAGCTTTTTTCTATTTACATTTTGTGCTTGGTGTTGTCTCACTGTAAAGCTGCTGCTTTTTTCTTTTAGTTACAAGCGCGGTTACATGATTTTTACTTGTTTACAAAAATCACAGCCAGGACGACTAGTCATTTCACCCCAAAAATGAACCAGAATTGGAAGCTGGTAGATTCCCCGGGTATATATCTCTCGGTCTAGTCTCCCTCACTGTCTAACTGCACATCTTTTAACACACAACTTAAAGCGGAATTTCACCTAAAAGTACTTCCTATCCCCCTCCGGTGCCACATTTGGCACCTTTCAGGGGGGGGGTAACAGTTTTTGACAGTTACCCTTCCCCCTAATGCGCATGCGCAGGTCCCTAATGCGCATGCGCATTAGGGACCTGCCTGCGAAGCCGCAAGGCTTCACTGCTGGGTTCCCTCACCGGTAAAATCAGCTGCGGTGCAGACATCGCTGGATTCCAGAACAGGTTAGTGTCCTAATATTAAGTCAACAGCTACGGTATAATAACAGGAGCTCCTGCAGCTGGGACCTAATGGACTAAAATTACAAGCCATGGAAGAAATATGGGACTTGATTTACTAAAACTGGAGAGTGCAAAATCTGGTGCAGCTGTGCATGGTAGCCAATCAGCTTCCGCATCTTTTGGTCAAAGCTTAATTGAACAAGCTGAAGTTAGAAGCTAATTGGTTACCGTGCACATCTGCAGCAGATTTTAAACTCTCTAGTTTTAGTCAAACTTGTGGTTATAGCTACAACTGATATAGCCATATAAAAACCTCAAAACTGGCCACCAGTTGGATGCATTTCTAAGCCAAATAGGTAGCAAAGATATAACTATAAGCCTACTGAAGCAGATGAAAGACACTAAAGGGCCCCTGCAGTTCCAATGTTTCTCTGCAGCTAAAGCGGAAGTAAACCCATCCATTTAACAGTTTAAAAAAAAAACAAAAAGCTACATTTCCGGGCCGGCATGTGTCAGGAATGTAACACTCCCAATGGTTGGTGTCATAACTGATCCCATGTGCAGCATTATGGCAGTTGTAGATTAAACAGAGTCCAAGATGGCAGCTTTCATGGCTGAAACGATAGGAGGGTTTAATGGAGGTGCACCAAGCCAGGCATGGTAAAGGCACAGTTACACTGGTCCAAGCTGGACCAATGTAACTATGCAAAAATATACCATAGCTGGAATTCTTCTTCAACTTTTGAAGATTGTGTATTAGGTATATTTTCCCTTTAAATAGCAGTTTCATTTATTACATGTATTTACAAACAGAGACAAGTTATATACTGCATTACCTGTGTCTCATGATTCCAAACACAGACACTGCCATTGTACAGACTGGCCAGCATCCATGGCTCTGTTGGATGTAAATCAACGCTTTTCACTCGGTCAGACCGAGCGGTCAGCTTCCTCTTGATGTCAAGTCGCAGAGGCTGTACACAAAAAATGAAAAGCACAACAGTGTTAGTAATATAAAACACCATACATTCCTGTAAAGCATAAATATTTTCTATAGGGCATAATGCAGAGTGACCCATGCTGTTTGTAGCTATAAGGCATCAGAGAATGGTATAACCACTAACAGCTGCACAGGGTTAAAGGACAAGTTCATCTTTGGGAATATGTTACATGTTCCACCTGATTTTATGGTTGAACGTGTAACATGTTCCCAATGCTGCTGCCTGCCCCTTTTCCAAAGGGGGGCGAGAGAGGAGGAGTTTTCCAAAGGGGGGGGGGGAGAGAGGAGGAGTTTTCCAAAGGGGAGAGAAGAGAGAGAGGGGAGGAGTTTTCCAAAGGGGAGAGAAGAGAGAGAGGAGGAGTTTTCCAAAGGGGAGAGAAGAGAGAGAGAGGAGGAGTTTTCCAAAGGGGAGAGAAGAGAGAGAGAGGAGGAGTTTTCCAAAGGGGAGAGAAGAGAGAGAGGGGAGGAGTTTTCCAAAGGGGAGAGAAGAGAGAGAGGGGAGGAGTTTTCCAAAGGGGAGAGAAGAGAGAGAGGGGAGGAGTTTTCCAAAGGGGAGAGAAGAGAGAGAGGGGAGGAGTTTTCCAAAGGGGAGAGAGCGGGGAGCTTTTCAAAGGGGGGAGAGAGAGAGAGGGGAGGAGCTTTCCAAAGGAGAGAGAGAGAAGAAGGAGCTTTCCAAAGGGGAGAGTGTGTGTGTGTTAGAGAGGAGTTTTCCAAAGGGGGAAGAAGAGAGGGGAGGGGTTTTCCAAAGGGGGAGAAGAGAGGGGAGGAGTTTTCCAAAGGGGGAGAAGAGAGGGGAGGAGTTTTCCAAAGGGGGAGAAGAGAGGGGAGGAGTTTTCCAAAGGGGAGAAGAGAGGGGAGGCGTTTTCCAAAGGGGGAGAAGAGAGGGGAGGAGTTTTCCAAAGGGGGAGAAGAGAGGGGAGGAGTTTTCCAAAGGGGGAGAAGAGAGGGGAGGAGTTTTCCAAAGGGGGAGAAGAGAGGGGAGGAGTTTTCCAAAGGGGGAGAAGAGAGGGGAGGAGTTTTCCAAAGGGGGAGAAGAGAGGGGAGGAGTTTTCCAAAGGGGGAGAAGAGAGGGGAGGAGTTTTCCAAAGGGGGAGAAGAGAGGGGAGGAGTTTTCCAAAGGGGAGAAGAGAGGGGAGGCGTTTTCCAAAGGGGGAGAAGAGAGGGGAGGAGTTTTCCAAAGGGGGAGAAGAGAGGGGAGGAGTTTTCCAAAGGGGGAAGAAGAGAGGGGAGGAGGAATTGGAATTAAAGACAGGAACCTTTCCAAATGTTGATGGCGGCCGCCCCGGAGCCACATGAATCGGCTCCATTGAGAGTCGGTCACACTCTCCTATCATGGAAATTGGATGCGGGGAAATTCTCATCCAATTTGTGTGTGAACCCGGCCTTGAGGTTTAATATCACTTTAAAGTGCTTACAGCAGCAAATTGTATCCAATTAGCAGCCAATCAGTCAGTGATTGTAGAGATGTGAAGATAGATCTGTGTATGGAGGGATCAGGTAGTAGCTGTCATTAGAGAATCATCATCACTGAACAGAATACTTGTATTCTATGTAATAAAAGCTGGACAGGGGGAGTCATATCGTCAGTGTTATATATACACACACACACATATATATATATATATATATATATATATATATATATATATATATATATATATATATATATATATACACACACACACACACACACACACACACACACACACACACAGACAGACAGACAGACACAGACTTTGGCACCCCCTACGCCCCGGCCCACCCTAACACCCCTTGGCCTCCCCTATCATCCTCCCTGTAGGGGATTCAGGCCATAGGACCCTGGAGTCTATAGGCTCCATGCCCCCTCCCTGTGCTGGGTGTGGAGGTAGAGGTACATGTCTACAGTACAGAAGTGTGTGCAGTGGTCGGGTTGGTATCGCACACACTAGGCTCCGGTCGGTACACTCACCATGTCTCCGGGTCCTCCTGCTCTCTCCTCTGACTGACGTGGAGCTTCCGGGAGCCCGAACCGATCTCGCGATCTCCTAAACCTTCCACTTCCGGTCGGTAATCAGAGCCTGGGCTGTGCGGCTGCCATCTTGTGGTTGGGAAGTGTCAGAAACCCTTGACGTGGCCTGAGCAGAACTGAGGGGCGACCATGCTGTGATTGGCGGATGTCCGGGGACGGACATTTCCGGCCTACAGGGACGCGCCTGGCCGACAAGCGCGTTCTGGAGATCTCTCACGCGCGTTCCCGACAGCTGCGCTCCTTCCCCTTCCTGTGAACGTTGTGGGACTTCCGCTCCCGGAGTGCTCCGCGCCGCATCATGGACCATAGCGGTGAGTATCGGGGGGACTGCGGGCCGGGCTTCTCGCTTCACCCCTGTGTGCAGGCCCTGCTGGGTGTATCATGGTACCCGTCTGCACCCTAAATCTGCCCAGTTCCCGCCATGGTGTGCCGCCCACAAGGACGCTTTGTCTGTCTCCTGATACTCGGGCGGAGGCTGAGGCCTGGGCCCGCCAGCCAGCTTCCTCATCAGGGTGACAGCGACCGGCCTTCCTCCATCACTGATCACACCCAACCCTTACAGTACCCGGATAGTCTTCTTCCATCACTCATCCGCCCTCTTCCTGTCAGTGCTGTGTCAGGCCAAGTCTTCTTCTTCCATCATTGATCGGTGATCGATTCCCTTAGTGCTCTGCCCAGCCAGGCTCCTGATTCCTTCCCTTAGTGCTCTGCACAGCCAGGCTCCTGATTCCTTCCCTTAGTGCTCTGCACAGCCAGGCTCCTGATTCCTTCCCTTAGTGCTCTGCACAGCCAGGCTCCTGATTCCTTCCCTTAGTGCTCTGCACAGCCAGGCTCCTGATTCCTTCCCTTAGTGCTCTGCCCAGCCAGGCTCCTGATTCCTTCCCACAGCCTTCTTCCTTCGTCTTCATTTCAAAGCTCACTTCTATCCCACACTTCTTCTGTCCCAAAGTCTTCATCTTGGTCATCTTCCGTTCCAAAGTCATCTAACCTCTCAAAGTTGTCTTCTGTCCCACACTTCTGTCGTGGTCTTCTTCCTTCCCATTCTTCCATCTTGGTCTTCTGCCTCCCCAAGGTCTTCTTCCTTCCCGTTCTTCCATCCTGGTCTTCTGCTGCCTCAGTGTTTCTCCTTCCCGTTCTTTCATCTTGCTCTTCCTCCTTCCCGTTCTTTCACCTCGCTCTTCCTCCTTCCTGTTCTTTCACCTCGCTCTTCCTCCTTCCTGTTCTTTCACCTCGCTCTTCCTCCTTCCTGTTCTTTCACCTTGCTCTTCCTCCTTCCTGTTCTTTCATCTTGCTCTTCTTTCTTCCCGTTCTTTCATCTTGCTCTTCCTCCTTCCCGTTCTTTCATCTTGCTCTTCCTCCTTCCCGTTCTTTCATCTTGCTCTTCCTCCTTCCCGTTCTTTCATCTTGCTCTTCCTCCTTCCCGTTCTTTCATCTTGCTCTTCCTCCTTCCCGTTCTTTCATCTTGCTCTTCTTCTTCCTTCCCGTTCTTTCATCTTGCTCTTCTTCTTCCTTACCGTTATTTCATCTTGCTCTTCTTCTTCCTTACCGTTATTTCATCTTGCTCTTCTTCTTCCTTCCCGTTCTTTCATCTTGCTCTTCTTCTTCCTTCCCGTTCTTTCATCTTGCTCTTCTTCTTCCTTCCAGTTCTTTCATCTTGCTCTTCTTCTTCCTTCCCGTTCTTTCATCTTGCTCTTCTTCTTCCTTCCCGTTCTTTCATCTTGCTCTTCTTCTTCCTTCCCGTTCTTTCACCTTGCTCTTCCTCCTTCCCGTTCTTTCATCTTGCTCTTCCTCCTTCCCGTTCTTTCATCTTGCTCTTCCTCCTTCCCGTTCTTTCACCTTGCTCTTCCTCCTTTCATCTTGCTCTTCTTCCTTCCCGTTCTTTCATCTTGCTCTTCTTCTTCCTTCCCGTTCTTTCATCTTGCTCTTCTTCTTCCTTCCCGTTCTTTCATCTTGCTCTTCTTCTTCCTTCCCGTTCTTTCATCTTGCTCTTCTTCTTCCTTCCCGTTCTTTCATCTTGCTCTTCTTCTTCCTTCCCGTTCTTTCATCTTGCTCTTCTTCTTCCTTCCAGTTCTTTCATCTTGCTCTTCTTCTTCCTTCCAGTTCTTTCATCTTGCTCTTCTTCTTCCTTCCAGTTCTTTCATCTTGCTCTTCTTCTTCCTTCCAGTTCTTTCATCTTGCTCTTCTTCTTCCTTCCAGTTCTTTCATCTTGCTCTTCTTCTTCCTTCCAGTTCTTTCATCTTGCTCTTCTTCTTCCTTCCCGTTCTTTCACCTTGCTCTTCTTCTTCCTTCCCGTTCTTTCACCTTGCTCTTCTACTTCCTTCCCGTTCTTTCACCTTGCTCTTCTTCTTCCTTCCCGTTCTTTCACCTTGCTCTTCCTCCTTCCCGTTCTTTCACCTTGCTCTTCCTCCTTCCCGTTCTTTCACCTTGCTCTTCCTCCTTCCATCTTGCTCTTCCTCCTTCCCGTTCTTTCATCTTGCTCTTCTTCCTTCCCCTTCTTTCATCTTGCTCTTCTTCCTTCCCCTTCTTTTTACATAGTTACATAGTAGGTGAGGTTGAATAAAGACAATAGTCCATCCAGTTCAACCTGTGTAGGTGTGTGTGGCTGTAATCATCTCACATACCCCTGAATGTTCTGATCCTTGAGATGTAAGTCTAAGAGTCTTTTGAAAGCCACCATACTACCCGCAGAAACCACCTCTTGTGGTAGAGAATTCCACAATCTTGTAGCCCTAACAGTAAAGAACCCCCCACGTTGCCTGAGGTTAAAACGCTTCTCCTCTAATCGCATTGTATGCCCCCGAGTCCTCATGCAATCCCTTCGAATGAACAGCTTTTTTTCTAAGCTGGGATCCCCATTAAGATATTTATAAATTGCTATCATGTCCCCCCTCAGACGTCTCTTCTCCAGGGAGAATAAATCGAGCGATTGTAGACGCTCTTCATAGTCAAGGTCCTCCAATCCCCTAATTAGTTTAGTTGCCCTTCTCTGGACTCTCTCCAGCTCCAACACATCCCTCCTGAGGACTGGCGACCAGAACTGGACAGAATACTCCAGATGCGGTCGGACCAGAGTTTTATAAAGTGGAAGGATTATAGTCTTATCTCTGGAATACATCCCTTTCTTTATGCATGCTAATATTCTGCTGGCTTTGGCAGCTGCCGCTTGACATTGCATGCTGTTGCCTAATCTATCATCAACCAAGACTCCCAGATCCTTCTCCATTTTTTATTCCCCCAAGGGTTCCTCTCCTAACGTGTATTGTGCTTTTATGTTTTTAGTCCCCAAGTGCAAAACCTTACACTTCTCCACATTAAACCTCATTTGCCATGTCGTCTTTCATCTTGCTCTTCTTCCTTCCCCTTCTTTCATCTTGCTCTTCTTCCTTCCCCTTCTTTCACCTTGCTCTTCCTCCTTCCCGTTCTTTCACCTTGCTCTTCCTCCTTCCCGTTCTTTCACCTTACTCTTCCTCCTTTCATCTTGCTCTTCTTCCTTCCCGTTCTTTCACCTTGCTCTTCTTCTTCCTTCCCATTCTTTCACCTTGCTCTTCTTCTTCCTTCCCGTTCTTTCATCTTGCTCTTCTTCCTTACCGTTCATTCATCTTGCTCTTCTTCCTTCCCGTTCTTTCACCTTGCTCTTCTTCCTTCCCGTTCTTTCATCTTGCTCTTCTTCCTTACCGTTCATTCATCTTGCTCTTCTTCCTTCCCGTTCTTTCACCTTGCTCTTCCTCCTTCCTGTTCTTTCACCTTGCTCTTCCTCCTTTCATCTTGCTCTTCTTCCTTACCGTTCTTTCATCTTGCTCTTCTTCCTTCCCGTTCTTTCACCTTGCTCTTCTTCTTCCTTCCCGTTCTTTCACCTTGCTCTTCTTCTTCCTCCCAGTTCTTTCATCTTGCTCTTCTTCCTTCCAGTTCTTTCATCTTGCTCTTCTTCTTCCTTCCAGTTCTTTCATCTTGCTCTTCTTCTTCCTTCCAGTTCTTTCATCTTGCTCTTCTTCCTTCCAGTTCTTTCATCTTGCTCTTCTTCTTCCTTCCAGTTCTTTCATCTTGCTCTTCTTCTTCCTTCCCGTTCTTTCACCTTGCTCTTCCTCCTTCCCGTTCTTTCATCTTGCTCTTCTTCTTCCTTCCCGTTCTTTCATCTTGCTCTTCTTCTTCCTTCCCGTTCTTTCACCTTGCTCTTCCTCCTTCCCGTTCTTTCATCTTGCTCTTCTTCCTTCTAACTTGTGAACTGTGTGTGTTTTTTTTTTAGTAAGCAGCAAATGTGTTCATTAACAAACTACAGCAAGAGGGTATTTTGGATAGCAAACATAAATTGCAAATAAATATAAATAGACATAAGCTCCAATGTGAAATGTTAGTTGTCAGTGTTTTTGGTTTGAAAGGATCTAGTCTAGCCATCGTGTTTGTTTTTCTGATTATGCGCAGTGTCTTGTCTAAGGTGTCAAAGTTGCACTAAAAACTGTTCTATGTCCATACAATGGTTTCATGCTATTCACCATGGTGATTGTCACACCACATGCACAGTTTTATTCCAGTAACACTAAGGCCCCATTCACACTTGCGAATAGTTCATGTGCAATCATATTCAAGTGACTACCTGCAAGTGATTGGCTGTGAACACAAGCAGTCTGCATCCAGGGCTGATTACTCGCACGTAATTACTGCATGAATAATTACATGCAAGCGTCTGTAATTTGCTGCAGGAACTGTCAGCCAGCTTATATTAGGGCTGCCACCTGCAGTTATTCACTGGTGACCCTGCAGGGGTACCCACGTATGATCACTTATGGCCCATTCACAAGTGTAAATAATACCATAAACCAGATAGTTAAAAAAAAAAATCTTCAAAGGAGTAGTATTATAAACACTATTAAAGTACTTGTAACCCTGTATCTAATTTGTCATCCATGTTATTGTAGACAATGATTTACAAGGGACAAACAGTATGGGATCCTTGAGTGGATTGGATGTCAGACGGCGAATTCCAATTAAACTCATTTCAAAGCATCCAAATAAAAGTAAACTCTCACCTCGACCCCCAAGAAATATGAGCAGAATCCCTGCCAAGTCTCAGCAAGGTGAAGAAGGTATATTGTACTATGCTCTGGTATTTGTTTTCTTTCTGCAGTATACATTCTATTTGGTGTTTGCAAGTTCCTCAAGGGCTCGTTTGCACTATGTGCGGTGACTGGTGTTTTCTGCACTGAACAAACGCAGGTCACTACTAGGGCACATAGAAAACAATGCGTGCTGTTCTGTTCACACTACAACGCTGGTGTTATGTGCAATTTAAAAAAATCAGCATAAGAAACGAATGAAGTGGTCACTATGTGACACCTCAAATAAATTAAAAACAGCTGCCTGCTCAGGATAATCGCTCCGTTTTTACCATGCGGTCTAGTGTGAACTTAGCCTAACACCTAAAAATGAAAGCCATTTCTAATTTTTATAGAGAATCTGTTCTAAGCAGCTTAGGAGAAAATGTGCTGCACTGAAATCCATTTCCTTCTTTCTTTTGCAAATGGGTATCATGATTGTTTACTGTTGGCACTGTCCTCGAAAATAAAATGCATTGTTTGCCCCCTGAGCAACAGAAGGGTCTTCACTCCCAAGCAGCACAGCTGGCCACTGGTCTAAGGCTCGCCATACATGTTACAACCAACCTTTCCATACAATTCCCGTACAATCAACTTTACATTTACCAAAGCTGTAATGTATGTCTTGTCCAGTCAGGCAGTCCCTTGCACTAGATACCTTTTTTGGTAGATTTATAGAAGATCGTATAGTCTGATTGTGACATCTATAGTGAGCATAAGGCAGTGCTTGTCATATCTTTCATATGAACTGTCTTTAACGTCAGAGGTCTTCTGATCTGATCTCCTGGCCTGTCCCACCACCGTCTGACTTAACTTTTTAGCTCAATACATAAGATACAATCTCCTGTAGCTGGCCATAGAGGACTGTAGTGTTTTTTTTTTTTTTTACTATTGATAAAAATTAATAGATTCTTCCATCCACACAAATGAGACACATGGAGGAATTCATTACACTGCAGCAGGACTCTTTCTTAAAATACAAAGCTTCCTGTGAATAGCTGAGCAGCACTCAGCCTGACTCAATTCTATTCTGGGAGTGGGACGGGAAGGCCCTGTACTGCAGCTTGTGCGCTTTATACTCAATGTAGATGATGCTGCATAGGCCTCATGTATTAGTGAAGGAAATAGTTTGCTTGTACCAGCTGGGTCCAAACAAACTGTGTAAAGTTGAATCAAACCTGCAGTTAGGCCCCTTTCACACGGGTGGTGCGCCCGATGGACTCAGTTTTGCTCAGCAGGGATCGTTTCGCTAATCCCCGCTGAGCAGGCAGATGACAGCTCTGTCTCTGCTTATTTTGCAGAGACGAAGCTGTCAGATCCCCGCGCTCCTCTATGGGAGACCGGATGAGAAAGGACCGCCTGTCCATTTTCACCCAATCCGATCCTCCAGACGGATGGAAAATAGGGTTTCCATCCATCTGGATTTCACGGACAGGATCGGATCGATAGCAGCGGGTGTCAGCGGACATGTCACTGCTGACATCTGCTGCTCCATAGGGCTGCATGAAGCATCCGATCAGGTCCGCCTGAAAAACTGACAGACTTACTGGATCGGAAAGCCTGTGTAAAAGGGGCCTTAAGCCCCGTACACACGTACCGATTGTCGGCCGAACGATCGGCCGTCTTTTGTCCGGTGCTGTCCTGTTGGTGATAACTGATAAAGACTGCACCCTAATTTTGGCGGCCAACAACAGCCGACTGCAGAAGTGATGTCATGTGATGGTTAACTTTCCGTGTGTTTTTTCTTCTCTGAGCATGCCCAGTCTTGCTCATCTGCTGTTTGTCGGCAGAATTCTGTACTGACTGAGGAACAATCGGCCGTTCTGGTGTTGGCCAACAAAAATTTTAAAGTCTGCATGACAGATTCTGTTTGGCCGAAAAGTCGCAGTCGGTTGTCGGAAGCATCATACTAACAAGCCGACAATCGGCCGATCGGTCGTGGCCGAATATTTACGGCCGACAATCGCTATGTGTGTACGGGGCTTTAGGCTTTAATTCTGCTGCTGCTAATTGACTTGGCGTGTGATAGTACTTTGTAAACTCCCTCTTTTACTGTAAAACCTATTTCTTTTTTTTTTTTTTTTTTGGTCTCAAGAAGGTTTTGATTATAATGAAGAAGAAAGATATGAAAATAAAGCAAGTGACATGTTTGGCAATCAGCGGAGATTTCCAGCACACGTGTTTTGGGATTTTAAGGTACAGTGTCAATATAGAATGGTTGATCTAGGGAATTATTTTGATCACAGTTGGTTTCCATATTTGTATTCTACTTTGGGGAAGCTTTTGCTAACGACTTGTGCAAAGTACATAATTGAAACCCAACACTGTACTAACATTTTAAGATGCTTTTTCCTGCCATTCAAAAAGTGTGAAATGATTGCTTATATTTGTGAATATATAAACACTATTTCTTACACACAGTACCATGCCTGAGTTTTCCTGTAAGCCATTTTTGAACTCCCCGAATAGTAATAATGACAAATCTGACTTGTTAGGATCGATTTTTGGTTCAGCTCATGTCTAAATGAATAAAATAATTCCCTTTGTCAAATTGGACTACTTGTAAAAAAAAGCAAAGTTCTTTCATCTGTCATTCCAAGTGTACCTTTTATAAATATGACACACTGGCCTGTGGACGGCTTATTTCCAGGGCACGCTTATTAACTTTGTGACAAAAGCCTTGGATTGTGGTGGCCTGCCAATTTTTTTGTGTTTAGATTATCACCTATGAGGCTTTCCATCCTATTCACATTTTTCCTTGACTGGATGGATATTGTTTTTCCCTTGGCATCAAACAGCTGTGGGTAGATGCTTAAAATGAAATACAGGAATGAATGTGGTTTGGAATTCTAAGTAATTTCTTAGAAAGCTCATGTTTAAATAGATGGCAGTGCAACTAAATATTTCATTATTATAGGTGACTGAAGCTGAAGATAGGGCATTCACGTCTTTGAAGTGTGAGTTCAACTTTTTAGAAAAAAATACCCCCCCCTTTCTTCCTTGGCCCCTGCTGCACTTACCTGTCAGTGATTAGCTGTCACTGCTCATACTGCCAGGGTAGCTGTCTGGAAAAGCCCTTCTTCCTCCTCCTTTCTTTAGGGCTTCCAGGATGAATCAGAGCAATTCTGATTGGTTAAATGCTGGCATATGACCACTTTGACCAAACAGAATCATTCTGATTCATCCTGGAAGACCTAAAGAAAGAAGGAAGAAGAGTGTGACTTTCAAATACCCAGACTGCTGTACCCACGGAGGTAAGTGCAGCAGGGACAAGGGGGTTGTAGGGTGTTTTTTTTTTTTTTTTCTCTTCGTGAAAAGGAGAACTTGCACTTAGTGTTTTTAAACCCAATAATAAAAATGTACTACAATGTAAAATATTGCTACATTTAGTTTTTTGTTTTCACTTGGTAAGTTTTTTCCAGTATACTTTCTGTCCTAGGGCAATAACACTCACTAGCTGTACTGTATCTGTGAAAAAGCAGCATTGTCTCCAAAGAACAGGACTACAGGACACCTCCCCCCTCTCCTTATCTCTGCATTATGGAAGGAGATATTATGTAGTTAACTGGTAAACTAGGAAGGAAAATAACACTGCTTGAGATAACATTACAGCATACATAGGCACTGGCTTTGTGTCAGGATCACTAGAGATTTACTGTGTGTGTGTGTATGTGTGTATATATATATATATATAATTATAATTTATACACTGCTCAAAAAAATAAAGGAACACTTTGAAAACACATCAGCACTTATTGGGGAAAAATATCATGCTAGATACCTATACTGATATGGATTGGGTAATGTGTTATGGGTAAAGGATGCCACATCGTTTGTTTGAAATTAAAATGATCAACCTACAGAGGGCTGAATTCAAAGACACCCCGAAAAACAAAGTGAAAAAATAATGCAGCAGGCTAGTCCATTTAGCTGAAATGTCATTGCAGCAACTCAGTGGTAGTCAGTAGTTTGTATGGCCCCCACGTGCTTGTTGTCAGGCATGCATACATCGGGGCATGCGCCTAATGAGACGACAGATGGTGTCCTGAGGTATTTCCTCCCAGATCTGGACCAGGGCATCACTGAGCTGAACGAACTGAGGTGCAACCTGGTGGCGCCAGATAGATGGAACATAATGTCCCAGAGGTGTTCTATTGGATTGGATTTAGGTCAAGCGAGTGGGGGGGGGGGGCATTCAGTGGTATCAATTCTTTCAGCCTCCAGGAATTGACTGCATACTCTTGCCACATGAAGCCGGGCAGGACCCACTGAACCAGCGTAGGGTCTGACAATGTGTCCAAGGATTTCATCCCAATACCTAATGGCAGTTAGGGTGCCATTGTCTAGCCCGTAGAGGTGTTTGCGTCCCTCCATAAATATGCTTCCCCAGAACATCACTGACCCGCTACCAAACCGCTTTATGCTAAATGATGATACAAGCAGCATCATGTTCTCCACGGCTTCTCCAGACCCTTTCACATCTGTGCTCAGGGTGAATCTGCTCTCTGTGAAAGCACAGGGCTCCAGTGGCAGACATGCCAATTCTGGTATTCATTGGCAAATACCAATTGAGCTTCACAGTGCCGGGCAGTGAGCACAGGGCCCATTAGATGACTTGGGGCCCCTCAGGCCACCCTCATGAAGTCTGTTTGCTCGTTTGGTCAGAGATTCACACCAGTGGCCTGCTGGAGGTCATTTTGTAGGGTTCAGGCAGTGCTCATCCTGCTCCTACTTTCACAAACCAGCCGATACCGGTCCTGCAGCTCTCTCACTTGACATTGTGATGAGGGCATAGCAAACCTGGCAATGGCACGTATTTATGTGCCATCCTGGAGGAGTTGCACTGCCTGTGCAACCTCTATAGGGTTCAGGTATCTCCTTACACTACCAGTAGTGACGCTGACCCTAGCCAAATGCAAAACTAGTGAAAAACAGCCAGAAAAGATGAGTAGGGAAAAAATCCACCTAAAAAATTCCTGTTTTGGAGGTCGCCTCATTGTTACCCATCTAGTGCACCTATTAATTTTATTAACATTATTAACACCAAAGCAGCTGAAACTGATTAACAACCCCCTCTGCTACTTAACTGATTTCAATATCCCAGGAGTTTAATTGACTTGATGCTATACTCCTTGAAGTCTCCCTTTAATTTTTTGAGCCGTATGTATGTGTATGTGTATATAATAATATAATATATATATATACAAAATTATAAACGCAACACTTTTGTTTTTGCCATTATTTTTCATGGGCTGAACTCGACCTTTTTTTCTATGTACACAAATGGCCTATTTCTCTCCAAATATTGTTCACAAATTTGTTTAAATCTGTGTTAGTGAGCATTTCTTCTTTGCAGAGATAATCCATCCTCCTCACAGGTGTGGCATATCAAGATGCTGATTAGACAGCATGATTATTGCACAGGTGTGCCTTAGGCTGGCCACAATACAAGGCCACTCTAAAATGTGCAGTTTTACTGACTGTTTTTCAGACCCCCCCAATACAGTATCTGGTGTGACCATTTGCCTCACGCAGTGCAACACATCTCCTTCCCATAGAGTTGATCAGGTTGTTGATTGTGGCCTGTGGAATGTTGGTCCACTCCTCTTCATTGGCTGTGCAAAGTTGCTGGATATTGGCAAGACCTGAAACACGCTGTCATATACGCCGATCCAGAGCATCCCAAACATGCTCAATGTGTGACATGTCCGGTGAGTATGCTGGCCATGCAAGAACTGGGATGTTTTCAGCTTCCAGGGATTGTCTACAGATCCTTGCAACATGGGGCCGTGCATTATCATGCTGCAACATGAGGTGATGGTCGTGGGTGAAGGGCACAACAATGGGCCTCAGGATCTCATCACGGTATCACTGTGCATTCAAAATGCCATCAATAAAATGCACCTGTGTTCATTGTTCCTAACATACACCTGCCCATACCATAACCCCACTGCCACCATGGGCCACTCGATCCACAACATTGACATCAGCAAAACCGCTCACCCACACAACGCCATACACGCTGTCTGACATCTGCCCTGTACAGTGAAAACCAGGATTCTTCCGTATAGAGAACACCTCTCCAAGGCGCCAGACGCCATCGAATGTGAACATTTGCCCACTCAAGTCGGTTATGACGACGAACTGCAGTCAGTCTGAGACCCCTAATGAGGACGACGAGCATGCAGATGAGCTTCCCTGAGACGGTTTCTGACGGTTTGTGCAGAAATTATTTGGCTATGCAAACCGATTGTTGCAGCAGCTGTCCGGGTGGCTGGTCTCAGATGATCCTGGAGGTGAAAATGCTGGATGTGGAGGTCCTGGGCTGGTGTGGTTACACGTGGTCTGCGGTTGTGAGGATGGTTGGATGTACTGCCAAATTCTGTGAAACGCCTTTGGAGACGGCTTATGGTAGAGAAATGAACATTCAATCCACGGGCAACAGCTCTGGTGGACATTCCTGCAGTCAGCATGCCAATAGCACGCTCCCTCAAAACTTGCGGCATCTGTGGCATTGTGCTGTGTGATAAAACTGCACATTTTAGAGTTGCCTTTTATTGTGGACAGCCTAAGGCACATGCTGTCTAATCAGCATCTTGATATGCCACACCTGTGAGTTGGATGGGTTATCTCGGCAAAGGAGAAGTGCTCACTAACATAGATTTAGACAGATTTGTGAACAATATTTGAGAGAAATAGACCTTTTGTGTAAATAGAAAAAGTCTTAGATCTTAGAGTTTAGCTCATGAAAAAATGGGGGCAAAAACAAAAGTGTTTATTATGTTCAGTGTGTGTGTGTGTGTGTGTATATATATATATATATATATATATATATATATATATATATATATATATATATATAATTTAAATAGATATTTCTCTCAAACAGATGCAACCTGTTCAAATGTATATCTCCAATTCCAAAATAAAATAAAGGATGCTCTGTAAAATCTACTTAATTTGGGTTCTTTAACCACTTAAGCCCCGGAGGATTTGGCTGCTAAAAGACCAGGGGGTATTTTGCGATTCGGCACTGCGTGATTTTAACGGACAATTGCGCGGTCAAGCGACGCTGTACCTAAACGAATTTGACGTCCTTTCCCACAAACAGAGCTTTCTTTTGGTGGTATTTGATCACCTGTGCGATTTTTTGATCACGCGCTATAAACAAAAAAAGAGCGTCAATTTTGCAAAAATAACAATATTTTTCAAATTTTTTTTTATATGAAATTCCCAAAAAAAAAAAGTAAAAATCTAAATTTTTTAACATTTTCGGCCAATTTGTTTTATGCTACATATGTTTGGTAAAAAAAATCCCAAAAAGCGTTTTTTGATTGGTTTGCGCAAAAGTTATCGCGTTTACTAACAAAGGGAAAGATTTTTGTCATTTTTGTTGTGTTTTTTTAACGCGTAATGGCGGCGATCTGCGATTTTTTTTTTTTTTTTTTTTTTGCGACATTGCGGCCGACAGATCGGACCCTTGACTGACATTTTTGACACTTTTGGGGTTACCAGTGACATTTCTACAGTAATCAGTGCTATATATATGCACTGTTACTGTAAAAATACACTGGCAGTGAAGGGGTTAACTTTATTTGAGAGGGAGGGGCTGTGTGTGTCCCTAGGGGCGTGATTCTAACTGTGATTGGCTGTGGCTTGAGGTGTAGTTACACTGATCAACGGTTCTACATAGTAGAACCGTATGATCAGTGTCTACACAGGGAGAACTGACAGGCAGCTTGTTTACACAAGCTGCCTGCCTTTCTCCCTCTCCCCGACGATCGCAGAGTGACCGGCGGACATGGGGTCCGCCGGTCACACGCGCGGGGGGGTGCGTGACCGCGCGGGAGCACCCTCCCAGGCTAGTGACGTACCGATACGTCACTCTGCCTGTGAGGGGCTGACCGCCTCAGTATATGTTCATGCGGCGGTCGGCAAGCGGTTAACAGTGGAAAAGGGGGCAAATAGCTGTTTGTTTTTAGGGTTTACATACCCTTTAGTTTTGATTCAATAAACCCGGACAGTGCAAAGTCTGGTGCAGCTCTGCATAGAAACCAATCGGCTACCAGGTTTTTTGTCAGAGCCTAATTAAACAAGTTGAAGTTAGAAGCTGATTGGCTACCATGCACAGATGCACCAAATTTTGCACTCTCCAGTTCTAGTAAATCAACCCCTTTAAGTACAGAATCTTTCCAGTGTGTACTCTAGGCTCAGAGAGTCCATGTTTGTGTAAAGCTACTTGACCGTCTGATTTCCTCTCTGCCTTCACATGCTTCTATTTGAGTAAACTTGTAATTCTTTTTTCTCAGCTAAACCTTATTGGAGAAAAGGATGATACTCCTGTTCATTTCTGTGACAAATGTGGCTTGCCTATCAAGATATATGGACGCATGGTAAGTAAAAGTTTTATTTAGTGGAGCACAGGTATGGCTAGAAATAGAAGCTCTGGCTGTGAACTACCTAGATAATGCATATAGACGTATGGTGCCATGAGAACATTGTGTAATTCCAAAAAACAATGGTTTAGTCAGTATTTGTGAAATGCATAGCATATCCTGATCTAAGTATATATATATATATATATGAAAAACAGCAACATTTGCCTTTTGGCACTTTAATTGGTGAACTTTGTAAAAATGCTAATGCCAGAAACATTTCTTTCTATGTGCAGATTCCTTGCAAGCACGTTTTCTGCTATGATTGTGCTCTGCTGCATGAGAAAAAGGCAGATAAGCTGTGCCCAGGGTAAGTCATCTTAATATATTGTTATGCTTCAGTATATTTGATAGTTTTAATAGATCCACTTAATTTATTAACCTCCCTAACATTGATGTCTTGACATTGATTTTAGAAATCATATATAGGTGTTTGCCATTTGTCTTTATATCACACGTTCAACATCTATTGTCCCTTTTATTTGCAGTAAATTTCAATCTTTGTCAAGTATCTCCCTCTATTTTATTTCTGTTGCTTTAGGCATGTCATGACATATATATCCAGATCCCAACTATATACTCATAGGTGTAATTTTCTTTACTACTATATTCAGTACTGTGCCCCACATTTGTTTTTTGTTCTGCCACTTTTAACAGTGGATCCTAAACAATATGTGTATCATTTTCTTTTTATTTTATTTTGTTGTGTAATGTCTCTCTTTCCCCTTCCCAAAAGAACACTTGTTGAAGAAAGTACTGACACCTATAAACGTGTGAGGTAGGTTTTCAATAGAATAGTGATTTTAATTTTTTTTAAGGTCACAGGGTTGGTGGTGGAAATTTCTGCATTTTCTGTAAATGTGTGGTAAGAACCACACCACAAAAACGGTTTACTCAGAGTAGATGTAGTCTTGCTGTGGCATTTTATTAATACTACAAACAGATTTTATTCATCCCACTTAACTGAGCATGAATGAATATCATTCAGCAGTGGCCATCTGTTTTGCCCTATATATGGGTTGACTTTTGGCAGATTATATTGTAAGTAGCCTACTCAACCAGTTTGGGGTTACCCTGAATCTCACTAGTACCACTTGTTACTGCATGCATGTTTGCATGTAAAAATCTCAGTGTTTATATTTTTTATGGATATATCCCACCACAGAAACTCCTCTGTGAAATGCCGCATATGTCTAAATTCTGCTCTGATTAAATGTGTTCTTGAAATATTTTTTTGATGCAAATGTTGATGCTAAAACTGAAATCAGGGCTTTGTTATATTATGCAAGTTATGGAAAAAAATAAAATAAAAATGAACAAATATGGTAAAATGCTATGAGTAATATTCACGTATATGCGAAGATTGTATGTGTGGAAGGGTTAAAACACCTGTCAGTTTTTTTTGCTCTCTGCATCTGCTCTGGGCAGTTTTCTGTTTCTCTATTTGCACTGTTGACTATTGCAACGAGAACAGCAAGTAAAGAAAATTCTATCATCCTATGGTTATCACGAAGGCGTCATGCACACTGCTGCTGTTAAACTCAAGTTTTTGTGAGTTTGGGCATTTTTTTTTAACAGCCCTTAAACTCCCCTCTAGGAGTGTCCATCCCCTCTGTGTCCATGCACACATGGACGTTTTTAGCAGTTTATCAACTTGAGAGTTTATGGGCTGTTGCCTGAATGCCCTAAAATTGTGTTCAAAAGCAGTTCTTCTGAGCACAAGAATGCTGAATAACCCGCGTAAAGTCTAGGCACGTTTAGCACTTCAGTGTTTATTTCAATGGCTAGAATAAAATAAAATTCTGGCCAGTGAAAAAACTCTTAAACTGTTAGTCTGCTAAACTCCTAGGACTATAGGCAAAACTTTTTTTTTCTTCTTCTTTTTAGGGAAAGGGAATTTATGGGAAGTTTGTAACCCCTGTCAGATTGTTTTGCCATATGTGTCCCATTTGGGAGATTTCCCTTCACTTCTTGTCCCATAGCAAAAACAGGAAGTGAGAAGTCACCTGTGTCACCAGAAGTGGTGTCCCCATTAGAGGATATCCCTTCTATTGCTGTTCTGGGGACAACCCGCAATCTGGGATTTTTTTTTTTTACTTTCAATAACAGTAAGCACAACATATGACATGATCGAGAGGGTGACAGACAACGGTGAAAACCTGACAGGTGTCAGGTGTCAGGTAATCTGACAAATACTCTCTACTATCCAAAACGAAATTAAAAAAAGTTTTGCCTTGTTATACTTAAAAAAAAAAAAAAAAATTGACCAAGTCAACTTATACAGAGTTATTGTGCTCAGCGTATACAAATTCTAGTTGGCTGGCTATCTCTTGAAGCATTGACTTGGAATAAATATGTCATGTCTACATACTTGCTCAAAGGTAGAGACTGAGCACATTTTTAAGCTGTAGAATTTGCATTACAGCAAGAAAACTAGCATTTTCTAAAGGTGCAGTCAGCAAAGACAACGCACATTTCTCAGGACAAGTTTCCTTTAAGCAGAATTGTATTTTTCCCAGCTATAAAAAGATGTCATTGCAGTAGTGATTATTAAAGAGAACCTGTCACAAATATTGTCACAAATATTGGCAATTGAAATTGTATGATGAAAAATGCATAGGTTACAGTGAATAAAAAAAAACACTTGCAAACCAATAAGTAAATCCAGAGATATAGACAATTATGCAAATTCTGAAAATAGGGGCTTTAAATTAGTTACCATGGTCTGGTGACACACAACACCCAGGTAACCCTTGCTACAGCAACATATTGGGTCAAAAAGCAGGAATTAAGTTATAGATCCATGGTGCTGAGACACAACCTGTGCTGTTAAGCAGGTGAGCTGAAAGGTACCTTTATAAAAACACTCCCAAAAGGATCAAAACTGGTGTTAAATGCCCATTTTGAGTTGTTTGAATGTTTTGGTTTTGGGCGGGCTAGGTTGTGTAGATGTAATAATCCAAGGTATGCAAAAAAGTTGGGAATGAAGTTACCCTTCACCCCTAGACCTTGCATTAAAGCCAATGACAAGTTCTGGACCGGAAGGTTTTATCCACTTAATGACCAGGCCATTTTTGCGATAAAACACAGCCAATAAAAAAAATTTATAAAATCAAATTGTTTTTATCATTTTAGGCCAGTATGTAGTCTGCCACATTTTTGGTTAAAAAAAATCCATATAAGTGTATATTGATTGGTTTGCGCAAAATTTACTGCGTCCACAAACTAGGGGAAAGATTTATGGCAATTTTATTTATCTATTTATTTTTTTACTACTAATTGCCACGATCAGCGATTAAATTTTTTTTTTGGTGGGATTGCAACATTGCGGCAGACAGATTGGACTCATAACTGACACTTTTGAGGGGAACCAGTGACATTCTTACAGTAATCAATGATAAAAATATGCACTGTTACTGCACTAATGACACTGGCGGTGAACAGGCGATCAAAGGGTTAAGTGTGTCCCTAGGGGGTGCTTTCTAACTGTGTGGGGGATGGACTCACTAGATGAACATAGACCTGTGTTTCTGAATAGCAGGAACACAGAATCATCACAGTGTTCATCTGTGACAGGACGGGGATCTGCCTTGTTTACATAGGCAGTCTGCTGTTCTGTCTCTATGGGGAGTGATCATGGGTGGCCAGCGGACATTGCGTCCGCTGGACCCGCTGATTGGCTCCCGTCTGGCCAAGCAGCGCACGTGCCCAATGGCTATTACACATAACGATGTACAGGTACGTTGTTTCGCATAATAGAGCCGACCTTCCACAGTATATGTGCGGCGGCTGGTCGGAAAGTGGTTAAATTAATCTGCTGGTTTCCTAATCTATGACATTTGCTGAAAAAAATTCTGCTTGGTGTTTTTTTTTTTTGCTGCTTGCATCTATAGAAGATCATGTCAGGGAAATTTTGGCTATGTGAACCATATTGGAGGGTCTTGGACTAATATTTCTCCAGTAAGGTTTATTGTAGCCTTATGTTACTATTTATTCATCCTAGCAAGCACTTATTTTGGCATGAAGTTACCGTTTGGTCATAGGTCAACTTTATGACAGTATTTATCAGTACGTGGCAGGTTAACCTCCTGTACTGCAATGCACTGTCTTTCTTTGCTGATCTGCCTCTTTTTTTGGAATTGATCTTTTGAGACTGCAACACAGGGGACAGATGGATCTCATCTATAAACTGCTGTTCTGTAAATTTTCCTGTTTACATTCCGCAAGAAACAATGTAAAACAATACAGAAAATGTGAGGAAAAAAAATTTTAGAATGTTTGCATTTCAAGGAAAAAATGTGTTGCTATAATTTTTCATGCCATTTATTTTAAATTAAAACATCATTTTCCTAATCCCTCCATTGAGGGATACAAGAAGTCATGTACTGTCAGGTTATAATGCCACCCACAGGAGGATTGAATCCTGGTAAGCAAAAAAATTGCCAGCCCAAGATGACACCCTCCAACTCTATGCATGCTCCCATATTATTATTATTATTATTGTTTTTGCTAGTATCCTAGGAGGACATATGGACTTTATTCAGCTAAAAAGGTCTAAACTCTATTGCTAGCTATATTTTCTTCAATAATGTTCCTGCTACATTGCTGCCAAGCTTGTCTTTAAATGCAGCTATTTGCATTGGAGTGCTGGACCAGCCATTGTGGGTACTGGGTTCCATTTGTGGCGCTTTCCATACCTTTGTGTACTGGTAAAGGTTGGCCTTTACCGGACTGCTTTTCAGGTCCAGAGCCATGCCATTGCCTCTGCACTTGCCCTGTTTTTAAAGACTGACTTTGTGGGTAAGCTGTTTAGGCTGAGCACCAGCAGCTACTGCGAATCTAAATACGAGATTCTTGCTTTCCGTTGGTCTTTACCGTGAAAGGGGTTAACAGTGAGGGATTGATCACTGGCATCATTTGCTGCATGGAGTGTCTGTGCTGTCCTGCCATTCAGCTTAAAAGCACAGATATTGCCTACTCTGCTCTGTCCAGGGATGATTTAACTGCAGTTGTCCAGGATTTTATGAGCCACATTGCACTAATGATTACTGACTGACTGCAGAGGCCAGAAATGCTCTCTCCTGTCTTCCCCTGCAGAACTCTATCTGATCTGTCTGTGGCCTCTGAGCCTTCAGCTGCTGAGTCTCTGATACAGAGTCTCTCCAGTATTTGCACATCCTTGGATGCAGGATTGGCCATCAGTTTTCTGCCATTACTAACAAACTGAAGCTGCAATTTTGACTTTTAATAATGTGGTATGCACAACTTAGGAGCCTGTAGCCTCTACCAGGAGGTTCCTTTAAGGCTGTTCAAGACCTTTCCGGTGCAGCTGCTGTTCATAGTCTTTCTTTATAGAACTTGGAAATATTCACACAAGATATTTGTATTTCACAGGTATGTGCCAGTCTTGTACCCATTTTACATAGAATTTTATTAAAGTGGTCTGTCTGTCCCTTCTGTGGAGCTGGCAGTATCCTGTTTTAACAGTGTCCACCCCAGCAGTGGAGGATGCATCCATCTTTAAGGACCACACTGAAAGAATGCCTGAAGGCCTATTCTAGAACTGCACTTCAACCTGCCTTGCCTGGGATCCTGATCTGTTGAACTCTGACTGGTCTAAGTATGGCAGTTGATCCCTAAGTCACAAGAGTTTGGACCTCATGCCTGCAGCCTTGAGGTAGAATTTAGACATTGTTGGAGGTCTCCCCATTAGTGAAGTATCATTTATGCGTTGGTATGCAAAAAACATTTGCTCTGCGCCACCGCCGAGGGACAAGACCTCTTTGGGACTGTCCTAGATCTCCCATCAAAGATGCCAATGGTAACGAGTACTTATCCTCAGCGAAAGAAGTCAAGGTCTGAGTCTGAAGAGACTTGAAGAATGCCAGGAAAAGTCCTTTCTGTTACTCTGTGACCTCAAACTCTAGATCTAAACCCAAGTCTGGACATGTACACACCGAGGGTCAGGTTTCTGCATTTGCAGTCTTGTTCCAGAGACCACTGGCTTCCTATTTTTTGATCAAAAACTTTGCGTAGGATGTTTTTTCATGTCGCTACCCTGTGACTCTGTGGGATTTGGCACTTTAAAAAATGCCTCTTAAACTGATCCGGCATTTTTCTCTTTTCACTGTCGCTCACAAGGTTGTATTTCCTGTTGCCCTCACCTCTGTGAGATGTGAATCTGAGCTGGTGGTCTTATTCTGTAAAGAATGCTTTCTGGTCTTACACAAGTATAAGATGGTGTTGAGGCTCAGAACTTCATATAAGTGTTTTTTTTTTGTTTTGTTTGGGCCTTTCCACCAGAACATTGATTTTCTGATTCTAGTCCCCATATGAGTGAACCAGCTTCTCGTTGTACCTCTTCTCTATGGCCAGATAGACTTTGATCCAAGCTTATGGTCTTGGCATTGAGAGCCACCTTTTCCTGTCAAGGCATGCTACTTTTTTCGGAGCCTTTTGGCATTTGACTACTGTTTGTGAGGTTTGCTTGACTGTTACCTTGCCCCTGTTCACACATTCTCCAAGTTTTACCAGATGAATGTTCAAGCCTCACCTGATGCCAGCTTTGGGCTTAAGGACCTTTTTTATGTCACTTTTTGAGCTACAGGTAGTCCACAGTTTGTTTTGTTTTTTGTTTTTAATGGGCCTGTTAGACTGCTTTTTGGCATCCTGACAGTACAAGATGTCCTGTGTCCTTCAATGAAGAAGAGAGAAAATTAAAATTTTGTACTCCCTATAAAATCCTTTTCTTGGAGAGGCACTGGTCCCACCTATCTGTGTTCGTGATTATGCTCTTGATACTTTGTGCTTTACCACAAAATGGTGGCATGCTTGGGAGTAAGAGAAGTTATCCTGAGCTTTTTCCAGTGTCCAGTCCTCTTGTAGGTGGCAGTATACCTGCACAAAACAAGCCATTCTGTGTCCTTCAAGGGACTTTAAGAAAAGGATTTTATGTTATGTATAAAAGTTCTATTTTTCCTGCTTTTTAATGATTGCTTACCATGAAGTTTGATTTTTGCAGTAGTCACTGTGATTATCATCATTGGTACCATTCTTGAGCTTTGACAGACAAAACATTTACTAATGCTTGTCTAAGAGAAAATCTTTCACATGGTTTAAAATACATAGTTTGTTAAATCAGTTTCACTAAAATACCTTGCACAGTTCATGTTTGCATGTTTCTCATTAGGATTTCCCTGGACATTGACAATATGGTAGTAATCCTATTTTACATGTCACTGTGGGGTGAAAAATCTTATTTTTACAAAGTAAAGGCATCTGTGCTTAAATGTTCCTAACATTAAAAGAGAAGTGCAGGAATTAAAAAAATAAACATACTTATTCACCTAGGTGGATACAGCATAGATCTGATGCTGTATCTGTCCACTGCCGGCTCTACCCCTGTTTGTGAGCGATCAAAGACTGCTGATTGCAGTCTTTGACAGGTCATCACTGAGCACAGAGCAGTGACTACCAGTCACTGCTCTGTGCTCTGCCCCTCCAGCGCTTACTGAAGCACTGGACTGTGGAGGAGACGGTAGTGGCTGGCTCTGGTTCACACTCAGTGACATGCTGAGAGGTTGAACCAGCTGCTGGTCAGGCATCTGGGCAGATCCCAACATTGTTGGGATTCCTGCAGAGCCTGGACCGCCTCTTACATCACCCATCAGTGGGCTTTAGCCTACTGTCTGCTAAATCTGGGTCACAGGAGTGTAGTACTATATGCACTCCTGGGACCCATGGGAGATGCATGGCCGAAAGAGCTTTGGCTATACTTCTCCTTTTGGATTATAACTAAAGGCACGGTAAAGGAAGGCCCCATTGGTGAGATTTCCCTTCATGTCCTCTTCCATCGTCCAAAACATTAAGTGAGAGGGAATCCCTGGTTTCCCCATTTGTAAGATTACCCCCTCTTTTCCTGTTCTAGTGACAACCCAAAGTAAGGAAGTTTTCTTTCACTTTCTGTGAAGGTGGTAAACGGGACAAATCGAGAAAGGGGGAGAATCTAATCCCTCTCCACTCTTATCTAAATCATAAAAAAAGTTATGCTTTTAGATATAGCTTAAGACTGTTGTCTTCATTTCTTAGGCTTTGTGCTCAATTCACTAAGGTAACATGTCTGAATAAGAATTTTGATATTCAGCTTGGTGACTAATCCTAGAAGTGTAGTGTTGGTGCTGCCCTGTTGGACAGGAGGTGTATTAACTTAATACATAGGATTTCACTTGCTATAATACTTGTGTCAAACAATGTAAATAAATTCATAGGTGTTCTTCTCCCATAATGATAAATATTCAGATCTGGTGCACCTAAATCCTAAACACATTAAAAATCAAATCGTTCATACATATAGGTGTCCATATATCAAATAATGGCAAATAAAATAATAAACTGTGCCTTTTTACCTTTTTATAGCGCAAAATAAACCTAAAAATAAATAGTGCCAATAGAATATATCCACCAATACAGTGTGACTGGTGTATAAACAACAAAATAATATGATACTGTTAGGCCAAAAGTATATGGTGCAATCTGTTAGGCTCCTTTCACACGAACGATCCGATCAGATCCGCCTGTCAGTTTTTTAGGCGGATCTGATCGGATCCTCCATGCATCCCTATGGGGCAGCAGATTTCAGCGGAGACATGTCCGCTGACATCAGCATCCGATCCTATCCGTGAAATCCAGACGGATGGAAACCCTATTTTCCATCTGTCCAGGGAATAGGATCGGATGAGAGCAGACAGGTGATCCGCTCTCATCCGATTCCCCATAGAGAGCAGCAGGGCTCTGACACCTCCCTCTCTGCACACAGTGCGGAGACGGAGCTGTCATCCGCCCGCTCAGCGGGGATCGGCGAACCGATTTATTAACATTGCTAAGCCCTGGGAGATAACTATAAACACGTTTTACAATGTATAAATTCGTTCTTTTAGGCTCCGTTCACATATTGGCATCCCAGATCAGATTGGCTTCCTGGACAGAATCGCCGTGATTCTGTATCATGGCAAATCGCAGGACGCCCCTGCGATTCCCATCACTTCCAATGACACCCCAAACGCAGTGCGATCTTTGCCGTGATCGTCGCCCAACAAATTGTGGTAAAATTGCGCAAACAGAATTTCTAATACTTTTTTGGGGCCACAGGCGTCCTGCGAGTCTGTTTGCGCCATTTTACCGCAATTTGCCGGGTGACAATCGCAGCAAAATCACACACCGTTTGGGGGGTGCCATTTGAAAATGACGGGAATCGCGCAGTAGGAATTTACTTAGAACCTCCAAATATCTATATATATATTACATTTTAGAAGAGACCCTTGAGAATAAAATGGAATAATATTTTATGTCACACTGTATTTGCGCAGCGGTCTTTCAAACGCAATTTTATGGAAAAAAAATACACTTTAATTAATTAAAAAGAAAAACTAAACCGTAAAGTTAGCGCAATTTTTTGTATAAAGTGAGAGATGATGTTACGCCGAGAATGGTTATCTTTGTTCTAAGCAAATAAATCGTGATTCTCATTTTATCCAGAATCGTGCAGCTCTAGATTACATTAATACACCTCCAGTCTAACAGCTCAGCACCATCACTACACTTTGTTTCACTCACTAGTCACGGATTGGCTAATCAGTGTCTGCAGCAGTTAGCAATCTTTTCCTACGTTTTAAGTGGTAGCACGGGAGCAACCAACCCTACTAGAATACTGAAATCTCGCTGGACCTGAAAATATCTCATATATATATATATATATATATATTATTTTGCTGATCAGTTGCTTGATTTCAAATTCAGTCGTTCAGACAGGAAATTAAGAATTGCACAGCTATAGTTTGCAGCATCCAGGGACCATCAGGGAGGAGCATGCATGCCTAAAGGGATGGCAGGAATGTGTTCTGTAATAGAGCACTTGGACTCTTGAAGGAAGATCCAAGGCAGAGTGTTGTGACATTAACAGGAGCCTGTTAGCCCCTCCCACCAAAGAAGTCATTCTTGGAAATAAAATGATTTTATTGAAAAATTGTATTTACATGCTGACTGTGGGGAGGGGGAAACAAGGGAAGGTATTATATTCGTATAATACACTTCAGTTTTAACATTTATTATATCAGTGAACAGACACATAGTTGGTGTTATGTATATGTACAGTACATGATATATTTGTGTGTCTTTAAATAATGCTGTAATAATTTCCAAGTGCAGTTGTCAGCATTGTAATATGAAGACCCAGCCTAACTTACAAGTTGTACTGAGAAACTAGCTGCATGGTTTCCCTGGCACTGGCCTGTTAACCCCCAAAGAAACCTGGGAAGTAAAGGACCCATTCAGACTTGTCTGTCTGTGTTAGCTAAGCTTAATATTTAAAGCAGGAGTAAAGCGGTCTTTTTATTACAGAAGAGAGGCTTTGTATGTCTCTTCTGTCATAGATGCTTCTTCCTGCCTGTAGCACTTTTCTGTACGCAGAGCCGTGCTTGCACAGGTCAGTAACCTAGTACTGAAACCAGAAGCTGTCACATTATTAGCAGTTGCAAAAGGAGGTCAGCAGGAGCATCTTAAATACTTCTCAGTTTGGGTTTCCTTTAACTTAAAGTTGTACTGGGCAAAATAAAAAATGCAAGGCACACAGCTTATACTATAAGTGTTAGTTCTTAGGATGTACACTGCAAAACACTATCTACATCTTTATAATAGTTTGCTATATAATCGTTTTGTTCCTTTTTACAGTTGCAATGATCCAGTCCAGCGAATCGAGCAGTGTGCCCGCGGAACTCTGTTCATGTGCAGCATTGTGCAAGGATGCAAAAGGACATATTTGTCCCAGAGAGACCTGCAGGCACATATTAACCACCGGCATATGAGAGCTGCAAAACCAAATCGTCCACAGCCTGAACCAATCCATCCTCCAATGGCTCCACCACCTACAGAAATGCCTGACCGTTTTATAATGCCCCCTGATAAGCACCACTTGAGCCATATGCCTCCTAAACAGCACATACTGATGCCCCCACCACCAATTCAGCATGTGCCTCATGAGCATTTTAATCAACAGCATGAAGATATGCGTGCTTCCCCGGGAGATATGTCTATGGCACCACCACCTCCTCGCCCAGTTAGTCAAGATGCTTTCCGAATTAATACTAGAAAACACAGCAATTTAATAACTGTACCTATTCAAGATGATTCCAATTCTGGGGCCAGAGAAGCTCCTCAGGGACCTGGTCCAGCTCTTCACCATCCTGAGTATCCTGGTCAACCTGTGGTAACGCACCCTCACCATATTATGCCCCCACAGCAACATTATGCTCCTCCTCCTCCACCACCTCCACCAATTAGTCATCCAATGCAACACCCACCTCAGGCTGCTGGTACACCTCATATGGTATACAGTCAAGGACCCCCACCACCTATGACGACTGCTCCGCCACCAATTACCCCTCCACCTGGACATATAATAGCTCAGATGCCACCATACATGAATCATCCACCACCAGGACCTCCACCACCCCAGCATGGTGGTCCCCCTGTAAATGCCCCTCCTCCACATCATTACAATCCTAACACTTTGCCACAGTTTAATGAAGAGCAAGGAACTCTCAGCCCACCTTTCACACAACCTGGGGGCATGAGTCCAGGTATATGGCCTGCACCTAGAGGACCACCACCACCTCCACGAATGCAGGGTCCTCCGACCCAAGCACCTATTCCTGGACCACATCATCCGGATCAGGCTCGGTACAGGCCATATTATCAATGATTTGTGTTTACTGAACTTGCTTGATTTATTTTTATGCTTAAGTTGAGAACTTACATTAAAAGCATAGAAACTTTGTTGAGGATTCTTGTACATACATTATTATGTTCGATATTCTATTCCTAATTATGCCATTGTGCATACATTATAAAAAAGTGATTATTTTTTTGTGTGTGTGTTCTCATTGCATAGCACTAACAATTTTGTCTCTTTACCACTTTGCTTCCAAGTCTTACTTTTTGTTACAGCACATGATTAGGTATCATTTTGTGATGCTTTTATGAATGTATGTTTAGATGTACAGTTGTATCCCTTGCTCTCCAAGATAGTGTGAAAAATGTGCAGTTTTAACTGCTATATTGTAGCTGGTATTTTTACCAGTGGTTAAATAAAAACTGTTCCCACAAGCTACTGAGCTTTCCTGCACATTTGTTTTCAGTGTAACTAAAACAAAGTATGTACTTTTTATGTATTTAATGGTTCACAGGAGAATTTGATTGAATACAGTCCAACATTACTTGCTTGAAAGACAAAAAAAAAAAAAAACGCAAAAGAATATACAAGTTAATTTTAAAAGGTGCATGTAGCTGTTGTTTTTTTTTTTTTTTCTTGTGCCATACATTTTATTAATGTATGACAAAAAAACATGCTAAACTGTAACAAGAGCAACTTATATCTATGACAAATGGAGTAAATAGTCCTAGAGTAACATACATGGTACAGATACACCCACAGCATGCAGTATGTACTTGCGGGCGGCAGCTACAGGCTAAGTGTTGTACCCGTACGCTGCTTAGTACTGGCATGCCCCCAGTGTGCGTTCAAACCCTAGTTATGAGGTCCGACCTCCCTTCCATTCCCTCCTGCAGGTGGCAATCCAACAACAGCTTTGACGGCTGATTTATATGTGCAGCTTACATTTTGATTTGAACATATATCACCGACCCGCAAAGGCAAGAGGAATGCAGAGCCAGTGCTTAGGAAATTCTTAGCAACATGGGATGAAGTACTACATAGGTGACAGACTAACTAAAAAAAAAAGTAATCTATGGATTTTTAGTCTTCATTTGTGCAAATTATTGATGAGCATTGTCTGTCTTTTGATCCATGAACATGTATTATAGGGCCTAGTAATGAAAGAGGTAGTCGGTTAAAATGCATGATTGTTAATAATGCATGAAAATGAGCATGGAAAGGTGTGATTCCAGCCTAAAAGTACTCGCAGCATCCTTTTCTTTTCCTGTCTGTCTCTTGTAGGGGGACTCAAGCATCTGATACCTGTGTGTGTAAATGTATGTATATTACAATACCTTTAGGGTTTTTCTTTATTATTTACATATTATAGTACAGTAAGCTGTTGATTGCAAGATATTGCCATGAAACCACCTAATAGGCTCTGGGGGAAGTAATTGCGCTTAGTCAATTCCTAAAACAGTCTACCTGTGTATTTTTAAGTGTAAAAAGGTCTTAATTGAAAGGAGAATTCCAGCTTTTAAAAATAATGCAAGCCGTAAAAATATGCATTTATAATTTTTTTGCATTTGAGCCTTTAAAGCACTGCAATTGCAGCTAGTGGATCATGGGTGCAATGCTCCAGCTCCGGCAGACTATTCCTCCAGCCCCTCAATTACAGAGCTGAAGGAAGTATCAATGGACTATTTCTGATCCATTGAGAACTTGGAGTCCCTTTGCCGCTGTAATTATCAATCCACAGCTTCCTTTAAGAGTGTGTGTTTGTGGGGGGGGGGGGGGGGGGAAATGGGGAGCATGCTGACTCTAAGGCGGACCATAGATGAAGCAAATTTCTTTCCTGCAAGCACAGGTTACAGGAAAGAAATTTGCACAGTGCTGAAAGGGGAATCCATTGTGTTCTCCTGGTGGGGGAAACGATTATCACATGTAAAATCTGGCAGGCTGGCTGTACAAGTTGATCAATCGATCAGCTTGGGTACATTCAGCCGGCCCGTACATGAACCCCAAACTACAGCAAAACAAGTCTGGAATAAGGTTCTGAAGAAGCACCAGTTGGGGTTGGGTTACAAAGAATATCCCATACTATACATGTCACCAAGACTACTGTTAAATCCATTTTAAAATGTGTGCCTAGAGGGGTCTTGACGATTATATGTCTTGCATGGTAGCACTAGGGTCCTTGGTTCGAATCCCAACCATGGCACTACCTGCCTGGAGGTTGCATGTTCTCCGTGTGTCTGAGAGGGTTTTCTCCCACACTTCAAAGACATGCTAAAAGGTAATTGGTTTCTGTCTAAATTGTTCCTAGTATGTGTATGTATGAATGTGAGTTGGGGACCTTAAATTGTAAGCTCCATGAGGGCAGGAACTTGTGTAAATGTACAATATTTATGTAAAGCGCTGCGTAAATTGATGGTGCTATAGAAGTACCTGTGATAAATGTATAGAATTTTTTTTTTTAATGTTTAGAGTAGGGAAAGGGTTATTTTCTGCTATCTGAGCCACATTGGGGACATTTCCATTCACTTCTTGTCTCAGAGATGAAATACCACACTTAGACTGTTGCTGTCATAACAAGGTGTCTCAGTGGAAGATTTCCCCATAACTCTTGTTCTGGGGACAACTCTTAAGTCATCATGCACACAGGCAGTTTTTACAGCCCCTTTTAGGAGTGTTAGGTATTTTTTTCCATGTTCTATGGCCTCATGCGCGCACACAGGTGTTTTGAAGCTGTAAGTGGCATAGGCGTTTTCAAGCTGCAAAAAAAACCCAGGGCCAGCGCATTCGGAGGACCGGCAGTGCTTTGGGGTGGGGGTTGCAGAGCCCCTCTTACCCCAAAATACCCACCCCCCCTATGTTGAGGGTTTGTGGCCTGGTATGGTCCGGGGGGTGGCGCTTTCTTGCCCCCCTCCCCTTTTCTGACCCGTTGGGCTGCATGCTTTGAGATGAGGGTCTGGTATGGGATGGGGGAGGGGGGGGGGGACCACGACGACCCCACATCAGTGTTTTAAATTTTTTTTTCCATTTTGGTGTGGGGTTTCCCTAAAGATCCATACCATACTCAAAGGGCCTGGTATGGAACTTAGGGGGACCCCACGCTGTCTTTTTTTTTTTTTCCATTTTGACATGGAGGTCCCCACAAGTCGGATCATCATCATCCGACTTCTATTCAAATCAGTGGGCTGAAAGACGGCTCTCATAGGCAACTATTGATTTTAAATAGAGGCAGAGAAATGCTGCCAAAAGCTAATGTGGCTAAACATGCATTAACGGCAATGGAAAAAGCTACTTAAAGCACGTTTTTACAGCAGCTTTTTCCTGGTGTTGGTAGTGACTTTACAGGTCATTTTTTCCTAACTCAATGTGTGCATGAGACCTAAAATTAAGGATTTTCCCTTACTTTCTTCCTCTTAAATTGATTGTCTTTTTTTCCCATAAAAATAACAAACATGTTATACCCACCTGCTTTGTTGCAGTGGATTTGCACAGAGCAGCTCGGATCATCCTCTTCTCGGGTCCCTCTTCTGTGGTCCTGGCCCCTCCCTCCTGTTGAGTGCCCCCACAGCAAGCAGCTTGCTATGGGGGCACCCGAGCCAAGTCGCAGCTCCCTGTGTCCATTCAGACATTGAGCCCTGACCTGGCCTCGCCCCCTTCTCTCTTGATTGGCTAGCTGACTTTGATTGACAGCAGCCAATGACGCTGCTGCTGTGTCTCAGCCAATCACGAGGATGAATCTCGGATGGCTGAGACACTCGTGGACAGGGAGGGACCTCAGGTAAGTGTGAGGGGGGCTGAGGCACACAGAAGGCTTTTTATCCTAATGCATAGAATGCATTAACCTAAACCTCTTTTAAGACAGTGGGATTGCCTTTATCTGGCCCTTGAGGCACTATTAGTATTATCCCTTTCACTGACACTAACAATGTGGCACTATTCCTTCCATTAATACCAATGATGGGACACTGTTCCTCCAACTGATGCCAATGATGGGGCATTGTTTACCTTCAGGGCATTTTGCACTCACACTGGCTACAGTCTGGCCCCTCAAAGTCTGAAGGACAGTAAACTGTCCCTTTGGAAAGTTTGGAGACCCCCTGCTCTAAACGAGATTATGGGACGAATGATCGTTTGTTTTTTTTTTTTTACATGGTAGTCTCCAAATCGAAAATGAATGGGTTACTAAAGTATGAAATCTCTCGTACGACAGAATAAAAATTGGAAGTGATGTCATGTATTTGTGTTGTATTTTGGGATGAAAACTGTACTGCATAAATGAAAATTGTACCTAAAAAAAAAAAAAAAAAAAAAAAAAAAAAAGTAATGTTTCTGACTTCGGATAATTTCGTACGAAAGCTGTGTACTAACAATCAGATTATCGTACGATCGCTTAGAAAGCAGTATTTTCTGTACAATTAAGGCTCATACACATGGTCAGACAAGACAATGGTCACCATTACAAATTAGGTTATTCTTAGACGGCAATAAAAAAATGTAACAGAGGGTGTAACCCTTCTCTACCCAAAACTAAATTAAAAAGTAAACGTTTTACCTAGAGGTACTTTAAATCTCAGTGTTGGGTAAGGGGCAGTTTTTGATGCACCTTGGGTTTGTGTTGATGGGCAGATGCAGCATACCTCCAGGTGTATTCTGTTCTCATTTGATATGTGGCTGGAGTTCATGCTTGGCATCCATCATAGGGTCTGCTGGCCAGCACCTATACCTATGGTACATTCAAGTCAGCACTTTTGAATGTGGCCCTTCTCAATGGGGCAGGAACTGCAGATGCATTTCATTCTTCAAAGAGAATCTTCCATGTTTTTAATGTTTCATAAATGAATGAGATTGACTTAAGTAAATCAGTTTCCGGCAGTGCCGATCAGTCTATGCTGATGGTGGGGAAGTCTCGCTGCTGTCACAACACAAAGACTCAGAGGGGAAGGGGGGTTCCCCCATTCACATCGAGTGTGATAAAGGGGGAATAAAGTCATTTTTTTTTTGTTCAACTCGCTGGTTGAATGAAAAAAAATATGAATCCTCTCTGGGTTGCTTTAGACTAGCAAATTTAGATGGACCCGACAAACAAATAAAAGCTGAATTCCAGCTAACACTTTTTGCAGTTACCGCTACAGTTTTGTTTTTTCCTTTCATTTTATGTATTGTGTAAACGTTTGACATAAATAAACAAAAGCTGATCATTGTAACCACCCCTGTCAGTGTTAAAAGGTTTGTCTCAATTCTCCAACTGCTACTTTTGATGGACAGTTTGGTCTGTTAAAGTAAGTGGAGAAAAAAACACTTACAGGTCAAATCGCCAGATGAAAATAAAGGAAAAATGCTTAAAAAAAAAAAAAAATCCAGCTATGGCATCTAAGAACTGGTAAGCTGCAACATATTACATTTTTGCTTTTGGGTATAGTTAAGCTTTAATTATTTAGATCTTGGAGAGGGGGGTAAAAAAAAAGGCGCACAATCTTGTGAAGAAAATCACCTACATTGGGTAGCTAATGTCTCTTGTTATAAGTAACAGTCCGGATATTCGTTAGATGATGAGAGACAATCCCCCCCCACTCAATGGCTTTTCTCTTGTATGAGGCACAAAAAGGACCTAACCTGTAAATGGTAAGTTATCACTTATACCAGTGATGGTGAATCTTGGCACCCCAGATGTTTTGGAACTACATTTCCCATGATGCTCAACTACACTGCAGAGTACAGGAGCATCATGGGAAATATAGTTCCAAAACATCTGGGGTGCCAAGGTTCGCCATCACTGACTTATACCAAGTACAGATTTGTTTCATGCTTAGTAGTGCCTACAGTAAGTGTACTGTTCCTCTGGCAGTGTAAGTCTTATCAGTTTGCTCAAACTAATGGAAAATAGTGATATTCAAGTACATTTTCCTGTAATTTATATAATCTCAGTTCGGTTGGCACTGTCTTGACATATAGACTTTAAAGAGTTTTGCAGGTCCTCCCTCTAGTAAAGTGGAACTTCACACTCTCAATTAACATGGACTATTTTTAATCCTTATGCTGCTGGCATTAGTTAATATATAGGAAAGTATATCATAATATTTACTTGTTTTACACTTTCTTGTTACATTTCTTTAGTTACTTCCTGGTTTCCACGCCTAGGCAAATTACTGTATGTCATACATCCCAAGAGTCTTCAGGAGAGAAGGGAGGGTTCTCAGCTCAGCCTATGCCTGAGCTAAGGGCAGATGGATTCCAGAAAGTAAATGATACATGCATCATCTGCCCTGACTCAAGATGGCCACAGCCAGAAATGCTAGGGGGTGTTTTTCAAAATGATTTCTCAGCAAAATAAACCGACCGATTATGCACTTTCCCCGACCAAAGTGGCCGATATTGCTGATATTTCAGAAAGTGCATGTACCGGGGTGATGCCTGCAGCTAGAGGCATCACCCCAGTACCGGCGTCCATAGCCGACGGTCGGCTGTCTTGTAACGACAACCGATGTGGCTAAGAAGCCGCTTGGCTGTCATTACAAGGAGCAGGAGGGGACATTCCCCCACCTCCCGTCGCCTTCCGTGTCTCCCCCGGGTCTTCCTATCCACCGGGAGACCCGGGCAACCAGCCTGCACGGCCGCCGAAGAGCCGATCAAAGCCGCATTCGGGTCTCCATGTAAAACCTGGAAGTGATGTCATGATATCACTTCCAGTTACTCGGCGCCAGATTAAAAAAAAATGACAGCATTCAAAACAGCCAAACTTGGCGTTTTGAATACTTTTTAAGTGCAGAGGAGGGGTCCCTCCACAAGAGTGCCTGTCAAGTGATAAAAATAAAAAAATGTTTTAAATGTACGAAAATATCGCCCGATATGCAATGGCCAAAATATCGGTATCTGCAACGAAAAACGGTCGATCACTAAAATAAAGCATGAAGACAGGAATGGATGGGGGGGGGGGGGGGATTGCTTTGAATAATACGTATGAATTAAATAGCATTTTTGGTTTGTGATGTTCAGATGCAGTGCAGTTCCACTTTAAGAAATGCCACCATGAAAACAGGCAACATAAGATGTAAAAGTGATATTTAAAATGAATGTACGTTAAAAATGTAACCTTTAAAAAGAACCCTGTTATTTATTTTCCCTTTAGCAGCAAGTATACAAGAATGGCAGTTTCTGGGTTGGTAGTAACCTCTTATTCCAGCAAGCATATATTTTGTCTATCCCTGGTACACTCATGAGAAATGATAAATTACACATCCATGAAAACATATTTCATATAAACCTAATTTATTCAATTGCAAAAAAAATATGTCACAGAAGTATCCACTCTTTAGTGAAAATAATGGCAGTGCTTTAGTTCTTCTTTTTGAAAATCTGGAGGCAAACTTGATCTTCACATGTTAATTCCTGAAATAACAGAAAAGGAAAGGTATTAGGTTTGGGTGGTATAATAATGAAAGATAGGTAAAGTGGTGCTAGAGGGATGTATAACAAACATAAAATTAGCAAAACACCATAATAAAATAGGAAAGTCCATTGTAAAAGTCCATGAGATGAAAAGTAATTAGGCAGCATCGTAAGAGTGAAGCCGTTGTTTCAAAACGTGTTACCGCCCATTCAAGCGCCAGCACGTCCTCCGTAGTGACGTCACGTCCGGCACTGCACCACCATGCGTTCCATGCTGGTTACAGCAGCGATCAGCCGCATCCTGCTTCCATCTAGTGACATAGCCAGGGCTTGTGGCTGCTACAATACCCAGACGGCTTGGAGAGGCCTGGAAACCGACGAGTTCTAACTATTCTAGCCTGTATTACTCATCAGTCTTGTGAGTTGCCACTTGCTTTGATTTTATTAAATTGTTTGTTTTAATACTGCACTGAGACTGGCGCCCCTCTGTTCCTATTAGGTTTGGGTGGAACTTTCCTAGTGACGGTGCGGCACGCTGCATCTAAGCAGCTTGTCCTAAAAAAATGTAGTGATTTGCTCTTTTTAGGAGTAGCATTGAGTTCGCTAAAGTTTGAAGTAGAACTGACCTCAAAAAGTAAAAGCTTATGTTATAGGGAACATCTGAAGATGGTAATTTTGTCTAAATGTACCCTGAAAATGTATTTTTGTCTTGAATTTCTCCTGAAAATAGCAATGCACTTCCTGGTTTGTGGGCGTGCCTAGGCACTCTTAAGCCAGCCATACACGGATCAAAATTTGGCCACTTCAGAAAGGACCAGCCAAGTTTTCATCTATGTATGGGCAGGCTGATTGTAGCCAAGTCGATCCATCAATTGACTTGGGTATAACCAACCTATTTGATCTTTTTCACATGCAATTACTGCCAGCGGCGATAGCCGCTAGCAGTAATCATTGTGTTCCTCTAAATGTGTTGATGGGGGAATTAAGCAATTTTTTTTCTTTCCATCTGTAGTGGAAGGAAAGAAAATCAAATCATCTATGCGCTGCATGCAGTGTGAGAGCTAATATATGGCTTCCTCTGACTAGTAGTTTCAGCCTGGTTTGCTTTTGATCCATTTTTGCAGCGTGTTTTGCGTTTTTACACCCGTGTTTTCAAAGTTTTTAATGCGCTTTTTGATGTGTTATGCCTTTTTTTGGCCAGTTTGTTGTTGGGCAGATTAAAAAAAGCAAAACGCGTCAACAACACACTACATGCTTTTCTGCAGCATCTCCATTGAACTCTATTAAACCAAAAACTCAGTTTTTGTTAAAAAAAAAAAGTAAATGACCCTTATCAAAAACACAGAAGCTGCAAAAAGCATAGATGTGAACGTATCCCATAGGAAACCATGTTAAATGGACTGTAGTGCGTTTTTGCAAAAAGCACATAGATGCGAACCAGGCTTTGGATATTTGGCATCTTTGGACTAATAATGTGCAATATATTACATTTTTATCTTTGGTTTTAGACCCATTTTATTGTAAGGCAAAGGACAACTACAGTGGCTGAAGCTTCTTTCAAGTATTTATTGATATGTCTCCACTGGTGAGGTTTACCCTCATTTTCTGTCCCAGAGGCATGACAGGAAGTGAAAAAGTTCTCCAAAGTGAAGGGAAATGTTAATAATGGCATATCTGTCTCTATTGAAAATTATCCCCTCAATTCCTCTACCAGTGCCAACTAGCAATTTAGATATCTCTATCGCCTTTTGGCAATGTTCACAAGAGGGGGAAAACATCAAAAACCTGAACAGGGCCCTATAATTTCCCCATTCTATCCTAAACTAGAAAAAAAATATTTTTTTTAAAGTTCTACTTTAAATAATGGATATTAGCAATATTGTTGGCTCCTGCTTAAGCGTTTATGCTCAGTGCCATAGTCTGGAGTTCTGCTAGGCTGCATCATCAACAAAGACCACATGTCCTCACCAGATAGAGTTTGTCGCCCTCAATCCAGTGCTTCCAGCCACGATTATTCTTTTCTCCTTTTTGAACACAGACAAGCTTGTCCCCGTCCCAGGATACTAAGGTCTGTGAAGTAGACAAAACAAGCCTTGTCAACAATAGGTCAAGTTCTATTAGAGCCGAAAATCCTAATTGTAGAAGCTAGTACCTTCACTGCCCTGTTGTCCAAGCCCTTCGTTTGTTCATCGAATTCCACTCCAACCGTGAAGTCAAGAAAATAATTCCGAAATGTGCTGAGTGTCTTTGTTTTAAACTCGTCTCCATTCTGGATTAACTCTTTGGTTTGGCTCAAGTGAGCAGCAATCTTACGAGTAGCAAAATCAATGTCTATAAGAAAGAAAAAGAAAAACAACAGGTCAGGCCTTGGTATCTTCGCCCTGGGCACTAGATGACCTTGTCCCAGCACTGGGTATATGCAAGCTGGTCCTTGTGAGCATCTGATGTGCCCATCGTAATTCATATAGGTGCTATATTGGCACATCTCTGGGAATATATAAAAAACATTTTATTTTGCCCTTAGAAACCAATTATTTTGGTAATTGTAGCATAACCAGTGGCAAAGTCTGTTTTACTACCTTGTCCTGAAACTGCCAATAATTGTGTCTTGTTGCGATCAATGTCCATATTTCCCATCCTGACTGGATGTCCATTATTTCCCATTATGTCCAGTATTTCCCATCCTGACTGGACGTCCATTATTTCCTATTATTTCCTATTATGTCCAGTATTTCCCATCCTGACTGGATGTCCATTATTTCCCATTATGTCCAGTATTTCCCATCCTGACTGGACGTCCATTATTTCCCATTATTTCCTATTATGTCCAGTATTTCCCATCCTGACTGGATGTCCATTATTTCCTATTATGTCCAGTATTTCCCATCCTGACTGGACGTCCATTATTTCCTATTATGTCCAGTATTTCCCATCCTGACTGGACGTCCATTATTTCCTATTATTTCCTATTATGTCCAGTATTTCCCATCCTGACTGGACGTCCATTATTTCCTATTATGTCCAGTATTTCCCATCCCGACTGGACGTCCATTATTTCCTATTATTTCCTATTATGTCCAGTATTTCCCATCCTGACTGGACGTCCATTATTTCCCATTATTTCCTATTATGTCCAGTATTTCCCATCCTGACTGGACATCCATTATTTCCTATTATCTCTTATTATGTCTAGTATTTCCCATCCTGACAGGACGTCATATGACGTCCTATCAGGAAGTGCCAATCGCGGGGCCGTGCAGCAGCACGATCTGCCACCTGGCAGTATCCACGGAACAGGGCCAATGACTGATCAGAGTTCTTTCATGCCATCCAATCTGTACAATTGTGTTGCTAGCTTTGACAGCTAATCACAACAAAACAGATTGAATGATTCAGTTTCATTCAGTAAAATGTTTGCTTATAGCAATGTAATTCACTGCTGTAAGCAAACATTGTGTAGAAAAAAAAAATCCCGATCACTTCCTCAGAACAGTTCAATATTACTATGGTAACATTATATTGCTCTGGTCACAGTGTGTTAAAAAAATCATAAAGAAAAAAATGGAAAATGACAAATCTACCATTTTTTTTTGTACTGTCACCAGTGTCCCTGATCACCACTACACCAGTTATATGACAAGGCTGTACTGCATTAGTGACAGTATGTAAAAAAAAAAAATAATAAATTGTGAAAAATGTTTTTTTTTTTAAGTTTCTTCAATCTCCAAAAAATGATGACTAAAAATTACAACTTTAAAAAACCTGCCATGCCTCTTACTAAATACCTTGGACTAGCCACCTTCCAAAAAAGGGTAATTTGGGGGTATTCATACTGGCATTTTAGGGCCTCAAGAAATTAGGCCCCTTTCACACAGTCCGTCCGTCGGACGGACTCCGTTTATCTCAGCGGGGGATCGATCCGCCGATCCCCCGCTAAACAGGAGGATAACAGCTGTTCTCTGCACTGTGTGCAGAGACACAGCTGTCAGTTCCCCATACATCTCTATGGGGGAATCGGATGGGAACGGATCGTCGGTCCATTCTCATCCGATCCGATCCAATCCGCTGGACGGATGGAAAATAGGGTTTCCATCCGTCCAGATTTGACAGATCGGATCGGGTCGGATGTCAGCGGACATGTCTCCGCTGACAACCGATGCCCCATAGGGATGCATGGAGGGGACCGTTCAGATCCGCCAAAAAAACGGACAGGTGGATCTGAATGGTCCGCCTGTGTGAAAGGGGCCTTAGATAGTCTGTCAGTACATCAGAAATGATCAATTTTCAGATAATTACCATCGTTTGTGGACTCTATAACTTTTCTACAGACTAAATAATGTACAATGATGCTGCAAGTTCAGCCCAAAATGCAGCAGAGTACATTTTGGGCTGAATTTATGAAGAACAATTATTTATTAGCAACATGTTATAACTTTCTCTTTATTTTTTTTATTTCAGTCTTATTTTATTTATTTAGCAAAAAAATAAAAAACCCAGTGGTAATTAAATACCACCAAAGAAAAGCTCTGTTTGTGTGAAAAAAAAAATGATAACAATTTAGTTTGGGTACAGCGTTGCATGACCACAGAATTTTATTCAAAATGTCGACAGCACTGAAAGCTGAAAATTGGCCTGGGCAGGAAGGGGGTAAAAGTGCCTGGTATTGAAGTGGTAAATTGTCAATGTTTTTAGGATGTTTCACTAATAAATAACATTAAAGGGTTGATTTACTAAAACTGGAGAGTGCAAAATCGAGTGCAGCTGTGCATGGTAGCCAATCAGCTTCTAACTTCAGCTTGTTCAATAAGCCCCGTTCACATTGGGCCGATTTGACATTTCAAATTGGAGCCAATGGCCGGCAAGGGCACCATCCGAATCAGTGTGACGCTGACTTTGTGGCGCCAAACCGATTCCCAAAAGTAGTTTCTGCACTACTTTTGGCAACTTCGGGGGGTGATTTCAATAAACATCTGTGCAGGAAGCTGCATGGATGTCTGTGAAATCGCCCCTGAACTCGCATTGACATGCGGGTTTGAAATCATGTGAGTTCAGCGGATTTGAAACCCGCCCTCAGTGTGAATGAATGCTTAGGCCCCTTACACACACGGAGTCCGTTCAGATCCGCCTGTCAGTATTTTTGGCGGATCTGAACTGATGCCCCATGCATCTCTATGGGGCATTGGATGTCAGCGGAGACATGTCTGCTGACATCCGATCAGTAAAATCCGGACGGATGGAAACCCTATTTTTCATCCGTCTGGCGGATCGGATGAGAACGGACAGACGGTTTGTTCTCATCCGATTCCCCCATATAGAAGAATGGGGACCTGACAGCTCTGTCTCTGCACACAGCGCGGAGACACAGCTGTCATCCTCCTGCTCAGCGGGGGATCGGCGGATCGATCCCCCGCTGAGAAAAACGGAGTCCGCCTGAAGGACTCCGTGTGTGAAAGGGGCCTTAAGCTTTGACAAAAAGCTGATTGGTTACCATGCACAGCTGCACCAGTTTTTACACTCTCCAGTTTTAGTAAATCAACCCCTATTTGTTGTTCATATAAATTTATGTATTGGATCCTCGGGTGCCACATACAGTCCATTTTTCATTTCCTCATCTATCACCATCCCAGGATGAGGTGCTCTGTATAAGTACCAACCTCCTCCGGTAATTTATTGAGTTTTCCATATGGAAAACTGCCGTATTCCCTCTTTTATTAGAGACAGACCTGCGCTAGTTTCTACTTCACTCAGAAATAAAAACTGGTGCAGATGACACAGATAGACTTGATCTATCTGCTTAGTTAATGTGGTGCACGCCACTCCCGACAGTTTCTTCGCTAAAGTGGATCTTCACTCTCTCAATCAACATTGACTCTTTTTAAACATCATGCTGCTTAGCATTAGTAAATAGATATGAAATTATATCATATTTACCGTACTTGTTTTAAACTATTCTTTTTACGTGTCTTCAGTTATTTCCCGGTTTCTTGCCTAGGCAAATGATGTCATACATCCCAGGAGTCTCCTGGAGGGGAGGAGGGGTTTTCTCAGCTAAGCATGTCCTACTCCTTATATGCTTGAGCTAAGAGTAGATGGATTCCAGGAAGTCAATGCTACATGTATCATCTGCCCTTACCCAAAATGGCTATGGCCAAAAAATGCAAGGGAGGTGTTTTTTAAAGTGATTTCTCAGCAATATAAAGCGTGGAGACGTGGATGGATGGGGGAGTTTCCTTTTAATATTACAAAATAATGAAATAGCATTTTTGCTTTGTAGTGCTCAGATCCAGTGTAGTTCTGCTTTAATTCCTCGGAATAAGGAGATTTTTACTAAAGTCTACCATACACATTAGAATCTGACTGTTCAATCTCTTTTATACCTACCAAAAACCATGCAGTGCAAGGGCTTTTCTGATTGGATAGATAATGTAGTTACCCATATTACATAGTTTTTAAAAATCTAAAATTGTTTGTTCAAAAATGGAATGGTCAGATTGTCATGTGTATAGTGAATCTAAGAATGAAGCAGCCAGAATCTGGAGAACCTGCGCATAGCTGGGAACTTTCATTTTCAAAGCGTAACTGTATAAGCTGAAGTTAAAAGCTGATCCGTACAGCTGCTCCAGATTCTGTCCACTCCAGATTTAGTAAATCCCCCCATTGTACTTATGTTTACATGGATGCTGTGCCTTCAGCACTCTACTGGTGTGAAGGTCTGCCATTAGTAGGGAATAGCAGTGAACAGACCTGCTCTCTGACAGGGGCTGGATTCTACAGGCATTGGTTAACCACTTTACCACCGGAGGATTTTGCTGTCTTATGTCCAGGCCACTTTTTGTGATTCGGCACTGTGCGATTTTAACTGACAGTTGCGCGGTCATGCGACACTGTACCCAAACGAAATTTATGTCCTTTTTTCCCCCACAAACAGAGCTTTCTTTTGGTGGTATTTGATCACCTGTGCGATTTTTACTTTTTGCGCTATAAACAAAAAAAATTAGTAAATTTTGAAAAAATAACAATATTTCTCACATTTTTTTATATGAAATTCCCCCCCAAAAAAATGTAAAAATCAAATTTTTTTAACATTTTTGGCCAATTTGTTTTCTGCTACATATGTTTGGTAAAAAGAAAATCGCAATAAGCGTATTTTGATTGGTTTGCGCAAAAGTTATTGCGTTTACTAACTAAGGAAAAGATTTCTGTCATTTTTGGTGTTTTTTTTTTTAACGAGTAATGGCGGCGATCTGCGATTTCTTTTGCGGGACTGCGACATTGCGGTGGACAGATCGGACCCTTGACTGACATTTTTGACACTTTTGGGGGTACCAGTGACATTACCACAGTAATCAGTGCTATAAATATGCACTGTTACTGTAAAAATGACACTGGCAGGGAAGGGGTTAATTTTTATTGGTGATCAAGGGGTTAATGTATGCCTGGTGCTTACTGACGTGTGTGGGGGGAGGTGACTGAGTGACACAGGGACAGATCGCAGGTTCAGCTATGCTGAACCCTGCAATCTGATCCTGCCTGTCACTTAGGAGATCCACCCGCTCTGTTTACACAAGCGGGCGGATCTCCACACTCGATTCCCCGACGATCGGGGAAGAGCAGCGGCGATCGCCGCCGCTCCTCCCCTGGCCCGACTCCCGCTGTGACCAGGAGGGGAATGTCTGGTCACGTAGGACTATGTCGCCAGACGTTATCGAGCCACTTTGCCACAGTACAGCTCTAGTGAGCAGTGCTGAAGTGGTTAATGTAAACCTGCCATGCAAACAGAAAATGCTAGTTGTCCGGCTCTTTAATGCCCGGTGGCTTCAAACCTTTCTGGGTCCCTGATTTGAAATAGCTATGCAGGTAAGGAAAATGTAAGGAATGTCAGAAGTGAACAGCCTATACTCTTTAGTAAATCAACCCCTTGTCATGTAACCTCATCCTGATATATCATCTGATTGTACCCAAAATTAGGGGTCCCCAAACCCTGGGGCGCAGCCTGTTGATGACCTGGCCACACAGCAGGAGATAAGTGGCGACCGCGGTCCGCACAGGGCTATCCCAGACTGCAGTTGCTGCTCTACTCCTGCTGTGAAGAGATTGGAATGGGGAAGAGAAAATGTTAGAGAGGTGTGGGGGTGCAGACTGCAGGGGCACTGTGATGGAGAAGGCTGTGATTGCTAGGGGCACTGGGATATAAAGGGGACTGCACAGTAAAGGGGCACTGTAATCATTGCAGTGCAGTCCCCTTTACATCACAGCTTCCCTTTACATTACAATGTCCCCCTTACAGAGCAGTTCCCTTTACTTTACAGTGCCCCCTTTACATCACAGCCCCCCTTTACATTACAATTTCCCCCTTACAGAGCAGTCTCCTTTACTGTACAATGCCTCCTTTACATCACAGCCCTCCTTTATATTACAATTCCCCCCTTACAGAGCAGCCCCCTTTACTTTACAGTGCCCGCTTTACATTACAATGTCCCCCTTATAGAGCAGTCCCCTTTACTTTACAGTGCCCGCTTTACATTACAATGTCCCCCTTACAGAGCAGTCCCCTTTACTTTACAGTGCCCGCTTTACATTACAATGTCCCCCTTACAGAGCAGCCCCTTTACTTTTCAGTACCTCCTTTACATCACAGCCCCACTTTATATTACAATGACCTCCTTACAGAGCAGTCTCTTTTACTGTACAGTGCTCCCTTTACATCACGGCCCCTTTTACATTACAGTGCCCCCTTTACATCACAGCCCCTTTTACATTACAGTGCCCCCTTTACATCACAGCCCCTTTTACATTACAGTGCCCCCCTTTACAGAGCAGTCCCCATTACATTAATGTAAAAGGGCACTGTGATGTAAAGGGGACTGCACTGTAAAGAGGCACTGTACTGATTCCTCCCCTGCACAGGACTCTGACCTTTGGCAGCGAGGAGGCTGTGAAAAGGGGAGCTGTGATGTGAAGGGGAACTGAGGACATTGATATAAAGGGTGGACTGTGCTGTAAAGTGGGGCTGAGGACAGACTCAGAGAATTGACCACCACCCCCCCCCTCGGTCCCTGGGAAATTTGGCTGCCGTGAAACCAGTCCCTGGGGTCCGCTGCCCTAGAAGATGTTATGCATCTGTACAATGCATATGCATGCTGCACAATCTGGTGAGGCCATCTGAATCATGACAGTGTTTCACTGGACCATGTTCATGTAGTTTCCGCACTGCAGTAAACAGTTACAATTATGAACTTATTTCCACTTTGTCTCCATTGTTTTCAGATGTATACAAGGTGTTCTTTCTTTCCTCAGTTCTGCTGATATTCCAGTAGAGGGCAGTGCAGAGTCATAAATGTTTCCAGTGTTGCAAGTGATTTCACTTATTATAAAAAACTAGTAGGGAGAAAGTATGCTCATTGTCATTACTAAGCAATGCTAGTTTCCTTTCTTCCATGCTGAATGCTGATCCAATTACTTCAGTATTTTCAAGGCACTTACCAGACCTGCATATTAGGATATCATTGACTTCCCTTGCCACATGCATGTTGCAGATCAGTGACTAAGGTTGGCCATCCACACTTGCGGGCCAAACAAAAGAAAAAATGTATACAGCTTGGATGGATAAGTCTCCCAGCTCAGCTGTTCTATTTATTCTGACAGCTGCTGCTATCAGTTGTCAGAATAGCCAAACAGCAGCTGCATCTGATTGGATGTAGCTGCTGTTTGGCTATACATTTTCCGATCAGCTCCATCACATTTTCAGTTGAAGTATGTCCATGTATGTGGGTAGGGCAGGGTTGCCAACCATCCATAAATCCGCACATATGCTTGACTATGGCAGGGGCGTGGGTCTGGTTGCTTAGTGACATCATGGCTCTTGCTTGGCATATTTTCCATAAGTGTGAAGAGAGCAGAGAGGAAGTAGTGAGGAAGCCATGAGCAGAGAGAGAGTCAATAGCCCGAGCCTGTAAGGTAAGGGGGACACTCTGATGTAAGCGGTGCTCTGGGAACCCTGATTTAAGGGGGAATGATAGGACTTTTGATGTAGGTGGGGGCTCTGGTGACCAGAGACTCCTTTACATCAGAGTTCCCCTTTACACCAGAGTCCACAACATCCCCCCTTACATCAGAGTCCCCCCTTAACCACTTAAGCCCCGGAAGATTTTACCCCCTTCCTGACCAGGGGTTTTTTTGCGATTTTTTACTGCGTGACTTTAACGGACAATTGCGCGGTCGTGCGACGCTGTACCTAAACGAATTTCACGTTCTTTTTTTCCCACAAATAGAGCTTTCTTTTGGTGGTATTTGATCACCTGTGCGATTTTTTGATCATGCGCTATAAACAAAAAAAGAGCGTAATTTTTGCAAAAATAACAATATTTTTCACTTTTTTTTATATGAAATTCCCCCAAAAAATAATGTAAAAATCAAAACTTTTTAACATTTTCGGCCAAATTGTTTTATGCTACATATGTTTGGTAAAAAAAATCGCAAAAAGCGTATTTTGATTGGTTTGCGCAAAAGTTATCGCGTTTACCAACAAAGGGAAAGATTTTTGTCATTTTTGGTGGTTTTTTTTTTAACGAGTAATGGCGGCGATCTGCGATTTTTTTTGCGGTACTGCGACATTGCGGCGGACAGATCGGACCCTTGACTGACATTTTTGACACTTTTGGGGGTACCAGTGACATTACTGCAGTAATCAGTGCTATATATATGCACTGTTACTGCAAAAATGACACTGGCAGGGAAGGGGTTAACTGTATTGGACAGGGAGGGGTTAAGTGTGTCCTAGGGGCGTGATTCTAACTGTAGTGGGACATGGCTATTGATGTAAAAACAAAGATCAACGGTTCTACGTAGTAGAACCGTCTGATCTGCATTTTTACACAGGGAGAATGACAGGCGGCTTGTTTACATAAGCCGCTCTGTCTTTCTCCCGCTGTACCGGCGATCGTAGTGTGACATCGGGTCCGCCGGTCACACGCCCGCACTCCTCCCTGAACGAGCCGAGGCGGGCGCGCGCCTCAGTGGGCACGCGCTCGCCCGCTATTGGCTCTAATAGCAGTGACAGGCGAGTGACGTAGATCTACGTCACTCTGCCTGGCCGGGGCTGACTGCCGCAGTAAATATACTGTGCGCAGTCGGCAACCGGTTAATCAGGGTTTCCAGAGCACCCCTTACATCAGGGTCTCCAGAGATCCCTCTTACATTACAGTCCACAGAGTTAAGTGCAAGGGGAATCTCTGTGGACTAAGATGTAAGGGTGAACTATTAGCCAATACTCTCCTCTATAGAATTTAATGACAATAGTAGATTAATTGCTCAAGAATAGCTAATTTAGGAGAGATTATTGGGTAATTTTTACCATCTAAAGTGGAATTCCTGCCTAACACTAACAATATTTAAAAATGTTCCCCCCCCTGTCTGATAGCTATGATGCCTAACCTGTATAAAAAAGATTTGTAAGTTTACCTAATTTTAGTCTGCACTAGTCCAGTCACTGCAGCTCTGGCTCCCCGGTGTCAGTGGGCTGTGGCAACAGGAGATAGAGTGGCAACAACGGCTGGGACATGACAACCTTTGAGTGATGTCACGGCTCCTAGAATTCCCAGCCGTTGTTGGGTGATTCCCCCTCCTCTCTCCTGCAGCTGCTGCTCACTGACACAGGGGATCATGTAGCCGGACTGGAGTATTGGGACGCCTGCCTTTACACACACATGAACTTTAATGGCATCCCAGTCTTAGTCCATAGGGTTCAATATTGAGTTGGCCAACCCTTTGCAGCTATAACAGCTTCAACTCTGTCCATCAACTCTTCCTCCCAGAAGAGTTGAAGCTGTTATAGCTGCAAAGGGTGGGCCAACTCAATATTAAACCCTACGGACTAAGACCTGGATGCCAATAAAGTTCATGTGCGTGTAAAGGGAGGCATCCCAATACTTTTGACAATATAGTGTAGTTGGTTTTAGGCTAGAATTCTACTTTAAGTATACTCTATAGGGTTCATTTCATGAGACTGACAATCACCCATCAATGTGCAGCAGGACACAAAAATTGGTTTTGCACTAGGAGAGATTAAAATTCATCCACATAGCCCTAAAGTAAGAATGTACTGAATACAGACAAAAGCATTTTGAGGCTGCCAAAAATGCAAGCCTCTATATTTCTTTCTGTACAGGATTCCTTTAGACCCCTTGCACATGGGTCCATCCAGCTGCAGTGCATCCCTCCAGGTGTATTAGTGCGCCCGGGAGGGACAGATGAATCATCCAACCACATTGCAGGCAACCACTCAAAGTCTATGGCAGGCTGTGGCTGGATGGGGCTGAACACTGTGCTGTGTGCTACTGGCACTTATTGCCCTGGGTGTTCAGGGACAAAGGTCCAGTATATAGGTCTTCACCTTCCTGGACTAAATCTTCTGCACTCTGGACCTTTACCCCTGAATGCACAGGGCCTGCACCTGTCCCTCCCAAGCGCACTAAGGCTGCATTCACACCCGGGCATTTTGAATCACGGGCAGGTTTACCCCGATTCTCCCCACGATTTTAAAACACCCAGGTGTGAATGTTAAATGACACAATGCACATTTCCGATGCCATTAATTTGAATGGCACCTAAAAACGTAGTGCCGTTCTGGCCCAATAAATCGTGCTGCAATTGTAGCAAACCACAACGCATTAAGCTTGTCGCCCAAAAAAAGTTCAGGAGTCTTTTTGGGCAACATGCTTCATGAGATGCGGTCTGCCGCGATTGCAGCACGATTTATTGTGCAACATTAGCGGCTGAACCGCACTATGTTTTTAAGTGCCATTCAAATGAATGACATCTGAGATGTGCGTTGTGAGATTTGTCATTCACACCTGGGTGTTTTAAAATCATGGGCGGAATCGTGGCAAATCTGCATGCAATTCAAAATGCCAGGGTGTGAGTGCAGCCCTAAGTGTGGATGCTGTTTTTTTATCTTTGCAGGCTTCATTCACACTGGCACTCCTCTGTTTAGCTTTTCCCAATGTAAAAGTTCTTTGAGAATTATAAACAACTTTTAGGCTCCATGCACACTAGCCTTTTTAAGAGCCCATTCAGACTAGCGCGACTTGTCAGGCGACCAAGTCGCCTGACAAGTCGCGGTCGGTCGGTCGCCATTGAGTAGTACAGGAGCCGTTCTAATAGGAGCGACACAAGTCGCTCCGACTTAGAAAAAGGGTCCTGTACTACTTTGGGGCGACCTGGGAGCGACTTGCATATACTTGCATTATGTGAAGTTCCTGCAAGTTGCGCCGAAGTTGTGTACCGCGACTTCACAGGTCGCCCCTCGAAGTCGGATCGCGCCAGTCTGAATAGGCTGTTAAGCTCCTAGAAGCTGTTATTAGCATTTTTCTGCTCCTAGAAGCTTAATAGTGTTATCCTAAGTGTCCATAAACACTACTTTAGGCTATCAGCATTTTTCGAGCTTCAGCGTCAAGGAGCAGAAAAAAAATTGTTTTTGTTGAGTTTCTTGGAGCGTTTTTCCAGCAGAAACGCTACTAATAGAATTTTTTTTTTTATTTAGCTATTCTTCCCCCTTTTTTTAAGGTTCCTTGAACACTAGCATTTTTTTAAGCTCCTAGAAGCTGTTATTAACATTTTTTTATTTTTTATTTTTTGCTCCAAGAAGCTAAATGGTGTTATCCAATGTTTCCATGCACACTACTTCAGGCTGTTAGCATTTTTTAAGCTTTAGCTTCTGGGAGTAGAAGAAAAAAAAATATTTTTGTAAAGTTCCTTGGAGCGTTTTTCCAGCAGAAAAAAAATGCTGAATGCTCCTAACTGCTTTTTGTTTACCAATGTTTTTATTAGAGCATTTTCACAGATACATCATAAACTCCTAACTGCTTTTAAATGCCTCTAAATGCTAATAAAATGCTACTAACAACTTTTTTTTTTAGCTTTTTTTTCTTCCTTCAAGTACTGCAAAAACTCTAATAAAATGTTAATGCTCCTAAAAGCTTCTAAAAGCTACTAGAAGCTGGAACAAAAATGCTATAATCAGCATTTTTCATCCAGCATTTTTTTGTTGCTTTTTGTAAGCTTATGAAAAATGCTAATGTGCATGGAGCCTTTTAAGGAACTTCAAAAATGCTAATAAAATGCTCTTAAACACTCCTAAACGCTCCTAAAACACGGCTACAAAAAGTTATTACAAGCGTTTTTAATCCAGCTTTTTTCCAGCATTTTTTTAGCTTAAAAAAAAAAATGCTGGTGTGCACGGAGCCTAAAATGCTCTGTACTATACCATACTATACTATAAAGTCTAACATTCCCAAATGCTCCAAAAAGCTTCTAAAAGCTACTGAAATGCTACTATAAGCTAGCACAAAAACGCTATTATCAGCATTTTTCATCCAGCGTTTTTTTTTTCTAGCGTTTTTTAAGCATATAAGAAACACTAGTCTGCATTGAGCCTGAGGCTCTATGCACACTAGTGTTTTTTGAGCTCCTAGAAGCAGTTGTGAGCATTTTTTTTCCTGCTCATAGAAGCTAAATAGTGTTATCCTATGTGTCCATGCACACTACCTCAGACTATTAGCATTGTTTGAGCTTCAGTGTCTAGGAGCAGAAAAAAAAATAGTTTTGTAGAGTTATTGGGAGCTAAACGCTACTAAAACGCTACTAACAGCTTTTATGGAGCAGTTGTTTTTTGTTCTTTATGTAGTGTAAAGATGTTAATAAAACGCTAATGCTCCTAAAAGCATCTGAAAGCTACTGAAATGTTACTAGAAGCCGGCACAAAAACGCTATTATCAGCATTTTTCATCCAGCGTTTTTTTTCTAGCGTTTTTTCAGCTTATGAAAAACGCTAGTGTAACATGGAGCTTTAGGCTTCCTAGATCACATGTTCCTGTGTTAAGACGTTCCTGGTTTAAAGCAGGTTTAGCTGCGTTTAGTCACTTTTACATACGTTTAGAGTGTCTAATAGAGCAATAGAATTCTATTTTCTCTAAATGCAGCTAAACTGACGGCACCTAAATGCTGGTAAGCACACAATGTGAATGGCACCATTGTAAAATCATTAGATGCATTTATATGTGACTAGAAATCTCCTCTAAACTAGTGATCGACCGATATTGGTTTTTCTTTGCTTATACATATTTTTTTTGGTTGATGCATATCGGTATTGGCCGATATTTTCATACATTAAAAAAAAATGTTTTGACAGGTACTCTTGTGGAGGGATCTGGGAGTCTAAAAGACCCTAAACCCCTCCTCTGCACTTAAAAGCATTCAAAATGCCAAGTTTGGCTGTTTTGAATGATGTCATTTTTTTTAATCTGGCGCCGAGTACCCCGATGATGTCATGACATCACTTCCGGGTTTTTACATGGAGACCCGATCAGAGCCGAATGCGGCTTTGATCGGGTCTTCGGCGGCCGTGCAGGCTGGTTGCCTGGGTCTCCCGGTGGGACAGGAGACCCGGGCGAGCTGTGAAAGGTGGTAGGGAGGCGTCCCCTCCCGCTCCTTGTAATGACAGCCGAACGGCTTCTCAGCCACATTGGTTGTCATTACAAGACAGCAGACCGTCGGCTATGGACGCCGGTACCGGGGTGATGCCTCTAGCTGCAGGCATCACTCCAGTACAGCACTTTCCCCGAAATATTGGCAATATCGTCCACCTTGGTGGGCGATTCCGATATACCAGGGAAAGTGCAGATCGGCCCTCAATATAACGGCTTTGCCGATAATCTGTCGATCCCTACTCTAAACACAAATCAAATGCAGGATTGACAACGCCAGTGCATAAGGCCTAAAACATAACCATAAAATAAACAATATGACCCTTCTCTAGACACACAGACCCATTTCTGTCCAAGAACCAATGGGGCCGATTCCTAAAGAAATAAAAAAAATTCAGCTATTGCCCATAACAACCACAGCACTATGTGATGGTCTAACACAGCCTTAGAGAATGCTATCTCTAAGTGGCTTCCCATAGATCAGTGACTGATGCTTCAGAAATACCTAATGCCTTCATGTATCCATCAAAGTTGTCATTCTTCTCCATGACCCAGGTTCCATTGTAGTCTGCAGGCATGGTGGCGGGTACCTGAGATGGTATGGTGCAAAGGAACAATGTGAACAAGACACAGACTACAAAGAAAAATCTTGTCTTGCTGCAATTTATATGCAGACTGCTGGGATCCCGATAAAAGGGTTTCAAAGTCACAGATTAGCCGACCAGGATTTTATCTCCAGTAATAGGTCCATAGGGCAAGTGTAAAAATTATCTTTGAACTTCAGAAGTGGACAGACTCAGCAATGTATTAACCTCTTCAGAGTCACTCTGTGTTTTCCGACATCTCCCTTTGGAGACAAGGCTGCTCGTGGAAATGACAAGTGTATATCTTAATATTGCAGGCCCATTGCTGAAATCACAAGGTTCCTTCCTATGATTGTCACTAATATTACAGCAATTGTTACCAGCAGGGCTGCTGTTAGAAATCACGGCGTACAGCCTACCTGGCTGCCCCCCCCCCCCCCGAATATATCAAGACAATATTTTCACTTAAAATACACTAAAATCATTATTAGCGGGGACACGAACATAACAGAGAACCTGTGTGAATTAGCCCTTTTTATTTGTTTTTTACATTGAAAAAAAAAAAAAAAATTATATATTTTTTTATGTTAAAAATGTTTACAATTATTTTTTTTTACAATTTTTTTAAAATGATTTATTGCAATGTTTAACTATTCTTTTTTTTCTACATTGTTCGTTTTTTACACAAGACAGGGAAGCCTGCAGCGCTGTCGTGGGTAGGCACAGTGAAAGGGGAGCGCACAAGAAGGGGGGGGGGGATCAGAAGCAGGCAGAACAGGGAGGGGATCGGTGTCAGAGAAGCACTTACAGGATGGATGCCCTGTGTCTGTGTCTCTCCCGGCAGCAACTGAAAGCTGGCAGGAGGGGAAGAAACTACCTTTCAGCTGCTGCAGAGAGCAGCACAGGGCTTCCTTCTGTAATTGCCCCGCCGCTGTTGGGGCCACCCTGTGTTCCCGGGCCCCTGACAAGAGGGCTGGTGATTCCCCCCTGGTTACTAGTGTTGTGTTCAAAGTTCTCCCAGAGAGAGCAGCATGCAGCCTACCCATCATTAGATCTGGTGGCTGCCTTAGTTTTCTTTTTTAGGCCCTTTTTCTTCTGTTTTCACCTGGTGATCCTGCCAGTTACATACCTCTTGTATTAGGGTGTGTACACTCTAGATGAAGGCGGAACAGAAATACCTTTAGACAGCAGCATTGTCATTCTGGGGGTAGGGTAATATTAGCTGTACTAGCAGATTCAGATACACTAGAATATTTAAGCCAAACTCCAGCTTACACCTTTTAAGCAGCTACAGTTTTTTCCTTTGAGACCCGATTCCAAACAAGTTGGGACACTGTACAAATTGTGAATAAAAACAGAATGCAATGATGTGGAAGTTTCAAATTTCAATATTTTATTCAGAATACAACATAGATGACATATCAAATGTTTAAACTGAGAAAAGGTATCACTTTAAGGGAAAAATAAATTGATTTTAAATTTCATGGCATCAACACATCTCAAAAAAGTTGGGACAAGGCCATGTTTACCACTGTGTGGCATCCCCTCTTCATTTTATAACAGTCTGCTAATGTCTGGGGACTGAGGAGACAAGTTGCTTAAGTTTAGGAATAGGAATGTTGTCCCATTCTTGTCTAATACAGGTTTTTAGTTGCTCAACTGTCTTAGGTCTTCTTTGTCGCATCTTCCTCTTTATGATGCGCCAAATGTTTTCTATGGGTGAAAGATCTGGACTGCAGGCTGGCCATTTCAGTACCCCGATCCTTCTTCTACGCAGCCATGATGTTGTAATTGATGCAGTATGTGGTCTGGCATTGTCATGTTGGAAAATGCAAGGTCTTCCCTGAAAGAGACGATGTCTGGATGGGAGAATATGTTGTTCTAGAACTTGGATATACCTTTCAGTATTGATGGTGCCTTTCCAAATGTGTAAGCTGCCCATGCCACACGCACTCATGCAACCCCATACCATCAGAGATGCAGGCTTCTGAACTGAGCGCTGATGATAACTCGGGTTGTCCTTGTCCTCTTTAGTCCGGATGACATGGCGTCCCAGTTTTCCAAAAAGAACTTCAAATTTTGATTCATCTGACCACAGAACATTTTTACACTTTGCCACAGTCCATTTTAAATGAGCCTTGGCCCAGAGAAAACGCCTGCGCTTCTGGATCATGCTTAGATATGGCTTCTTTTTTGGCCTATAGAGTTTTAGCCGGCAACGGCGAATAGCACGGTGGATTGTGTTCTCCGACAATGTTTTCTGGAAGTATTTCTGAGCCCATGTTGTGATTTTCATTACAGTAGCATTCCTGTATGTGATGCAGTGCAGTCTAAGGGCCCGAAGATCACGGGCATCCAGTATGGTTTCCCGGCCTTGACCCTTATGCACAGAGATTGTTCCAGATTCTCTGAATCTTTGGATGATATTATGCACTGTAGATGATGATAACTTCAAACTCTTTGCAATGTTTCTCTGAGAAACTCCTTTCTGATATTACTCCACTATTTTTCGCCGCAGCATTGGGGGAATTAGTGATCCTCTGCCCATCTTGACTACTGAGAGACACTGTCACTCTGAGAGGCTCTTTTTATACCCATTCATGTTGACAATTGACCGAATAAGTTGCAAACTTGTCCTCCAGCTGTTCCTTATATGTACATTTAACTTTTCCGGCCTCTTATTGCTACCTGCCCCAACTTTTTTGGAATGTGTAGCTCTCATGAAATCCAAAATGAGCCAATATTTGGCATGACATTTCAAAATGCCTCACTTTCAACATTTGATATGTTATCTATATTATATTGTGAATAAAATATATGTTTATGAGATTTGTAAATTAGTCCATTCCTTTTTTACTCACAATTTGTACAGTGTCACAACTTTTTTGGAATTGGGTTTGTAAAACAACTGACTATTGTAAGCACCCATGGCAGTAGTGAATAGTGTTTTCCAACCTTCTAATTGTGACATCTGCAGGACAGCTTGCTCTGTTGAAAAACCACAGACTTATGGGCCATACACACTATACAATTGTCTTTAGATTTTTTCCTTTAGTATTCAATAGTTTTTTATTGATTTTAAACAACATATTGCAGTAGTACAACATAAAATAGAAAATGTAGAAAACATAGGCAAGAGAAAAGGGGGTGGGCCTGCGAAAAGGCACCCAGTACCCGGACAATACATAACAAAACATGACTCCAAACAGTATTAGCAACAGTCAGTGATAAAAATAAACAGCAAGATACATTAAATCGCAACAGCTGTAGTCCCCTCCATAGGAAATACATCAAGAGTCCAGAGGACTCACCAAACTCCAATAAGATATCAGCCAGCAGAGGGCCCCCCCCCCCAGACACCCCCAACGGGCACAAACTGTGTCCATGAAAGTGTGAAGCCCCCCCCAGCCTCCCTCCCCAAAAGGGGAAACCAACCTGCTCCCACCAACGGTCAAATAGCAGAAAGCATCCTTGGCCCATAGCAGAAAACCCAAACCAGAGTTCCGGAGCCTGAGTCAAGAACGTCCTTCCAGCAGCCAAACCCCCAAGAGAGTAAATAACCGGAAAAGCAGAAGACCAGAAAGAAAAGGAAGAGAAGAACAGCCCACATCTCAATGGGTAGAGAGAGAAAAAAACATGCAAGAAATCAGGAAAACAGAAGAGAGAAGGAAAGAGCCAGAAAAGAAAGGAGACCAAGAGAAGAATAGATAGAAGACAAAGGCAAACAGCCACCCGTCCCATGTCCCTCTGCACCGGACTCCAATCCACCCAGCCGCAACTACGGAGCCTGTAAATACTCTACCCAGGGGCTCCACACTCGGTCAAATCTACGCTGCCTATCCATACGGATGCTGGCCAACATTACGTTAAGCATATTCCACGACATTTTGGTTTTTACATGCACTATATTCAGCACGGGTGTTTTCCAAGCCCGTGCCACAGTAATTTTTGCTGCCAGGAGAATAAAGAATATAAGGGAACGGGTATGTCTAGGGATCTCAACCGGCAAGTCCGAGAACAACACCGTCTTGGCATCTCTGTCGATCCTCTGGCCCGTCGCTGAGTGGATCAGGTTAATCACCCGAATCCAAAACCGCCGGACCTTCGGACAACTCCACCACACATGGTACATATCCCCGTGCTGTCCACACTGTCGAAAACACAGGGGGGAGGCACCTGGAAATAATTTGGCCAACCTCGTTGGCACCAAGTACCACCGAGAAAGCACTTTATAGTTTGCCTCCACCAGAGTAGTGTTGAGTATCCCCCTGTGCACCATAGTCGACCATCGGTCCCAGTCCTCCTCGTCAATAGTTTCCCCCAGGTCAGTCTCCCAAGCTAGCTGATAGGAAGGCCTAGCTGTCGTATCGGCAAATAACCGGTACAGTTCCGAGATTCCTCCTCCCGTCCCAGGTCGCCCCATACACCTGTTCTCGTACAGAGTTCTAGTCGTAATGTCATTATGGTAGTCCTTAAGGGTGCGAAGAAAATGGGTAATCTGGAGGAGGCGATAGGATTCCCCAGGGGGCATCTGCAGTGTCTCTCTGAAATAAGTAGGAGGTCGAACCCCTCTGTGATCTATAAAGTGACCTATTCGATAAAGACCCATATCCATCCACCATTGAAATTGAGAGGCCTGAAGCCCCGGGGGGAAAGTGGGGGTTATAAAAGATGGGGGCCACCGGCACATGAGGGGACCGAAGAGGGTATAGCCTACAGGCCACGTCCCAAAGCTTCAAGGAATCAAAGAATGGGACAGAGCAGGGCACAGCACTGCCCTCCTTTCCCTGGAGATTTTTTCCTTTAGATTTACCAAAACCATATAAAATGAGGACAAATCTAAACACTTTCAATTTGTATGCAATCAGGCAGGCCCTTGCACTACATAGAAAATGTAAATCTGAAGGAAATCTAGCCACAAAAGTTGTATAGTGTGTATCTAGCTTTACTGAGAAGATCACTAGGTGAAAATAAAGGAGAAAACCTTCAGCACAATTCCCATTCTACTGTAAATAGTGTCCATTGTCCAATAAGCCCTTGCCCAACGCAAGTGTCTCCTATGGCAATGGGGTAATGGGCAACAAGAAGTGTTACAGTTGAAACACAGCAATATTTTTCATGCAGCTTATTAGCATGCTGTTAACACAGGCATAGGTGCAACAACCATTCTCATTATACGGTGATGTAAAGTTTGACCACTAGGTGGTAGTGTTGTTTGGCTTGCATAATGTATATTTCTATGTAGTGGAACTAAATAGTTATGATGTTTTTTTTTCCAGTTTTTGTTTTTTAAAAAACAAGAAGGGGTCAGCCATTGTTCACTGGTAAGTCATATCTATAGCAGCTTTTACACGGGTTATGGGCCCAGCTACAGCCACGATATTAAATACTGCTGCATATACAACTTGAAGCAGGGGTGCACAACCTTTAGAAGAGCGAGGGCCACTTAAGTGACTTGGTAACTGGTCGCAGGCCACACTGAGCGGAGCAGGCAGATGACAAGTATGGGTCCTCTCTGTAAATGCAGAATAAACACAGACACAGCCCACTCTACTCTATGGGCCCTCCGATCCGCCCAGACGGAAGGGGGCAGATCCCCTTCTGTTTTTTCGTTTTTTTTTAGCAGATCGAATTGGAGGTAGGCATGTTTTAATGGACATAAGTCCACAATAGAGGGGAATGGAGGGTCTGATTGGGTCCGCAGATCGAACCAGTCATGTAAAGGGGTCTAAGGCTACTTTCAAACTGATGCACTGCAGTTTTTTCCCACACCGTGGGTGCAGCGCAGTTCACCTTTGGCTTTCCTGCGGGTTAGCTGCACTTTGTCATAGAATTCTAATATGTCCTGCAGGTGTGGTGCGCTTCCAGAAAGTACACCAAACCAGCAGGTAATAACAGAAGTCTATGGCTCAATGCAGGTAACCCGCAGGTGCGCTGCGCTGCACTGCACCTGCGGATCAGTTTGAAAGCAGCCCAGAGTAACCAGTGCAGAACTAGAACAGATATGCCCATTGCTATGTAATTTTAATTTAAAAAAAACTGACCCTTAAATACAATCTTCATTTAAGGAATCACAGGCAAGTATTTCTGGCAGTTGCTGTCCTATACGAAGTGCATTTAGTATCACTCCACCTGTGACAGGAGCTGGCGCTATACAGGAAGCATCGGCATGCTTCCTCTACCATGCGCTCCATTCTTAACACTGTTGCTCTGGGATGGTGTGTCGGGTACCTGCAATCTGGGTTTACCGACCCACCATCCAAGAGCAGGAAGTCGTGGTCCACAAGAGAGTGCTCCGCGAGCCACATGAGTTACATCAAAATAGTCGATGAAAAAGAAAAAGGTCATAAAGCATATTTGATGGCTTTTAAACTCACCTACAGATAAGCAGACAGGGAACACCAAAAAGCTTATAGTCTAAGTCCACTGTGGTGTTGAGAGACTTTGGAGGAGGAAAGAAACTCCGGAACCTTTGCAACGCTGTCCTGCCTTGAAGCTCATAGTCTTTCTTACCACTTGAACCTCAGATGTCCGGGAGCCATCTCTAACTTTCAGTGTCAAGTCAGTATAGCTTAGTGAGAGAGGGACCCAGAAAGCTAAAGAGACAAGCAATAAGGCCAGAGACTGTGTTTTTAGAGGAGCTTTGCAGGTTTCCAGTTCTCTCTTCACCCATCTTTCCCTTCTCTTCATGTGCAATAAAGCCTTCAAACCCCAAAGCAAAGTGACAGGCACCCATTATTCTGACTAACCTGCACGTATCTGGGACATTTATCACCAAGTATGTGGGTCTGGAACATTTGCATACCGCCCAACCCTCCTGGATTTGCTGGGACCGTCCTGGGATTTCAAGTAAATCCCAGTGTCCCAGAAATCTAGGCTAAATTGCGTAGGGGAATCCAGTGTCGGAACAAGTTCCAGCACTTGACTCTGCCTGTCATTGTGCGCAGCACAGTATCCCCACCTCCCCCACTCGCTCACCTGTCTGCCTGCCCACTTTACAGAATGGCAGAGGAGGTAGGCTAGATCTGCTCTACCTCATCCCTGTGACCCCTGTGTCCATTCACAAACCCCAGCATGCAACCAATCCTGTGGCTGTGGAGGAGTTGTGTGGGTGGGAGTTTTGAAGCAGTGCACACAATGTCACTGCCTGAGCCTTGGGAGAACAGCCAGCCTCGGGTGAGTGGAAGCCTGTGACTAAACTCACCCCTCTCTCTCTTCCTTCCTTCCATGTGCCATAGTTATCCTTCCTTTTTGCCTTCCATTTACCATAGTGATCAATTCTTCCTTCCTGCCTTTCGTGTGTCTTAGTGATCCTTCCCGCCTTTCATGTGCCATAGTGATCCGTCCTGCTTTCCATGTGTCATTTTGATCCTTCCTGCCTTCCATGTGCCATAGTGATCCTTCCTGCCTTCCATGTGCCATAGTGATCCTTCCTGCATTCCATGTGCTATAGCGATCCTCATTCCCTTCAATTGCCATAGCGATCATTCCTGTCTTCCATGTAGCATAGTGATCCTTCCTGCCTTTCATGTGCCATAGTGATCCTTACTGCCTTCCATGTGCCATAGTGATCCTTACTGCCTTCAATGTACCATAGTGATCCATTCTGTCTTCCATGTGCCATAGTGAGCCTTCCTGCCTTCAATGTACCATAGTGTCCTTCCTGCCTTCCATGTACCAAAGTGACCCTTTCTGCCTTTCATGTGCCATAGTGATCCTTCCTGCATTCCATGCGCTATAGTGATCCTCCTTGCCTTCAATTGCCATAGTGATCATTCCTGTCTTCCATGTGCTGTGGTGATCCTCCTTGCCTTCCATTTGCCATAGTGATCCTTACTGTCTTCCATGTAGCATAGTGATCCATTCTGCCTTCCATGTGCCATAATGATCCTTTCTGCCTTCCACATACCATAGTGATCCTTCCTGCCTTTCATGTACCATAGTGATCCTTCCTGCCTTTCATATGATATAGTCATTCTTCCTTCTTGCCTTCCATGTACCATAGTGATCCCTCCTTCCTTTCTTTACATATACCATAGTGATAATTCCTTCCATATACCAGTGATCCTTCCCTGCCTCCAATCTCTCTCCCTAAGGGTTGGTTCACACTGGAGACTCCAGCTTGTGGCACAGCAATCAAACCAAATTTTATAGGTACAAGGAAATCCAGGTTTTGTTTAACCCTTTAGCCCCTCCCACTATCATGTTTGGTCACCCCTACTTTTTGCTGAGGCGTGCTATGCTCATGGCATCCCTCAGGTCACTGACTCCCTGAAATGTCTCTCATTCTCAAGTTCAAAAGTTGGGAGGTATGCATTTGTAATGTAAATGTTGGGTAGCTACAGAGTTTAAAATGTGTCCATGTGCTTCACAATAGCTCTACACTCAGGCCCCATAGAGAAATTAGTATTTTGTAGCTTGAATCACCAAAACTTTCAACATCCAAAATCCCAAAGTTTCCAGTTGTGCCTGTTTACACCTGTGCGCAGTGTCGCTTGAAGCTTGCAGCTCGAAAAACTGCAGAAGCTTCTTTGGAGCAACAGGCTTCAATCGTTTTGCCCCAGTAGACTTTAATGGCAGTATCTGAAAACATGCCACACTAGTCACACATTTCTTTCCTCTAGTAAAAGCTTTCTATTGCCTAAGGATAATTTTAAAGAAATGCTCAAGCTTCAGACATCCTGACCACAGACACTGAGCTCAAAGTGTGAATACAGCCTTATATTGCTGAAATGAATGAAGGTAAACATTTCACAATCTTTAATAAATTTACCAACTTTGATCATTGAAGCTACTTGATAATATTTTATTGGACATGAACAGAAAACTTTAAACCCTATCAGCATGAGAAGAGTCTTCAGATAGTCGGTATAAAATGGAAGCTTATCTAATCTTTTAACTTTGCACTTTGCAGCAGAGCACATCCAATAACCTCAGCCATTGTTGCCACGCACAGCAACTTGCTGAGGGATTGTTGGCATACAAATCAATCTTCTTGCTGACATCTATTTAACATCAATGTATTGTTCAAATATGAAATAAACATTAAGCTGAAAATATTTTTTGCTTCTTTTGAAGTGTGTTCACCATAAAGGCATCGAAACTATTCATCTTCACTTGTGTTTTCTCCGGTCAGAAATGATTGTCAGCCTCATTGATGATAACCTAAAGTGGTTGTAAACCCTCACATATACCCAGTGTACTGACCGCCCTCAGGTGATACACAGAGATGAAACAAATCCTATATAAGTTGTACCTGTTTATCTACAGCAATATTTACCCTACGTCCATTCAAACTGCAGAATTTACACTGGACCTCTCAGCTCTAAAAAGCATGGGGTGGGGACCTGAAGTTACAATAGTAAGAAGAGCTCTGAGAGCTGATTGGAGGATAGGGACCCTCCCCCTTCACACAGGAACAGAGCTGAGGCTGTCAATCACAGGCTGTGCCCTCCTCGTCACCATTTTTTCTCTTGGTGTCAGGAAAATTAATCAGAAGTGACTCATGTTGCCTGATAATATTTTTTAAAATCAGGTGCAGCTATCCCCCCTGCCCTTTTCCCTTTGTTAGAACTGCATAGGCGATTCTCGGGCATTTGTGTACCCATATACTGTATATTTTAATACCATTGCCCTTAACTTCCTAAAGTAGGCTTGGGGGAGGGCAATTGGGACCATTTGGAATATGTATAGAAGTTTGGGAAGAATGTTCATTTTTACCACATTTATTCTACCCAACCATGAAAGAGGTCCCAGTCTCAGGGAGTTCAGCTGCTCATTCACCTTTATTTAACATTGGGATATACAGTAATTAGCCTTATACAGAGTCACTCATGATGTAGTTAATTTCATGCCAAGGTATCCCAGTTCCTCTCTACACCATACAAAGGGGAATTTAGGCTGAATTGCCTGTTGTTCTCTCTTTGGTAATGTAATATTCAAGATCTCTGATTTAGCTATGTTAACCTTGAATTATGATAGCTTCCTTTATCTTCCCAATTCCTCGAGCACTACTGGGAGCATTAGCCTGGGGTTAGAGATAAAATATAGTACATCGTCCGCATATGCAGTCACCCTGGACTCCTTACTCCCCACTTTAACCCCTCTAATGTCTGGATTTTTACGAATTGCTGACAATAAGGGTTCTACAGCTAGGACAAACAACATTGTGGAATTGTGGAAAGAGAGCACATTTGTCCAGTGCCGTTGTATAGTTTGAAAGGGGGGGGGGGCAAACTGCCATTTACTCTTATTCTTGCCATTCGGTGGTAATAAAAAGGCATAGATCCATCTTATCATCCTTTCTCCAATGCCTAGAAATCTCAGAATTTCAAACATGAAACCCCAATCGACCCGGTCAATGGCCTTTTCGGTGTCTATAGACAATAGTACAGGTGGAATGCCCTTCTTTTTTACTTCGTGAATCAAAAGGAGTGATTTAAGGCAGTTGTCCCTCGCCTCCCAATCAGACACGAAGCCCACCTGATCATTATATATCCATTTCGGTAGCAAAGGTTTTAATCTTTCTGCTATTATTTTTGCAAAGATTTTTAGATCTGTATTTAAAAGGGAAATTGGTCTATAGCTCGCTGGTGTCGTGGGGTCATTCCCTTCCTTCAAAATACGAGTTATGTAGGCAAGCATAGACTCCTCTCTTAAATGCTCCCCTTCCCCCAGTGTGTTGAAGTACTCACATGATTTGGGGACTATAATTTTTTGAAACCTTTTATAATACAGGATCGAGTATCCATCAGGACCCAGGCTCCCCAGGGCATGTTCTTTATTGCCCATCCCACCTCTTCCCGTGTGATCGGACTTCTAAATCCTCTAACTTCTCTCTGGGTAGTCTTGAAAGATCAAGCTCCTGCAGATATTCCCTCGCAGTTAAAACTTTCTTACCTCTATCCCTACCTTTCTTTTTCTGTCTAACATTGTAGCGCTGTCTGTAATATGATTGAAACACATGGGCGATATCTGGAGAGGAATGCACAATTTCTCCTTTCTCGTTTTTAGTTTTGGGAATATGGGATGCATTTTTTTTCTCTCTCACTACTTTTGCTAGCAATTTCCCAGGGTAATTTTCCCATTGATAATTTTCTTTCATAACTATATGAAATGCGCTTTTTGTCTCCTGCTCCATAAGTGCCGTCAATTCCCCTCTCTTCTCAATTAGCGCTCGCTTTTCTGGGATGCCTTTGGGTCTAGTCCATTGTTCCAAAGTGTGTTCCTAAGTAGCTGGTTCATCCTTTTTTCGTTGTGTCCCAATGCCTATTAGTATCTCCCTTATAAATGCCTTATGCAATTCCCACAGGGTAGTTTGTGAAATCTCTGGTGTATCATTGATAACGAAGAAGCTCTCCAACTCCTTCTCTACTTTCTCGACTATCTTAGGATCCTGAATGAGTGAGTCATTCAGTTTCCAGGCCCTACCTCTAGGTGCTGCTGAAAATAGATCTAACTGCACTATCACCAGGGTGTGATCAGAGAGTGTAATGGGCTTAATTATCGCATCCTTAAAGGAGACTAGGAGTTGATGCTCTATTAACCACTTACCGCATACTAATGTATATATACGTCTGTAAAATTTGCGGTAGTGTACCGGGATGATGCCTCTAGCTAGAGGCATCATCCCGGTACCGTGGTTTAAAACCGACGGTTGGCTTTCCGTCGGTACCGACCGATGCGGCTCGGGAGCTGCTCGATCGTTACCCGTGGGGGCGGGAGGGGACGTCCCCCCTCCCGCCGCCTTCCGTGGCTTTTACCGGGGCTCCCGTCCCACCGGGAGCCCCGAGTACCCAGCCGACACGTCCGCCAGCTGGATGGAGTCCCGATCAATGCCGGAAACGGCTTCGATCGGGTCTCCGATGACGTAACCCGGAGGCGGCGTCCACGACGTCACTTCCGGGTTACTGTGCTGCAAAAGGCGGCAAATTTGAAAAACGGCTGTATGCAAAAACGCAGTTTTTGGCGTTTTGCATACAGGGAAGTGTAGTGGAGGGGTCTAGGGTCTTTTATACCCTCGATCCCTCCATAAAGTGTACCTGTCACTGCATATTGCTGTCACAAGGGATGTTTACATTGCTTGTGACAGCAATAAAAGTGATCAGATTTTTTTTTTTTTAAAAACTGTAACAAAGTTAAAAAAATAAATAAAATAAAATAAATGGGAAAAAAAAAAAAATGTAGCCGCCCCCGTCACCGTTAGCTTGCGCACAAAAAAAAAACGTATACGGAAGTCGAGCCGCAAATGAAATCGCTGTTCAAACCACACATGTGAGGTATCGCCGTGATCGCCAGAGTGTGAGCAATAATTAAAAAAAAAAGCTACACTCTAACTCTAAACTGGTAACCGTTAAATAAATGTAAAGCGTCGCCTATTGAGATCTCTATTGACCGTAGTTTGTCGCCATCCCACGGGGGGGCGCAATTTTAAACCGTAACATGTTGGGTATCTATTTACTCGGCGTGACATCATCTTTCACAATATATAAAAAAAATGGGCTAACTTTACTGTTTAGTATTTTTTAAATGCAGTGAAATGTGATTTTTCAAAATTTTTCCAAAAAAACGGCGTTTTAAAGACTGCTGCGCAAATACCGCGTGACAAAAAATATTGCAATGACCGACATTTTATTCTCCAGAGTCTTTGCTAAAAAAATATATATGATGTTTGAGGGTTCTAAGTAGTTTTCTAGGAAAAAATACTGGTTTTAACTTGTGAACAAAAAGTGTCCGAAATAGGGCTGGGGCTTAAGTGGTTAAAATGTAATCGATCCTTAAAATAAGACCCATGTATTGAAGAATAGCAAGTGTAATCTCTAAATTCTGGGTGTCTCACTCTCACCCTCCAGGCATCCATTAGTTGACACTCCCCCCAATAATCTCCTAGTTTCGTACTGCCTTTGTAATGGGAGATGGGAAGTCCCCGTCGAACAATCCAGACATGGGTCCAACCCCATATTTAGGTCTCCCGCTACAATAATCCTCCCCTCTTTGAATGTCATCAATCTTCAGGGTTTTCCTCAAGAACTTATTTAGATCTTTATTTGGGGAGTAAATATTTGCAAAAGGTACACTCCATATCGAATAATCTTCCATTAATATACAAAAATCTCCCCTCAGGGTCTGCTTGCTGCTCCTTCACCGTAAAAGCCAGAGCCCAGACTTAAACCCGATTGAAGATCTCTGGAGAGATCTGAAAATGGCTGTGCAATGTTGCTCCCCATTCAACCTGATTGAGCTTGAGAGGTCTTGCAAAGAAGAATTGGAGAAACTGCCCAAAAATAGGTGTGCCAAGCTTGTAGCATCATACCCAAAAAGACTTGAGGCTGTAATTGGTGCCAAAGGTGCTGCAACAAAGTATTGAGCAAAGGCTGTGAATACTTATGTACATGGGTTTTTTTTTTTTATTAATTTGCAAAGATTTCAAACTTCTTTCATGTTAACATTATGTATTGTTATGTAGAATTTTGAGGAAAAAATAATGAATTTAATCCATTTTGGAAGAAGGCTGTAACATAAAATATGGAAGTGTTGTGAATACTTTCCGGATGTACTGTAATACAGCAATGTGGAATGCAGAATGTATAGTGCATTATATAGAGAGGTGCAGTAAAGAAGAGCATGAAAAACTGAGTGGCACTCTTTGGAAGTATATATTGTATAGCAGCAGTATTGCATAGATGTCATACAGCACAGTGGAGTGGTATGCAATAAGAGAACATGCAGTGTTATATTCAGGGTAGCAGTGTGTACACTGTACAGCATAGTGTACAGAGTACAGAGGTGTGGGTAGCCAAGTACTCATTAACAACTTGGGTGAAAAAAATGTGTGTCTAGTGCGCTTACAATAAACATATTCCAGTGAAAATTTACATACAAATAAAATTGGACAAAAAGGTGGTACACAGCAATCAGAACATAATGTCCTAGATTTACACAAAAGTCCATAAGTGAATAGAAATTTTTAAAACAAATATCCAAAAGGTGATGTGACAGTGCTAAACAGCAACCAAGAAATAATGTACTGGAATACACAAAAGTCCATAGGTAAATGGAAAAATTCAAAAAGAAAGTCCAAAAATGTCAGCAAACTGGTGTGGGGGACACACAATATACCGTATGGGATATTTCACCTGTGGGTTCCCAGAACCAAAGTGAATTGGCTCCTTACCAGACAGACGTAAAGGAAGGCATATGACATGAATCAAATGGATAGTTGTGGATTCCATTAACTAGACAGTCACCACTCACCACCCCACTCGGTGCCACCTCGTGAGAAAAATAGTATATATGGGCCTCTTACCAAATGGCAAAAAATAGAGCCTCTACAGATTCCTCCTAACGAGAACTTCCCAGGGCAGTGGAGATGGATGGTGAGGAGTATTGGTGTCCCTTCAGAGATGAAATGTAGGCACTCTCTCACATGTAAACCCTCGTCCTCAAATTCTCCTCAGATATTGGGTAGTGGATACACATGAATGGAAGTAGCAGCCAATAGTGCATTACCCCAAAATACTTTTATTATAAATGGTAGAGCACTTGCATAAACCGAATGTGAAAAAGCTTGTTCGCAGCCACCTGCAGCGCGGACCGTGAGTAGTGACGGCGCCGGCTTCTCCAACTGACGCGTTTCCCCTCAGAAGGCGTCGACTCAGATTGGAGGAATCTTTCTTTTTGAATATTTCCATTTACCTATGGACTTTTGTGTATTCCAGCATATTATTTCTTGGTTGCTGTTTAGCACTGTCACGCAGTGGCGTAGTGTGGGGGGTGCAGGGGGGGCCGGCCGCAACATCTGGGGGGGCGCATCCGCAGTGTCACTCTGTCTGTCTGACTCTGACATACACAGTTCACACACTGTCTGCGGCTGCCTCCATCTTTAGGCTGGGATAAGTCCAGCGTGGCCGCCCTATGGCTGAAAATGGCGGGTCGGGGCGGGGCTGGGCTGTGCCTCACCTGTCCATTGGTGTAGGGTGGGGTGGCTTTGCAAGCCAAGCCTCGCCTATGCCATCTCACGCTGGTCATTCTGCATTGAAAGGGGGTACGCTGGTCATTCTGCATTGAAAGGGGGCACGCTGGTATCTCTGCATTGAAAGGGGGCACGCTGGTCATTCTGCATTGAAATGGGGCACGATGATCTCTCTGCATTGAAGGGGGGCACGCTGGTCTCTCTGCATTGAAAGGGGGCATGCTGGTCACTCTGCATTGAAAGGGGGCACGCTGGTCACTCTGCATTGAAAGGGGGCACGCTGGTCACTCTGCATTGAAAGGGGGCACACTATACCTTGATTAATGAAGGCCCCTTTCACACTTTTGTGACCTCAAAGTCGGGTTAGGGGGCGCAAATTACTTGCCTTGCCCCGGGTGCTGACAACCCACGCTACGCCACTGCTGTCACGTCACATTTTGGATATTTGTTTTGAAAATTTCTATTTACTTATGTGTAAATCTAGCACATTATGTTCTGATTGCGGTTTAGCACCTTTATGTCCAATTTTATTTGTATGTGAATTTTCACTGGAATATTTGTATTGTAAGCGCACTAGACTTTTTCACTCATATTATTCCAATTAGGTTTTGGAACTCTAGTTACTGCTACATCATTACATTCTATATCAGCGCACCCTTTTCATCTACTTCATTTACTCATTAACAACTTATTAACCACTATATTAAAGGGTGATAAAAACTTTGTTTTTTGGCATGAAGTCCTTTAACTATTTATTCATTGACATGCTTAGAATGTGGGCAATCTTCACAGAATCAACATCAAGCCAAACAAGCACCAGAGTTAGGTTAGTGTTTTTAATAAAGTACCTAAAGTGGCATTATAAAACAAATCACACAAATGGCATCCTACTATAATAATATACTAATAATAAAATGCATCGTTATGACTGAGGAGAGGTTAATCTATGTCATTCTGAGATGGCAGTTGTTCTTTTTCACAGTCACAGTCGGCGTCACTGGCGAATCTTCTTAAAAACCTGTTTGCAGGCTACACCATCAGCCCGCATTTCCTTTGGAAAGAAGGTAGAAAGATGGGTCAGAAGTGCACTCAAGTCACCAAATAATCAAAAATCTGATACATTATTTTGTGCTAAACCACCGGCAGTATATTCTAGAATAGACCTTTTTATCAGACATGTAACTTTGAAGCTTGGGCTGCACAGGAGTGACTCATCCTACTGTATCTGCACAGCTGAATACACAATCAAAAGTTCCAAACTGTTTCTACTAGAATCCATGCGGTTTTGTTAGAGAATTCAAAAGGAAGAGGAAAATGAAAAAGATCTCTTGGAATAGAAGTGACACAGTCCAGGGAGGGGTATAAAGAATGGAGCCTTTGTGCTGAAAGAAAACTGGTGGAACATTGCCGCAGCCAATCAAAAGCTTTCATCAGAAGGTTTTAGCTCCTCCACGGGGAGAGAAAACATGTATTCAGTATACAGCAGATCTGTATGAATGAGCTAAAGAAAATCATCATTGTATTTTACCATCCGCATTGGGATGTGCGCAGTCTTTATTTTCTATCTACAAATTTTTTTGGTCAGAAAACATCTTTGCTTCAAGAGGAAGTAAAGTCTGCTTATTTTTTTTTTCTTTTCTTTTTTTCTTGCCTTAAAAGTAAAGGCAGAATGTGCTAGTATGCATTGCATACTAGCACATTATGTGACACCTGCAAACAAAGTCCTCATCGTTGGAGCCGCGTAACGTCGCATTCGCGCAGGGGCCGCCGGTCACAGCACAGGGCTCTGAAGAAACCACACGAGCGGTCGCTTCTTCAGAGAGTATGTGCCGATGATGTCATCAGTGCAGTATACAGTAAATATCTCCTAAACGGTGCAAGTTTAGGAGATATTTACAGTACCTATAGGTAAGCCTTTTCATACAAACTTTATAGGGAAGTTTACAACCACTTTTAATAAGGTGAAATCTCACTGGTTGCTAGAGGTTACTTGGATTAATAAATAAAGCGCAGTGATTACAAAATGTGAAGCTTGCGTCTTGCAGAGTGGCTGTGGCCAATTTTGCAAATCGTTTTCTATGATGTTCGTGGAGCATTCATAAAATGTGCACATATATACAGTATGAGGGGTCACACTTGTTTATATTTAACCACTTACCGACCGCCCCACGTAGATTTACTGCGGCAGAGCAGCTTGGCTGGGCATAATCAGATTGACGTAATTATGTGCACGCAGTTTTGGCGCAGCGCGCAGACTGTGGGAGGAGCGGGCTCGATCGCCGCGGGCCTCCCGCAATCTTCGGCAAAGCTGTCAGAGAGGTAGGGAAAGATTGTGTAATTCAGCTAAGCTGAATCACCGATCTCTCTGTGCCTCTGTTCAATCCATTCCTCCTCCCACAGTTAGAAAGCACATATAGGGAACACATTTAACCCCTTGATCACCCCCCAATGTTAACCCCTTCCCTGCCAGTGTCATTTAAATAGTAACAGTGCATATTATTTAGCACTGATCACTGTATTAATGTCACTGGTCCCCAAAAAGTATCACTTAGTGTCAGATTTGTCCGCCACAATGTCGCAGCCTCGCTAAAAATCACAGATCACTGCCATTACTAATAAAAAAAAAAAAAAATTAAAAAGAAAAGAAAAGTCCACAAAATCTATCCCGTAGTTTGTAAACACTATAAGCTTTTTGGGACTTTTTTTAAACAAAAATGAGTAGCAGAATACAAATTAAAAAAAACGGATAAAAAAAAAAAACTAATAAAAAAAAAAATTATTGGGAATGATTTATAGCAGAAAGTAGAAAATATTGGGGTTTTTTCAAAATTGACGCTTTTTTTTTTTTTGTTTATTGCGCAAAAATGAAGAACTGCAGAGGTGATCAAATGCCACCAAAAGAAAGCTTTACTTGTGGGAAAAAAAGAACTTCAATTGTATTTGGGTACGGTGTCGCACAAACGTGCAATTGTCAGTTAAAGCAACGCAGTGCCGAATCGCAAACAATGACATGGTCTTTAATGGGGTAAAACCTTCTGGGGCTAAAGTGGTTAATAGAATTAAAAAAAGTGCGGAAACTTTTTGAAGAACCCTTGTATAGTATAGGTGCATCTAGATAGGCAGGTAATTCTGGCCTGCCATTATCTTCCTGAAATATCATTTTGGGTAGACTCTTGGCAGAAGCAACACAGTGATGAGCTCATCTCTCTGTCACTCCTATCAGCATGCTTCTTATCAGCACAATGCCTTATTGGCTCCTTGTTCTGCTTCTTCCACTCACACTCCAGCTCTGCTGTACAGGAACTGAGTCACAGTAAGATTCTTATACTGCTTCCATCTAAAAAGTCCATTCAATGATGAATTATTACAGAGCTGTAATAACATTTGTCTTTTATATTAGCTTAGAGTTCAGCTTTATGTTATTAGTTTTTTTTTTTTTTTAATGTTGTTTTGTGGCTTGTTTACTACTTTGTTATACATCAGTGTATTGGTAAGGGTCCTTTCACACAACTGTTCCAATCAGATCAGCTTATCAGATTTTAGGCAGCTCTGAATAGAAGCTCAATGTTAAGGCCGTACACACTTGACGGAAATCGGACCGATTTTAGTTGACACTGCATAATGTTCACTAAAGCCCCGTACACACGAGTGGAAATTCGGCCGGAAATTTTCGTCCCACGACCGATCTGCCGATTTTCGGCTTGTTAGTATGATGCTTCCGACAACCGACTCCGACTTTTCGGCCGAAAAAATCCTGGTGTGCAGGCTATAAAAACTTTTTGTCGACCGTCAAAACACGTCCGATTTTCATCTCATTAGTACAGATTTCGATGGGGAAAAATCTTTGAGCATGCCTAGTCTTGCTCATAAGATGAAAGAACACATACAAAGCAATCCAACACATGACATCACTTCTGAAGTAGAATTCTGTCGTGTGGGAAAATTTGTGTGCAGTCTAGAGCACATTCCAACCAACAGACACGACTCTGGACAAAAGACGGACGACCGGTCAGCGGAAATTCATTAAATTTCTCGTCCAATTATTGTTTTGGTTGTCAGCAACTTCAGATCATGGGTGGTCTTTCGTATCGGATTTTTAACAGACGTACTGCATACACATTACATGAAAATTGGCAGTGCTGGGGACGGACGATAAAAATTTTGGTGTTTGACCCTCTGTTTTCTTTTTTGTTGAAAAGGTCGGCATCGGCTGCTGAAATTTGTGTACACTAGCAGAAAATCGTACGATTTTACCTCGGATGGGAATTTTTAGCAGATTTTCCACTAGTAGTGTGTACCCCACTTTAGTCTATGGGCAGGCGGATGTAAACAGAGGTGTCTAGGCTCATTCACATCTGTCTGGTCATAGACCTAACATGAGTCTAATTTTGGGCTGGAGATGAAATCTGAATAGTAGAAATGCACCGAAATTTCGGTAACCAAAATATTGCAGATAAGAAAAAAAGGTGCCAATAATGGCACCAATTTTACCGTGCTTATGGTTTGTTTTTTATCGGTCAAGCGACTCAAAAACTGCATCAAAAACGTAACATGAGTGCGTTATTGATGCGTTTTCAATGCATTTCAACGGGGAGGTGCATTTGTGGTGCGGTTTTAACTGACCAAAAATGCAGAAGAAGAATTTTTAACACCAGAACGGAAGTGCACTAACCTATCTAGACCTGTAAAGAAGAAATCAGTATACAAACCTTTTTTAAAGCCGATCGGATCCAGTCTCCAGCGGTGGAAGCTCTACAGAAGAAACAGCCGACAATGGCTGTGAAATGATTGGGAAGTGATGTCCCCCATAGACTTACAATGGGCCTTCCATTGTTGGATGTGTCCTCTGCACCCGCCTCCACAGCGAAGCCACGGCTGACAGTTTATCGTGGTATCAGGTCGGATCGACTTCAAAAAAGGTAAATATACTGAATTCTTCTTTGCAGGGCTAGATAGTGTTAGATCATGGAGGTCTATAAATGCAGGGATTTTAGTGTTAGGGTGGACTTCTACTTTAAGTGCATCCTGCATTTTCAGTACCAAAATTTCCATTTGGTACACCTCTACTGAATGGACAATGTTGTCAAAAAAAGCAGCAGATCTCTTCACGGATCCCCTGCTGATCAGAATGCACAACTGCTATATGGATTCAGAAATATTGGAAGCGGAAGGGTAACACTGTGGCTGCATAAAGATCGCAACCTTCTTTGAGTTGAGTACTGTAGCAGCAAATTGCCATTGCAAACAAACAGGAGGACTGTGCATATCTAAATTAATATTCAGATTGAACAGCAACTTGAAGGTACCATTAAAGTCATCAAATATGACTGTACAAGCATGGCATGGCCAGTGTTATGCATGGTCGCTTCCTATATTCTCAAATCCTCGAAGACATAACACATACCCTTTACAACACAATTCTATCTTGTTGTTGCACTCTGCTTTCATTTAGGAGCTGTATAACCTGCGCTAATAGTTCTATTTACAAAGTCTAAATGTCACCCCGTTGTTAAAGACCTATGACGTTTATATGCAATGGACTCATATTGCAATGTTTTCAGAAGGTAACCTAATAGATGCTTTTTCACATGTGAACTGTAAGATACTGATAAGCAGATGTCGAATAGTCACGCGCTCCATTGTATATATGATACTCGAGCACTGAAATCGCTTCCTGTTTTTCTTTAACATCCAAGTGAACTTTTCCTGTAGCCTCTACCGTTTATGTTGTGCCTTGTGTTTGCACAGTTCCTTGGCTGTATGGACTAACCTGCACAGCTGACTTTGACAGGTACACAATGCTGTGCGTCTAAAGCCATGCACCCTTTCTTGCCTAAACTAAAGCTGCCCACAAATGGCTTGAAATTAGACCAGTTCAGCATGGACCAGACGAATTTAAATCCATCTATGGCCTTTACCACTGAACGGTAATGTTGGTAAATGTTTCTCGATCAGCTGGCTGCAGCGCTAATCAGTATATTCTGACAGCAGAGGAGTCAGAATACAGTATTGCAGCAGTGAGGATTCCTCTATCCACCTCGCTTATGCAGATGGGGAATCAAATCTTTGTTTTTTTTTTTTTAAATCAGCCTAGAGCAAAAAAACTAATAATATTCTATGGCCAGCCTAAGGGACAGAGGATTTAGGACAGGGTTGTCAAACTCAATTTTATAGAGGGCTGCATTAGCATTATGTTAAAAAAGAATAGCGCGCAAATGCAAAAGAAATTACTACCAAATCTGAAGAGAGTCCATAAATAAAAATGGGGGTTTGGTCCCACCATATGGCCATATCGTGCTCAAGCCCACTACTGCGTCAAAGTACCCCATTATCAGTGGGTCCTACACTATCCATGAAAAAGAGATGAATCCAGCCTTTCTAACCCTTGGAGATAATACTCCTTGCTGGGAGAGATGTGCAAATGCACTACAGGGGACTGTTTATTATATATTCGGTCTGACCAGACTATCGGGGTTGAGCAGCCCTCCCCACCCACCACACACACCTGTACTCAGTCAGTGTCCACCATCAAGTGGATATAGGAGGAGTCCCCTGTAGTGCATTTGCACATCTCTCCCAGCAAGGAGTATTATCTCCAAGGGTTAGAAAGGCTGAATTCATCTCTTTTTCATGGATAGTGTAGGACCCACTGATAATGGGGTACTTTGACGCAGTAGTGGGCTTGAGCACGATATGGCCATATGGTGGGACCAAACCCCCATTTTTATTTATGGACTCTCTTCAGATTTGGTAGTAATTTCTTTTGCATTTGCGCGCTATTCTTTTTTAATATACATGTCTTTTGGTTCATAGCTGCAGCAGCTTTGGAAATACATGGGTATGCTCCCCCAAATTTTTTGCCTGTTCATTAGCATTATGGTTTCCCTCAAAGGGCCGGTTGTATCTGTGAGACCATATACATTTACCCAGGGCTTTTTGTCTGAGAGAATAGGTTCAGGAACTCAACCACGTCCTCCCCTGATGAACTGCTTTGAGCAGTGGGTGTGGCCAATTTGCACAGTGAGAGGTTCTTAAAGGGGCAATAAATACCAGGAGTGCATTATGTGCAGATATCAGGGGTGCCCTGTGTACAAAGTGCAGAGTTCAGGGGTGAGCTGTGCACAGAGTGCAGCATTCAGGGGTGAGCTGTGCACAGAGTGCAGCATTCAGGGGTGAGCTGTGCACAGAGTGCAGCATTCAGGGGTGTGCTGTGCACAGAGTGCAGCATTCAGGGGTGTGCTGTGCACAGAGTGCAGCATTCAGGGGTGTGCTATGCACAGAGTGCAGCATTCAGGGGTGCGCTGTGCAAAGAGTTCAGGAGTGCGCTGTGCACAGAGTTCAGGGGTGCGCTGTGCACAGAGTTCAGGGGTGCGCTGTGCACAGAGTTCAGGGGTGCGCTGTGCACAGAGTGCCGAGTTCAGGAGTGCGCTGTGCACAGAGTGCAGGGTTGGGGAGTGCCCCACATATAGAGTACAGGGTTTAGGGTGTGCTATGCATAGTGTGCAGAGTTCAGCTCTCTTGGCTGTCCACATCTCACTTCCACCCCTCCTCACCTCTACTCCATTTTCCCCCCATCTCCCACCTATGTGTTATGTAATGGTATCAGCCAATGATCAGACCAGTGGTGATGTGCAATTTCTACTTTACTTAACAATGTGGAACGTAGATTGTACAGGAGATCATGTGAACAGGGGTTTGCAGTACAAAACAGCAATATGAGGAAAGGAGAAATATTCATAAAACGTGTGAAAACAATTCTATTGCAGTTCTAGTAATGGCCACTAGATGGCAGCAGAGTGTTCTGAGTTCAGTTTACAGACAGGAAAAGATCTGAATATTCTCACGTGTTCCCAAAGATTGATCGTTTATTCAGCAGACTGGGAGTTGAGGGTATTTCCTGCTGGCACAGACTTCACACAGGCACTGCTGATGCGGACTTTGGTCAGGAGGCTCTGGGGGCCGTAGATAGGACCAACCGACTGCTTGGACAACTTCTCCACATGGACTGTAACAGAGTCCTCTCCAGTGACTGGGGCTTGGATAAATACTGTGTGCTCTTGTGCTCACTGCTGGAGGCCCACACACCAGACTTATCGAATGAGGACCCAGCACCTGGGGACAGCTCACTTGCCCAGTCACTGCTGTCCCATCAGGCAGGATCTCTCTGAGCACAGGAAGCTGGGCGGAGCTGGCATTTATACTCCCTGGGCGTGTCCTGGAACTCAGGGGATGCTGGGAGCCCAGAGGATTATGGGGAATTGAGTTAAAGGGTCTTGCACCTGCATCTGGATAAAGGGGCACACCACTACACTCCACCCCACTTGAACTTGCGATCCCAGGCAAGTTCACAGACCATACAAAGTCCTCTTGTGCAAAGCATTCAGGTGGTTTCCCAAAGTTGCGCCTCTGAGAACATCTCAAGGGTTGAGGTTCAGGCTCTTCTCCAGGAGCAGGCAAAGGTGCATCCTCACTTTCAGGCCTCTCCGTAGACAGTGGGTCAGAGGGCTCCACAGCAGGAGTAGGAATCTGAGCTGGGCAATCATTGGGCTGTACGGCATTGTCTGTACCTGTAATCTCTCCTGAGAGACTTGGAGGTAGCAGTGGGGGAACAGGGAATAGCCAACACTGATTCTCTGTTGGGGTTGTTACTGGTGGCTCTGAAACCTGTTCTTCTGGCTCTCTAGATGAGCTCCCATGAATCTCCCTGTAGCTTTCAATAGGCTTAAGGAGCCTGCGGTGTAACCGTCTTGGCCTGTCTTGAGTATTTTGCTTCTGTATGTCATAGACTGGCACTCCTCGGATGGGTTGCCGTAACACAACTCCAGGCATTTCCTCCCATGGAGTTTGTAGCTTACCCTGCTGATGTGCACCTTTGCGCCGGATCAGGACCCTGTCTCCAGGTTTCAGGTCATGGACCTCCGTTCCTGACTCTTCTTGTTCCTCCCAGGTTCGATCCTTTACGAACTGTTGGACTTCTGACAGGCGTCGCCTCCACTCTTGAATCCAGGATGCTGGAGTATACTCCATTTCTTCAGTGGGGACAACACCCCATAGATCTGTGGGTCCCCCAAGAGTACGGCCGAACATCACATGGTAAGGAGAGCGACCTGTCGCTGAGTGCACAGTATGGTTATACTTCCAAACCAATTCAGCCAAGTAATGGGTCCATCTGGTTCGTTTCTCACGGGCCAGTCCTCTAAACAGCTGTATCAGGGTACTATTAAACCTCTCACATGCTCCGTTACCCTGTGGGTGGTATGGGGTCGTATGCGTCTTTTTGACACCTAAGGAGCGACACCATTCCTGGAAGAACTCACTTTCAAAGCAGGGCCCTTGGTCTGAATGTATCTTCTGAGGGCAGCCATAAGGGAGACAGAAATGCTTCCACACTGCTTGGGCTGCAGTCTTTGCAGTCTGGTCATGAGTTGGCACGGTTACTGCAAACTTAGTAAAGTGATCCACCATAATAAGGACATAGCGATGTCCATCTTCTGACATGTCAAGGGTGAGAAATTCAACTGTTAGTACTTCCAATGGGGCAGACGTGTTCCAAGTCATGGGAGGCACCTGGGACTCAGCCCCTTTTGTCACGGAACATACCGCACAGTGCTGGGATATCTGATTAATCAACTGGAACAGCCCCACACACATGGCTTGCCTTTTGAACCAGGCGAATGTCTTGTGGACACCCCAATGTCCTCCTTCCACATGGATTCTTTCTGCCACTTGTCTAGCTCTGGCCCGTGACAGTACGACCTGCCAGGTTACCGAAGAGTCATGGGGGAACATTATTCTGCGATACAATATGCCATCTCTCAAGAAGAAACGTGACCATTCACCCAACAGTTTTTGTGTCTCTGGCAGCAGTCGCGATCTTTCTCTTCTACTGGGCCACCGCTGTAACTGCATCGCTTCTCTTACTGGGGCAATCACAGGATCATTCTTCTGTATTTCCGCCCAGTTATACTCTTTCAATACATGGATGAGGTCCACCCGTGGTTGACTCTTAGGTCTAGCCCTCATTACGGGTGGAATTTCTTCTTCTTCAGCCTCTTCATCCACATCTCGCTGTGGTTGTACTGAAGGGTACCGTGATAGGGCATTGGCCACGTGTTTGTCCTTTAGTGCTGCCAAGGTAAGAAGCAGATTTCTAACTTCTTTAGGTGGTCCCAGGTGGGTAGGACATCGTTTCAACAGCTCGGGCTTCAGCCCCTGGATGATATTCATGCCCAATATCACCTGCGGCTGTCCTTTTCCAGATACACGTGTAACCACCACACCTTTTTGGCCAAGGTCCTGTCCCCACAGTTTTACCTTCATCCAGGTAATCCCAACCACTTCTATAGAAAGTTCGTTGGCAGCTGTCAGTGAGGACCATGGGGTATCTCGACTCATTTTCTTCTTTGGGAAGTATTGCTGGAACAAAGGTTCTGGTAGAATAGTGACTTGGGAGCCAGTGTCGAAGAGACACTCGATCTCTTGGCCATCGAAGTACCCATGTACCACAGGGCAATCGACCCCCACGTCCTCCGTGTGTGACTGGGGAGTCGTTTTGCTGGACCGCCCCACTGCTTGACTCCTAGCGGCGGGGCGCTCTGGGTTTAATGGCCCCCTTGGTATTTGATCAGGACAGTCCCTCAAGCAATGTCCCTTTTGTTGACAGCCCCAACATGGGGAGGGTGACCTCTCCCTTCTTGGTCGCCGGCGGGGCGGTGATCGGTTTCTCCATGAAGGGATGTTCTCTCTAGGCCCCCTTGGATTATCTCGCTTGCGCCTCAGCGTGGCAAGTTCTGTCTGGAGCTGGGCCATTCCTTCTGTCAGCTTGTGGATGGCCACCTCCCATGGAGCTATTTGTTCAGTTTGTGGCAGTTTACATGGTTTATCCCCTGTGCCGGCCATGAGAACGTCCACACTGGCACGTCTGGGCTCTGAATACAGGATAGCTGCTTCTAAAATTTCGTGGAATTTTAAGTTTGGGTTACTTCTGTCCTTTTCTTGTAGCTTTTCCCTGACTTTGTCAGACAGAAGTCCATCCAAAAACTGATCCTTCAGCCACCCGTCTGTATCACTCCAGCCAGCACGTCCTGCTCGCCTCCTCTCATTGCGTCGGATCTCGGCTGCTATATCCTGCAGTTCCAGAGCGTACTGCGGAATGGATTCTCCCACTCTCTGCCTTCTACTGATAAAGCGAGCCCTAAGATCCCCTAATGCAACCGGTTGGGTGTACACTGCTTCCAAGCGGCTGATTATCTTGTCTAGGGAATCCTGGTCCTCTGCTGGAAGGTGCAAAATTAACTTCCTTGCTTCCCCTTCAAGGGCATTAATGGCCAGATCTGCCTGCTGTGTGGGTGGCACCCCATATGACCGGATCAAGCCCCGCAATCTCCTAATCCAGTCATCCAAGTCCTGATCTGGTCCTGTGTACTTAGGCAGTTGCTGTGGTAGCAATCCTGCCAGCAATAGGGAAGCTATGGCAGACTGTTTGACACCCTCAGTGCTGCTTCCCTCACCACTGACTGACATGGCTGATCCTGTTCGTGACGCCAAGTGTTATGTAATGGTATCAGCCAATGATCAGACCAGTGGTGATGTGCAATTTCTACTTTACTTAACAATGTGGAACGTAGATTGTACAGGAGATCATGTGAACAGGGGTTTGCAGTACAAAACAGCAATATGAGGAAAGGAGAAATATTCATAAAACGTGTGAAAACAATTCTATTGCAGTTCTAGTAATGGCCACTAGATGGCAGCAGAGTGTTCTGAGTTCAGTTTACAGACAGGAAAAGATCTGAATATTCTCACGTGTTCCCAAAGATTGATCGTTCATTCAGCAGACTGGGAGTTGAGGGTATTTCCTGCTGGCACAGACTTCACACAGGCACTGCTGATGCTGACTTTGGTCAGGAGGCTCTGGGGGCCGTAGATAGGACCAACCGACTGCTTGGACAACTTCTCCACATGGACTGTAACAGAGTCCTCTCCAGTGACTGGGGCTTGGATAAATACTGTGTGCTCTTGTGCTCACTGCTGGAGGCCCACACACCAGACTTATCGAATGAGGACCCAGCACCTGGGGACAGCTCACTTGCCCAGTCACTGCTGTCCCATCAGGCAGGATCTCTCTGAGCACAGGAAGCTGGGCGGAGCTGGCATTTATACTCCCTGGGCGTGTCCTGGAACTCAGGGGATGCTGGGAGCCCAGAGGATTATGGGGAATTGAGTTAAAGGGACTTGCACCTGCATCTGGATAAAGGGGCACACCACTACATATGCACACATCCCCCCAAAAGGTTTCTTCGCATCTCACCTACACAGCCCAGCTCTAGTACCTCCTAGCAGTGTAGGTGGCTCTGCCCCTCTCTCTCTCACTTTCAGGAGGATCATTGGTTGGAATCTATGCAACCGGGAACAGGTGGGGAAATCACAGTGCAGCTTACCATGTGATGCCCCATCCCACACTGCACCTACCATCTAAATCTTCCTTGCCCCCTGCCATGACTGCAGGGCAGGTAGTGATCTGTGAGAGATTCCACCAGGTTTCAGCTGAAAACAAATGTGAGGGCCACATAAAAGGGCCTGGAGGGCCGCATTCAGCCTGCGGGCCTTGTGTTTGACATATGTGATTTAGGATATAAAAAGAAACCAAAGGCATCTGTCATTTTGTTACTGCAATACAAAAGGTTTCATACCAAGTGTAATTCGTCTCCTTCCACCCACTGCGTCCATCCTCGGCCTTCCTTCTCTCCTTTCTGTATACACACCAGCTTGTCACCCTCCCAGTTGACCAATGTCTAGAGAGATATGCATATTTTGAAACATCAAGTAACATATTCATACAAATTGCAAAAAATACAGTGCATATGAAACTACAATCTTAACATTTGTTATAGGTTATTTCATCACACTCACAGTGATTCTTCTAAAAACTGTAATGCATGATCTCATTGGGAGGTGGCCCACAAACATTAAGAACACATGTGCAGCATATCCTATCAATTAGTGAAAGACGATTTGAAACTGCAACTTTGTTAAAGATTTTACAAAAAAAAAAAAATAAGATAATTTCTGTACTCCATGAAGTTCTACGAGGGGTGTCACGTGTTACACACACACACACACACCTGCCTCTGTGGCATCTTTTTACAGGGCAGATCTTTGAAAACCTGCCCGTCTATTCTGCCCTAGAATAATTCTAGTTTGTAAACGTTAGGGGACATTTAGCAACAAAGTTGCTGACTGACTGACTGACAGTCTAGTTAAACTAGAATTCCAGGATAAAGCTAACTAATCTTATTATTGCTCCCCCTCTCCTAACATCCATGCTAACTAACCTGTGTTAAAGGAAAAAAAAAAAAAGGAGGTATATACTTACCAATTTGCAGCCCAGTCACATGATCTTCTCTCAGCCAGCACCAGCTGCAAGGGAGACCGCTCTGCTAATGGCTGGCAATGCTAGGGACCGTAGATGTCACCCATAGGTTTCATATGGGCCATCTGTTGTTAGTATTGAGAAAGTGTACCATGTCCCCTAATTTACTAACGCAACCCTCCAGGGCTGATGTGTGCTCCTGCACCTTTTGCAGACCCCCCCATGCTTGTATGCATGCCTGACAACATCGGGGCATGTTCCTAATTGGATGACGGATGGTGTCCTGGGGTATTTCCTCCCAGATCTGGACCAGGGCATCACTGAGCTCCTGAACAGACTGAGGTGCAACCTGGTGGTGGTGCTTCCACTAGGCAAACTAGGCAGCCGCCTAGGGTGCATTGCCACCTAGGGGCGCAGCCAGGAGTCGGCACTCTCTCTCCATCATGAATGATTATTGTGAGCTGAGGGGAGAGGTGGCAGTAGGGGAGGAAGAAGGGACAGAGAAAGATGCCAGGTGTCTTGGGCAGTGGCGGAACTATCAGGCCCTGGCTTTCCACCACTGTTGGAGGGGCCTCAAGAGGCAGGAATGGAGCCCACCAGAGTGCTGCCTGCACGATGATCCTCTTCAGCAGGAGCTGAGCGGCCTTAACCCCAGGCAGGAAGTTACTCTCTGCACTGAGCTGGTAGGCAGCCGTTTATTTCCCTGGGTTGGTATTAAGCAGGGAGCGGAGGAGAGCTGAACCTGAGTCGGAGCTCGACACTGGAGGCACCGGAATGGTCTGAGGAGGTTGGTGATGAAGGACATGCGGAGCTCTCTGACTGCTGCTTTTCCCTCCACCAGGAGCCGGTTGGAGCTGTGATGAGGACTGTGGTCCAGGAGAGGAGCGTCCTGGGAGAAGGAATCAGCAGGATCACTGTGAAGGAGGGCAGAGTGGGGGCCACTCTCTTCATACCGCCCAGTTAGTGTCCCCAGATCAGGGGATCGGGGTCCCTGGGTGTTACATGGAGCATCACTGGTATGAAAGGGAATCAGGGTCACCAGGCGTGCCATGGGGAATCAGAGTCACCAGGTGTGACATGGAGGATAGGGGTCACCGGGTGTAACAGGAGTTCAGGGTCACCAGGTGTGCCATGAGGAATTGGGGTCCCTGGGTGTGCCCTGGGGGACTGGGGTCCCCAAGTGTGACACGGAGGAACATCAGGGTCCCCAGGTGTGACTTGGAGGAACATCAGGGTCCCCAACTGTTACATGGAAAAACATCAGGGTCTGACATAGAGGAACATTGGGGTCACTGAGTATGACAGCATGACATGGAGGAACACGGGGGTCCCTGGGTGTGACATGGAGGAACATCAGGGTCAGTGGGTATGACAGCATGACATGGAGGAATATTGGGGTCCAAGGGTGTGACATGGAAAAACATCAAAGTCCCTGGGTGTGACACGGAGGGACATAAGTGTCCCCGAGTGTGACATGGAGGAATATGGGGGGGGGGGGGGGGTCACTGGGTATGAAAGCATAACATGGAGGAACCATCGGATCAGGGTCACTGGGTATGACAGAGGAGTTTTTAACCCCTTCCCTTTTTTTTTTTTTTTTTTTTTGGGGGGGGGGGGGGGGGGGCGCAAATAGCTGGTCTTGCCTGGGGCGTAAAATAGTCTAGCACCGGCCCTGCTGGCGGTATCGGATGGACCGAAACAATGTGCCAGAGGTGTTCTATTAGATTTAGGTCAGGCAAGCTTGGGGGCCATTCAATGGTATCAATTCTTTAATCCTCCAGGAACTGGCTGCATATCCTTGCCACATAAGGCCAGGTATTGTGGTGCACCAGGAGGAACCCAGGACCCACTGAACCTGTGTAGGGTCTGACAATGGGTCCAAGGATTTCATCCCGATAGCTAATGGCAGTCAGGGTGCCTATGTGCAGCCTGTAGGGGTCTGTGCATCCCTCCATTGATATGCCTTCCCAGACCAACTACCAAACAATGTTACAGGCAGCATAACATTCTCCATGGCTTCTCCAGACCCTTTCACATCTACCAAGGTTCTCAGAGCGAACCTTCTCTCATCTGTGCAAAGCACAAGGAGCCAGTGGCGGACCTGAAAATTCTGATGTTCAATGGTAAATCGAGCACCATGGTGCCGGAAAGTGAGCACAGGGCCCACTAGAGGATGTCGGGCCCTCAGGCCACCCTTATGAAGTCGGTTTCTGATTGTTTGGTTAGAGACAGACATTCATACCAGTGGCCTGCTGGAGGTCATTTTGTAGGACTCTGGCAGCGCTCATCCTGTTTCTCCTTTCACAAAGGAGCTGATACTGGTCCGGCTGATGGGTTAAGGACCTTCTACAGCCCTGTCCAGCTCTCCTAAAGTAACTGCCTGTCTCCTGGAATCTCCTCCATGCTCCTGTCTCCTGGAATCTCCTCCATGCTCTTGAGATTGTGCTGGGAGACACAGCTAACCTTCTGGCAATGGCACGTATTGATGTGCCATCCTGGAAGAGTGCCTGTGCAACCTCTATATGGTCCAGTTATTGCCTTATGCTACCAGTAGAGACACTGACCCAAGCCAAATGCAAAACCAGTGAAAAACAGTCAGAAAAGATAAGGAAAAAAAAAAAATCAGTGGCCTCCACCTGTAAAACTATTCCATTTTTGGAGGTTCCCTTATTGTTGCCCATCTAGTTCACCTGTTAATTTCATTAACATCAAAGCAGCTGAAACTGATTAACAACCCCCTCTGCTACCTTACTGACCAGATCAATATACCAGGAGTTTACTTGACTTGATGCTATGCTATTAAAAGGATTCCTTTAATTTTTTATTGAGCAGTGTACATTGCAACTTTGTTAATAAATGTCCCCTATTGTCGATTTTGTTTTTTTTCCCCTGCAAACATACACAGTTTTTACATAAAAATGTAACTTGAAACTCCAAAACACTGCATCCGGGTCCATGTACCTGTCAAAATTGGAGCTGCAGGTGAATCTCTACATCCATTTCATCTTCACTGACAAAAACATGCAGACTCCGTGCAGCTTCAAGCTGCTCTGAATGGATAAACAAATGCCTCCACCCACTGTATGGGCCAAGGTATATATAGACATATATATAGCAAATGTCAGAACTCAATTACGTACACTTGCCAAAAAGTACTATACCTATAATTGTCAGGCCTCATGCACACAGGACATTTTCTTTAACTCTCCTAGAAGCCAGCAGCGTTTTTTGCAGAATAAGCACCTGGCGCTTGTAAAAGTGTCTAAGGCTTTATATACACATAGCATACTTTCACCGCTGGAAAACGCAAAATTGCGGGCGGCTGGCGGTCAAAATGTTCCTATCCTGAACACGATTCCTCCGCGTTTAGGAGAAGGGAGGTTGAAGCTCCCCAACTCTTATTTATGCAGCTCATGAGACATTAGACTCATTATTTATTCTGGCCAATGAAATGCATTAACGCCCAAGAGCCTTGATGCCTCTAAAAGCTCCTAAAAGCTTGTAAAAGCTTTAGGCTTTATGTACGCTACAGCTAGGAGCTGCTGCAGTTAGGGGAGGTCCAACCATCCTCTCCTGATCGCTGAAGAATCGCGTTCAGGATAGAAATGTTTTGACCACCAGCAACAAAACGTGGCAAAATTGTGGTTAATTTTTTGGCGCGATTTTGCAGCGCTTTGCATTTTCCTGTGGCCAGCGGTCATAATAGGCTATGTGTACATAAAGCTGGATACACACTATACAATTCTCTTTCGATTTTTTCCTTTAGATTTACCAAAACCATATAATATGAGGTCAAACCTAAACACTTTCATCTTGTATGCAATCAGGCAGGCCCTTATACTACATAGTTGAAGGTAAATCTAAAGAAAATCTACCAACAAAAGTTGTATAGCGTGTATCCAGCTTTACTCTGTTGCTCCCAGGTGCACTGGCAGTTTTTCTTTTTTCCAGCCTCTGAGGCTCGGTTCACACTACGTCGCTCCGACTTAGGGGGCGACCTGTGAAGTCGCGTGCAGCGCGACTTCTGAGTGGCTTGCAAGGACTTCATAAAATGAATGTCTATGCAAGTCGCCCCGAAGTAGTACAGGACTCTTTTTCTAAGTCGGAGTGACTTGTGTCGCTCCTATTAGAATGGCTCCTGTACTACACAATGGGAGCGTGACGGACCGCGACTTGTCAGGCTGACAAGTCGGATCAATGTGAATGCGGTCTAAAAGCTCCTGCCAATAAATGCTGCTAAAGGCCTACAGTATGTGTGCATGGATAGGCTAACATGGAGGGGTATTTAGAGACAGGAAAAAATATGACAGACGCTCCTAGAATCAACTGTAAATATGTCCAGAGGCCTCAAAAGGAGAAAAAAAACTAAAACTCAAACATTTTAAAAAACCTTTGTAGCTTGTAAGCTTAAGGCCTCGTGCACACAAGGCATTTGTAAAAATGAGCTGCACAGCCAGTTCTGACACCAGGAAAAAGTAGCTGTAAAAACGTGCTTTTAGAAGCGTTTTGCATTGACGTTAATGTGCGTTTAGCCATGTTTAGCAGCGTTAGCGTTTAGCAGCCTCTCTCTGCTCATTTCTATTTTCCACTCTGAAATCCAACTACTACAGCTTAAAAATTCTTGACGCGGCTTAAGGCTGTATATAGCGTTAACGCGCATTTAGGCGCGTCAAGGCGTTTTTACAGCCGAGCGCTGCTGTTCCAGAACGTGCTGGCCCTGGGTTTTTTTTGCAGCTTAAAAATGTCTATGCCACTTACAGCTCCTAAAAGCCTATGTGTGCATGAGGCCATAAAATAACATGGAAGGGCGTATTTAAGCTGCAAAAAAAATGCATGTGTGCATGAGGCCTAAATGATGACTCTAGAATGATTCCTTTCACTTATATACATACATGTGTGTATTCTACATGTGTAATTGTGTACATGGGGGTGGGGGGATTTTTGTTTTTTTTCATTTTGTATATCTTTTTTTTTTATATTACTTTTTTCATTTAACATTTCTTTCACAAGGGAATTGACAAGCCCCCTATGCTAGGTCATTGTCCCACTAATAGGTACTCTTTGGCTAGGTTCACATTATTGCAGTGCCATTTTGATCCGATTTTCAGTGCGATTTTGTATTGCATCTGCAGTGCAACTTGGTGTATTTTTGATCCCCCGTACTCAATCACATAGGGGGTTCCTGGAATTTGGGGTCTCCCTTGTTAAGGGGGGCATCCAGATTCTAATAAGTCATCCCCTGCACCACCAGAATCGATGGGCCAGTGCTGTGGGGAAGAGGCCCTTATCCTCATTAACCATGGGCATCCCCCCGGAATCTCAACTTCCCCTTTAAAGTAGCTGTTAAGCCACTTTATACCATCCTGTCTGGTCTGTTTAATAACCCTGTATGCCCGTGCACCTGTGTCTGTGTCAATTTTCAGAGCGCCGATCGCTGCTCATGTGACCCGTTGACTCTCTACTCTCCTTGTCCGATAGCTTCCCACAGTGGGCAGGGCTAAGGATTCCCTGCTGACATCAGACGGGAGGGGAGGAGGAGAGGCAATAGGCACTCTGAAAACTGGTAAAAAAACGGCATATTTTTATTAAACACAGATTCAGGACACACATGGTTGTTAGACTGTAGACTGGACTGGATATGAAACTTTAAATGAAACTACAGCAGCAGGAGGGGAGGGGAGCACTGACACAGGAGCAGACAGGCAGGGAGGGAGGGGGGAGAGAGGACAGGAGAGCTGCGGATGATGGAGGCACGTAAACTGACCACAGTGTCAGGGCTTAGCAGCCATGGTATACCGTGGTCAGTTTACAGAGGGGAGGACATAGCCAGCCAGGATCAGCCTTGTATTTTAGGTGATTGAAGGGGCCAAATTACACAGCACAAGCACTGTGCCGTATAACATTCCTTAAGAGAACAGGATCAATATTTTTTCTTTTTTGTAGGTTAACAAACGCTTTAAAAATAAATTACGTCGCCTTTATGACATTTTCGAAAAGGAGTGGAGCATCAGAGACCTTAAAATGATGCCCACCCCTGAAAAAAGTTCTGCGGACGCCCATGTCTTTAACATAAGGACAAGTTGCTTTGCAATGAGGGGTCCCCCATGTTGAGGGCATGTGGCCTGGCATGCCTGGTGGTCATCTGCTTGCTTGTCAATCCCCTTTCTTGGCCTGCATGCTTGGATAAGGGTCGATATGCATTTTTTTTTGGTGTGGGATCCCCCCCTCCCCGACAATTTTGGTGTGGGGTTTGCCTTAAAATTCATGTCAGATAGAAGGTATGCTGCTGAAAAAAAAAGAAAAGCTCACAGCTGCGAGCTTGTTTATGGCATTTTAATGCCCTTCTATAATAGTTAATGAGGCAACAGCAAAAGGATTAAATAGCATTAGCTGGCCTAACAATAGGTCAACAGGACCAACTAGTGCAATACCAATATGAAGCATTTATGTATCTAGGTCAGCCTTTATTAACAAGGGCTCTCTGGAACCCTAGCGTACCTAAAGAGGTTGCTAGAGTGTCCTTAAGCAAGGACCAATTTCTGTGTCTAGGATAAGCTACCACTCACACCAATGATCTTTAAAGCTATCTGAAAGGGACATTCTCCCCACTGGCCACTAACATAAGAAGAATTTTTCCCGCTGACCTTGAATGTACTAGGGTCCTATCACTGACTGTCACTTTTTAACCACTTGCCGATCAGCTGCCATAGTTTTACTGCAGCAGGTCAGCTCCGTTATGCAAGACGATGTACCTGTAGATCGCTTTGTGTAACAGAACGCGCACACTCGCTAAACGGGTGATGCATTAAACTTGTTTACAGTTGGCCATACACTACATTCAAAGGTTGTTCAAAAGTTCCTAAAATTTTTGTTTGATATTTTCCCAAACAAAAACCACATTTACTGTTAGAAATTTGTTTGAAAAAAATATTTCCTTTATGCACCTCATTAATGCAGTGAAAAACAAATGTCAATTTGACCTTACTATCGATTCAAAAATCAAAACGAAAGGTCCTGAAACTAAAGTTTTCCAACACATTTCAGACTGCCTCTGCAGAAATCTATCTCCCCATCACCTGGCAATTTGTGTCCTTTCACTTGCCCAGGGGTCTCCGAACAAAGGGCCAGTTTACTATCCTTTAGACTTTACAGGGGCCAGACTGTGGCTAGTGGAAGTAGAAAATGTCCTGGCATCGGTAGCAATGCCCTATCGTTGGATACATTGGGAGGAATGGTGCCCCATCATTGGATTCATAGGGAGGAATAGTGCCCCATCAGATTCAGTGGAAGGAATAGTGCCCCATCATTAGATTCAGTGGAAGGAATAGTGCCCCATCATTAGATTCAGTGGGAGGAATAGTGCCCCATCATTAGATTCAGTGGAAGGAATAGTGCCCCATCATTAGATTCAGTGGGAGGAATAGTGCCCCATCATTAGATTCAGTGGGAGGAATAGTGCCCCATCATTGGATTCAGTGGGAGGAATAGTGCCCCATCATTGGATTCAGTGGGAGGAATATTGCCCCATCATCGGATTCAGTGGGAGGAAGTGCCCCATCATCGGATTCAGCGGGAGGAATAGTGCCCCATCATCGGTTTCAGTGGGAGGAATAGTGCCCCATCATCGGTTTCAGTGGGAGGAATAGTGCCCCATCATTGGATTCAGTGGAAGGAATAGTGCCCCATCATTGGATTCAGTGGAAGGAATAGTGCCCCATCATTGGATTCAGCGGGAGGAATAGTGCCCCATCATCGGTTTCAGTTGGAGGAATAGTGCCCCATCATTGCATTCAGTGGAAGGAATAGTGCCCCATCATTGGATTCAGTGGAAGGAATAGTGCCCCATCATTGGATTCAGTGGGAGGAATAGTGCCCCATCATTGGATTCAGTGGGAGGAATAGTGCCCCATCATTGGATTCAGTGGAAGGACTAGTGCCCCATCATTGGATTCAGTGGGAGGAATAGTGCCCCATCATTGGATTCAGTGGAAGGAATAGTGCCCCATCATTGGATTCAGTGGGAGGAATAGTGTCCCATTATTGGTGTCAGTGAGCAGAATAGTGCCCGATCATTGGATTCAGTGGAGGAATAGTGTCCCATTATTGGTGTCAGTGGGTGGAATAGCGCCCCATTATTGGTGTCAGTGAGAGGAATAGTGCCCCATTATTGGTGTCAGTGAGAGGAATAGTGCCCCATTGTTGGTGTCAAGTGAGCAGAATAGTGTCCCATCGTTGGTGTCAGTGGAGGAAATAATGCTCCATCGTTGGTGTCAGTGGGAGAAATGATGCCCCATGGTTAATGTCAGTGGGAGGAAAGGGCAGCAGTTTGGTTACCACTGCACTAGACTGGAAGAGATTTCCTCAAGTCATAGCACAGAACCTGAGTTACACCTATGGCGGAAGAAGATGGGACAAATTGCTGCAAACACCCTTTACAGACTATATTGCTCATAAAAACAATGCAGCGCATGGGTTAATATAAACACACAGTTTACAGGGTGACATTAATTGTCCTATGTGTCACTTAAGCTGGTCTTTAATATTTCTGCAACTAACTTCTGTATTTGCTGCATATTTCTATTAAAGATCTTTCACAGCTTAATTTATCTCAGTTTTGTTATCAACTTTGCCCTTTCTCCTCTGTGTACGTGGAGAGACCTTTGAAACTTGCTCTGTAAAAAAAAGTGTAGAAAATTAAAGCCATATTTGTAGAACATATTTAGACCTTCAGGCAAGGATTACTCTCACAGTGGTTCTAAAAAGCGTTTTTTTAGATCTAAATTTGACCTGTAAATTTGGAGTTTTGACTTTATAGGCATTTCCAGGCAGAGATTGGCTGCTCAAGCAAAGATAATCAAGGAAAACTTTTAAGCATTTTACGTGAGTTAGTCATGAGGAAATGTGAGAAGGGAGTTTTTCAACCTCCACCGCGTGGACGGCTTACAGCCCCAGTGTATGCCAAGAGCTCTCTAATGAACACACCTGTGAAAGCTTGCAAGCTGCTTTGACTGCTCTTTTATACCTCTGCCACTGTTGTCACAGTGATTTTTTTGTCTGCTATTTCATGATTTGTTTATGCCTCTCCTCTATGTTACGTATCAACCCAACAGTCAATTTAAGATGGATTATCTCTTAAGCCCATTCACACCATTGTGTCCTACAGGCTGAATAAAAGAAATCTATGGGCGTATGACCAGCCTAACCCTCCTGCACTCATTTTGTTATATCTCACCCAATGGGAGCCCCTCTTAACCACTTAAGGACCAGGCCTATTTCTGACACTTGTTCTGACACAAGTTAAAATCCGTATTTTTTGCTAGAAAATTACTTAGAACCCCCAAACATTATATATATATATTTTTTTTTTTTTAGCAGAGACCCTAGAGAATAAAATGGAGATCTTTGCAATACTAGGTCACACCGTATTTGCGCAGCGGTCTTATAAACTTCATTTTTTTTAAAAAAAATACAGTTAATTAAAAAATAAGAAAACAGTAAAGTTAGCTTAATTTTTCTATAATGTGAAAGATAATGTTACACCGAGTAAAGAGATACCCAACATGTCATGCTTCAAAATTGTGCACACTCGTGGAATGGTAACAAACATCGGTACTTAAAAATCTCCATAGGCAAAGCTGTAAAAAAAAATTTTCTACAGCCTACCAGTTTAGAGGTACTGAGGAGGTCTAGGGCTATAATTATTCCTCTCGCTCTAACAATCGTGGCGATACCTCGCATATGGGGTTTAAACACTATTTATGTTTACATATGTGGGCGCAACTTGCATATGCGTTCGCTTCTGTGCGCAAGCTTGGAGGGACAGGGTGCTTTACATTTTTATTATTTATTTTACCTTTTACACTGTCCCTTTAAAATGTATTTTTTTTTTTATCACTTTTATTCCTATTACAGGGAATGTAGACATTCCTTGTAATAGAAATAAGCAGGACAGGTCCTCATTAATGTGAGATATGGATATGGGGTCAAAAAGACCCTTAGATCTCACATTTACACTTAAAAGCAAAAAAAAAAAAAAAAAAAAAAAAAAAAAAAAAAAAAAAAAAAAGGTCCTTCAAGGCTGTTGGGAGGAAGCGAGGCATGACGTCGCTCTGGTCCTCCAAGGCCACAGAGTCGAGTGAGGGCCATCTTACCCTCACTCGACTTCCTGCACAGCACCTGAGAAGACCAGATTGTTTTCCCCGCTACTGACGGCTCCGCTAAGTGGGGTAAACGACCAGGAAGCAGCAGGAGGGGGGCACCCTTTTCGTCACCCATAAAAGTGATCTTGCGGGAAATCCCCCGCTGGGACCACTTTTATGTGAAAGAGGACCGCCCACCCTGTAAGAAAATACCAGGGTTATGGCAGCTATCTGCTGCCATAACACCGGTATTTAACGTCAAGTACCGACATAAAACTGTGGCAGGTGGCCTGGAAGTGGTTAAAGTCTTTTAGGTGCTGCTTCTTCCCCCACTAACAATTGTGCAGCATCCAACCTTATGCCTACCAGCTTCACAAATACTGACCAATTTGTAAGATTACTGGTTATGCAATACGTGAAACATTAGAAATAAAAAAATGCTTTTTCTGTATTTTTCCCAACACAACTTTAGCACACGTTGACATTGGTCCGATTAGACATGCAATTTGACATGTCAAATTGGAGCCAATTGGCGGCAATGGCACCGTCTGAATTGATGCAATGCCGACCTTGTGGCGCCGCATCCATTCCCAAAAGTAATTTCTGTACTACTTTTGGCGATTTGGGGGATCATTTTTTCCATAGACATCTGTGCAGGAACCCACGATGTGAAATCGCCCCTGAAGTCAGTTGAACTTGCATGATTTCTAAAAACGGCCTCAGTGTGAACCTGGGCTAAATGCAATTTGCATGTCAATATAGATTAACCCAAAAATAGAACTGTCAAAGTCTGCTGATTAAAATTATATCAGATAAGGTGGGAATTTCAAGCAGTGCAGCAGAATAGAAAAGTTCAAGAAATGGAAATATTTGAATTTTACTAGCCTTTTGACATGAAGTTGTTGGGCATGCAGAGGTAAAAATTGGTTTGTGTAAATTGTTAGCATTACAAGATAAGATCAGGTTAGGTTGGTGAAGACTTTACTATCCAAAGTGTTATGTTGCACTAAACTTTTTATTTAACTTCCATATTACTGCATTTGTTATTTTGAAAAGCCAATATAAAAAAAGGAAAAATAGTGTCAAAAAAGCACTCATGTGGTTAGGCCAATCATCTTCTGCATATTATCTTTGAATTCTGTATTACTGGGGGCATGGCAGGGATGTGTCCTTTGCTTACATACTGCTAGAAGGTGTCCCTCGTCATCATTTAAGAAAGTTGGGAGGTTTGGTACAAGAGTGATCTTCCAGGGACGAAGACCTAAGTTTAGTCCAAACAAAGGAAAATCAGCACAAGGGATATTACTTACAATCAATGTAATTTGTCCTCTGTGCTGATGGCTCCTGCTTTCGTTGAAATCATCCATCCTCCGATTCCCCCACTCCCATAATCTTCCAGTATGGCAGAAGTTAATAGAGCGGACCTGTTGTATGCACTCATCAAGAGTGCTGACTAAGTCTACAGCTTCTATAAATGAGACATGACCTATCAATGGACGAGGTGGACCTTTAATTTATCCAACCGTCCTCCATTCATAAGCAGTTCATCATTCATAGAAGCTATAATATAGCTCAGCCTTTTTCAGCCAGGGTGCCTTGAGGCTTCTTCAGGGGTGCCTTGGCAAAATGCCCAAAAATGTATCAAAAATTGTAAACAAGCCAGCATGTGGATGAAGCCTGCATTTTAGTTACACAAAGCCACAGGTTTTCATTATGCACCATTATGACTTTCTATACACTGGCATCCTAGCAACCAATGAAGTCATCAGTTGATAAGGAGGATGTTTGCTGCTTCCACAGCATCCTTGTTTGACCCTTCTCTGCCTCTCTCCCTCAGCACGGGGGTGACATTAGCTGACTGATGGAGAAAGATTGACGGAGAAGAAAAACATTGGCATACTAGTCAGTACCAATGTGCAAAAGTGTATTTGCTTTGGAAGGAAAAAAAAAGCACTTCTAAGGTTGGGTGTCCTACCTGTGTATAAAGGGAGGAGATGAGTGTTGAAAGGGTGGGTATAGACAGCACCCTTGGCTGATAAATGCACACAACAGGTCCCTCAGCTCTATTAACCCTTGCCACACCAGAGGATTATGGCTGCAGGGGGCGGGGGGGGGGGGGAAATCGGAGGATGGATGATTTCAATGAAAGCAGGAGCCATCAGCCCAAAGGACAAATCACATTACTTGTAACTAAATAATTGTTGACTAAACTTGGGCTTTAAGATCAGTGACTGCGAAGCATCGGTGCCATTAGTCCTCCCCTTCCTTCTTTCTCACCCAGTCATAGAACTCGTAGTGTTCTTTCCCAGAATGCAAAGAGTTCTTTAAAAGTAGGATAGGTAGATGGCAGGATCAGCCTCCTCCAATCACAGAGCACTTTGCATTTTGTGAAAGAATACTAGAAGTTCTGTGAATCAATGAGAGAGGAGGAAGGGGAGGATACGGTGTAGGTGCTTTATAATCGCAGCCACTGATCTTAATGCCCTCAGCATCAGAAGATCACCACTGTGTGGATTATCCAGCATCAGTGGAGGGAAGATCTACATATGGCGCTTTTCCACTGCATGGAAACATAACGGTTCAGCACGGTTTTGTGCTTTTCCACTGCTGGTACCGCATGGTATAGTGTCGGAACGGTTCGGTACGGTACGGTATAGGTTTGCTTATCCATTGCATGGAACCGAACGGTACGGTACGGCTCTGAAAAAACAGTACCTACTCGATTGTGGTTCCAACAGGTACCAAACTAGTACCATATCCCACAATCCTTTGCATGCAGTCACTACTAGCCACTGATTGGTCAGAGAATCCCACCCACCCCGTTGTTATCCCACCCACTTAACTTTAGTACTACTTTAGTGGAAAAGCAAACCTATACCGTACCGTACCGAACCGTTCCAACACCGTACCATGCGGTACCAGCAGTGGAAAAGCAAACCGGGCCAAGCAGGGCCGAGTAGAGCCGAGCCGGTACGAGCCGGTACTTGCAGTGGAAAAGTGCCAACAGTAAGCTGAGGCCAGCAGGGCAAGGAACACACTTCTTTAGAGGCAAGTAATGTCCCTGGCGCTCTATCTGCAACCTTTTTAACTAAGCTTCAACTTTAATTCCAGTGCCCAATTACCGTGAACATTTGTAAGTACACCTTACACTGCAACTCCCTGAAAAATGGATCCATTCACTGCACCTTGGTTCACAATGCCTTCTGACTAGCCGCTGTCCCACACCACCACTGCAATCTGCTGACCCTCCCTGCACATCATTCCTCCACTGCTGCCGCTCAAGTGTATTGTCCCTCACCACCACATCTGGCTCAACCCCTCTCCAGACCTTCAAAGCTGCTTTGTCAGGACCATGTACTTCAAGGGTCCATTCACACCAGATGAGCTGCGGTTATGTGAATTAGAGAAGTTCACAATTGTACTTTGCTTTGATATGTGCTGGTTTGCAGCAGAAAAAGTTAGAGTAAGCCCTACTGTTTTTAGCATGACAATGCATGGTAAAGCGTGTCAGTGCAAAGCAACATGCCTCAACGCACAGGAAAGACAGTAGGCCAGCGCAAGTTTGGAAGTGAGGAGAAAAGTGCACGTTAAAACACCACAACACAGTGAAGCACACCAATGCACTTTAGTGCACAGACATGCGTGTACCTGTGCTGAACAGACACTTTGTGGTGTGAATGGATCCTAAAAGCCCCTCCACACTGGTCCTTCACTTAGCTGCTGACTAACCTCTCCTTTGCCCCACCTCTGTCAAACACCTATTACCCCCATGGAGCCCTCAGATCACCATGGCTGGCATCTGGGACTTCAAAATTAAGAACAGAAGTCTTTCTTTGGTAGACTGTTAAAAAAAAAAAAAAAAAATGTGCAGGATATTTTTTATTATACTGTAAGCTGACAAATGGTTCAAAAACAGAAAAAGTGATATTTTGAATATTTTACATAAAGTTTGATGGCATTTGTTTAACTTTTTAACATTGGATTGCACTGACAGTTGCAACATTTAATTTCTTATATTAAGATATCACTGGAAAATATATTTCCAATGAAGAGTTTCAATTAAATATTAAAAGGTTTACTATGAAATAACAGTTTGCTAAAGATTTACATATTTGCATTCATAGAGATACGGCAGGTCTAGGTTTCTTGCAAGGGAAGGGAATGTAATTTATTTTCAAAGTTTTTTTTTTTTTTTATTAAATGTACACCTGAAAAGGTTTATATTGTTTAAAACAGAGGAGTGCCACCCAGTGGTCAAATTACCATCAAAAGGAAACTATAATAGTCATCTGCTTTTTTTATTTATTTAAATAATCATCATCAAGGCAAAAGGTTAATGTTTGAAACGCAAGGCAAAGCGCGCATTTTCTGTATGGTTTGCAATGCGTTTGGAAGCACACAGCTGTAAATGGAGCTTTATTGTTCTCCTGTAAACATACCAACTTCACTTTCAGTTCCCCATTCACACTTATCGTAATGGGTGCGCACGTTTTTACCGTGACATGCACAGGGCAGCCTGTTGATTTCAATGGGCTGCCCTACATGTGGCAAAGTCACTCATGGGGCATTTTGGCATGTTTACTGTGCGCTTTTTGCTTGTTTTTGCACGTGCCAAAATGTAGGTTTGCCTCTGTGTTTGGTGGGCCGGTAATGGCACCGAAAGCACATCTAGTAAATTTTAGGCGTATAAGAGTAGCCATACACTGTACAATCTCTGTATGATCTCCTTTAGATTTACCAAAACTATATATTAGGAGGACACAGCATCTATCCAATCACTCTGTATCCAATCAGGCAGGCCCTTTCATTACATTGTACAATCTCCTTTAGATTTACCATTTAACAATCAGTTGTATAATGTATGGTGAGCCTACAGAACCCAGGATGTACTTCTGGTTTTTAATATTACAGCTCTATCCACATAGGCTGTCTGATCGCTCAGCTCCAGCACACTCTGCCAAGTGAACCATCTATGGCTGTGCATTTAGTGAGAAAGGTATTCACTGATTGCATTAGAAAAACATGCACCTGATGAGGTGGGTGGTAGTGATCTGCTGGAAGGGAGGAGGGAAGATGCAGGGTGTGTCCTAATTAGGTCAGCTGACAAACCCCTTCCTGTGTCACATCCCAAGGTCTGTCCAGGAAGTAATGGAGAAATAAAAAAGGAGTATTTTTTTTTTTTTTTTTTTTTTTACAGCCAGCTGGACACTGAGGTATGGGGTGTGTAAGATAAAAGATTTCTGCAAAAGAAGTACATTAATTGTATTTTGGTACATAGGGGAGCTGGAATTTAGAACAAAAGGTGAACTTATCCTTTAAAACTCACTTCAGTGGACAATATTCCTTTTAGGATGTTGATTTATAGTTTTTTTTTTTCTTCTGAAAACCTACCAATCCATGGGTCATAGCATATGCATGTTGCATCAAGGGAAGCAAGTTCATTCTGTCCAGCAACTATAAAGAATTACATACAGTACTTACTAGTGGGCATGAGCTTCAGGTTATACATGACCTTTCCAAATCCAGTATGTCCTCATTTCGACAAAGGGCAACCAAAATGGCCATATACAGTCTGCCATATAGCAGCGGTAACACTACCACTACCTAATAACCATATTTGTGCAGGGATGTATCCCAGGATCCCTAGCAAAGTTTACATTTCAGGAGCCCTGAGGATCGGTCATTTCCAAGAGGAATAGCAGCATTGTCGTCAGCAGGTCATCATGATGGCGAGTCAACATGGATATACATAGCTGGCAGATGCGATTGGCTTTGTATTTACATCATGAGACTTTTTTTAAAAGAAGACTTTTCATGGCTTGTTTTATTTTTTGGGGTACAGCCATGTAAGGCACCTTGTCCCCATGTTGATGGGGACAAGGGCCTCATTCCCACATTGTGTTCACCAAAGAGTTAGGGGAAAAAAGGGGATATTAAACACCCTACATTAGAGATACACAACAACATACCACTTGCAGTCAGAAGCGGTATAAGTCAGAGAAAACTCCCCCGTGCCAGAAATTGTGAACTATCTTGGGATCCCAATTTGACAAATACATGGAATAACAAAGGTGCATGTGTGGGATTGACGTCATTGCAACTTGGCAATTCAAAAAGAGTCCGGGAAGACTGGGTGAAGCCGGAAGCCCAGAACACTGGCAGGGAACCCCAGAAGAGGAGGTTTAGGGCTGCTCTATACAAAACCATTGCACAGAAAAAGGGGAGTATAACATGTTTATTATTTTGATAAAAAATCAAATAAAAAAAAATTCCTTTAGTAACACTTTAAAATCATTAGTGTATTTTCAATGCAAAGCTGCATTAAAGGATGATCTTCCAGTTGAACAATATCCATGCCTTTTTTTTTTTAAGCTGTGAAAAAGAAAAAAATTACAAGAATCGACACTTATAGACTCCAATAGGGTTCAGTGCCATGTTCTGGGCTTACGGACCCCCTCACCATGTATATGTGAGAAACCTAGGTGACACGTATACACTGTCAACAATTCTGCAAGCCAGTGCCTCACACACACACACACACACACACACACACACACACACACACACACACAGATAGCCCACCAACTACTGTCATATAAACTGGTGGACTCTGAGGCCTTTAGAAAATTTGTGGCCAATGGAACACCACAATGGAAGGTCCCAGGAAGGAAATATTTCTTGCAGAAGGGCATCCTAGGGCTATATGGCCATGTTCAGCGGCAAGTGAATGTATCTCTGGCACACAATGTCGGTGCCAAGATACATCCGACCACAGACACGTGGTATAACAAACACGGGCAGGGAAGGTATATAAAAAAACCTTTACTGCCCACTGGGTGAACCTTCTGACGGCCGTCAAGCATGTAACCCGTGGCACCCGTGTAGATTTGGTTTTACCGCCACGGATTGCATGCAGGCCTGCCTCTTCTTCTCCTCCTCCATCCTCCCTCTCCTCCTCGGGTGACACCTCCTTTTCCGTTGCTGCCATCTCTTTCGCTGCGCCACCTAAGATCCACCCAAGATCCCCAGAACCTATTCGACATGCCAGGTGAGACGTTGCCATGCTGTGCTGCGTCTGTTGTGCCTGGAAGCCAAGAGCTACACTGGTCCTGCACTCCTTTCAGCTTTGCGTCCACAGGCAGATCAATGGCTAACACCGCTCAATTTGACAGTTGGTAAAGTGGTGTGCGACAACGGTGCCAATCTGCTGAGCGTGCTGAAACAGGGCAAAATTACACACGTGCCATGCATGGCACACGTCCTGAACTTGGTCGTGCAGCGATTCGTTGTCAAATACCCTGGGGTCCAGGTCGTCTTGTGGCAGGCCAGGAAAATCTCAGCCCATTTCAGGAGATCTTACACAGCCATGGCTCACCTTACTGACATTCAGCGGCGACACAACCTGCCCGTCAGATGTCTTTGTTGTGACTGCCCAACGCGATGGAACTCAACCTTGTATATGCTTGATAACTGCACGTTTCTGCTGGAGCAGCCTAATGACTACCTCTACGAACTCTGGGGCAGGACAGGTTCTGGGGAGCTTGGGTTTTTTTCACCGCGCCAGTGGCTGCTCATGCGTGACGCATGCAGACTTCTGAGTGAGAAGTGATGAATCCCTGGACTACTGGGAGGACAGGCTTGACCTCTGGCCAGAGCTTGCAGAATTTGCAATGAAACTGTTGGCTTTCCCCCTTGTCCAGTGTCCTCTCCGAAAGGACGTTCAGCGCAGCAGGGGGGATCGTGACCGATAAGCACACTCGCCTAGCTCACGACAGAGTTGACTACCTCAAATTTATAAAAATGAATGAGGCATGGAGGAATGAGGAGGAATTCAACACATGTGACCAGTAGACCATGTTTGTTTCAAATTCCTCATGATAGCCCACAAATATCCGCCACCACCCATAACAATTCATGGTCCCTGTCTTAGGTAAATACAGCGGCATAAAAGGCCTTATATGTCCGTTGAATGCCTAATTTTTGGGGCCTGTAATTGCCGGCACTTATTTATCCTGTGAATGCCTAATGTACCTCCAGCCACAGTATACCAAGTTCTTTGCTGTTAGGTGAATGCCTGTTGGCTAATTTTTGGGGCCTGTACTGGCCGACACTTACTTCTGTATCCTGTGTATGCCTAATGTACCTCCAGCAACAGAAAACCAAGTTCTTTGCTGTCAGGTGAACATATGTGGGCTAATTTTTGGGGCCTGTACTGGTCGACACTTACTTCTGTATCCTGTGTATGCCTAATGTACCTTCAGCCACAGAATACCAAGTTCTTTGCTGTCAGGTGAACGCATGTTGGCTAATTTTTGGGGCCTATACTGGCCGACACTTACTTATTTATCCTGTGAATGCCTAATTTTTCAGACTGGAATTTGAAAATCAATGGGTCTGTAAACGTTCCGCTAAATTGTGGAACGGATGCAGACCCATTTCACAGAGGTGTGAATGGACCCTATATGTATTTGACATGTATTTACCGGCTGCTGTCAGTTCTGGCTGATTTAGAAGATTTTTTTTTATGGCAACTTTTCCAATAGCAATACTTCTGGTATGTCAGTGTCCCGGTTGTGGGACTATGTGTGCACAGCTAGTAAGTATTTTGTGGCTGCAAATATGACCTGGAGGTTTTTAATGTTCGCCTGCCATTAAAGTAAATGGGGTCTGCCGCGAACTTGCGATTTGCGAACATTTGAGAAAGTTTCATCCGTCAACGGATGGATGAAAAACAGACAAACGGACCGTATGTGGGAAAGGGGCCTTAAAGAAATCAGGCACACTTTCCACTGTGTAGACTCCAGGCAGATCTGTGACCCCCGTCATTGTATTGCAGCAAAAGGTGTCCCTACATAGAAATCGCTTCAGCAGCCCTCAAACTCCAATCGCAACACAGTTCAGACCAAGGAAAATTTAAAACCCAGAGGAAAGGAAAAGCTTCATAGTGCAGTATCATTAAAACACATTTATTAAATGGTTTTTGCACTTACAGTGTATGAGAAGTAACAAGCGGTTGTACAGATTCACAAAGGGCGTCCACAGGCCATGTCAGCCTACCAGTGTGTATTGACGTCACTTCACCAATCCAGCTCCACCCAATGCGTTTTCCCGTTATAGGCTCCTTGTGGGAAACAAGGCTGAGCCTCATATTGCACAAATATATTACAGTTGATTACTGATTTTGGGTTATACTGCACAAGTATATCTGTATTCAGAGATTTATTTGTATTGGGTTAGCGTTTAAAGGGGCATGCGCTCCTTTTTTGTACACCCTTAACAATGACTATCCATATATTTGACATTTAATATTCCCCAGTGGCTTATCTGTTATAAAGATTGAAGGGAAAAAAAAAAAAAAAAAAAAAAAAAAAAAAAAAGTATACAATCAAACAGCACAGAAAAAAAAAAAAAGTATTCAGATGTCTGCATAACATGCTGTAAAATGTGTTTTACCCCGTCTTAACTGACAATAAGCCCCTATTCACATTGGAATGATTTGTCATGCGACTTGACAAGTCAAACTGTATGACAAGTCGCACCCTATTGCCGGCAATGGCAGTGTTCAAATCGATGCAACGCCAACTTTGCAGTGCCGCATCGATTTGAAAAATAGTACATGCACTACTTTTGCAGATTTCAAGTGCGACTTCAACAGAAATCTGTGCATGAAGCCGTACAGATGTCTTCAAAGTCGCACTGAGATGCGGCTTTGAAATTGTGCGATTTCAGGTGAAGTCACGTAATTTCAAAGCAGTCAGTCAATGTGAACGAGGGCTTAAGGTATGCTGGCAACATTTTCTGTATGATTACCTCTGATGCCATTCATTGGTTGCTACAGTGTGTGCTGAAGATATACTGAATAGCACCCTGATGCGCAAATACAGACAACACGCCCGCACTACCACATTACTGCATTGAGGGGGGGGGGGGGAGAGGAGGAGTTATGTACATTTTTCAGTCCATTGCCATTCATTGTCAGCCCATTCAAAATAATGGTGTTTATCACAAAACATTCATTTTGCAACAAACTGCACATGCCAGAGTTTAGGCTTTTCTACCATCACAGGTCCCATGGCACATAACCAAAACCCATTAAAAAGCAATGTTTTCCCATTTATTTCCTTGTTGCTCAAGTCTGAGAAAGTACCTAAGCAGGAAAAACACTGACACCAGGGTTTTAACTATTTCATAGATAAAATGACAGTTTCTATGTATGAGAGCCTTGGCATTGGAAGTACGATAGCTTGATTATCTGGCTTCTGTGTAAATGTTAAAATACAACAATACGTAAAGTGACATACACATTATGACACTTCACTTTACTGCGAATGCAGAATAAAAAAATAAGAAGAAGAAGAAAGAAGAAGAAAGAAGAAGAAAGAAAGAAGAAGACATACAATTTTTCAGGACAAGCTTTCGGGGTATGTCCCCCCATGTACTTGAGTACTGCTTGGATCTTGATGAAGGTGACATACCCTGAAAGCTTGTCCTGAAAAATTGTATGTTAGTGCAAATAAAAAAAGTATCACGGACAATACTCAATTGTCTCTGTCCCAAGTGCACTAATACGGCTACAATGACCTCAAGCAATTTCATTATACAAAGTCTAATATGCCTTGTGGGGTTGCCCAGCCAAGTTTGGTAAAGTGTGGGATATTTGGATTAAATCCATCCACACTAATGGCACCTAGTAAATACTCATATGGCCTAGCATCATATGCATTATAAAAATGGTACCACTATTTCCTACTTGCCTTTAAAGAGTTAAAGTCCCCCTCTAGTATATTATCCGAGCTCTAATTATCTCTTCTGGAGTCGGGGTTGGGGGAGTGGGAGACCACATATGGTATTGATGGTTAGATTTATCCATCCATCTAACCACCCGTGTGAAAGGAGCCTTCCTGTGCTCTATGTAAACCCCTTAAAAATTACTAAAAATAAAAATAATACCCACACCAAAAGATTTATTCATCCATCCCAATTCTAGTCGCCAATGCAACCTGGCGCCTGGGGTATTGATGGTTAGATTTATCCTTGTATATTGGTGGGATTAGCAATTGAAGATTTTTGTCATCTATTTTTGTTTCTTTGTTTTTATCGAGCCAGGGAATGCCCAGAGGCTCTGTTTTGTTAACCCTCTTAGCGCCGGTTCACACTACCGCGACGCTACTTCCCGGGGTGACCTCCGAGATTGTGGTGCGAGCAGCGCGCCGCGACCTCGGAGCGGCCGCCACGGACTTCATAACATTGAAGTCTATGGCGGTTGCCTCCTGGTCGCCCCAAAGAAGCTCTGGACCCTTTTTCTAGGTCGGAGCGACTTGTGTCGCTCCTATTAGAACGGGTCCGCAGCTTCCCTATGGGAGGCGACCAGGTCGCCTCACAGGTCGCCCTAGTGTGAACCGAGGCTTACTATTGAAAACAATAAAAAGAATTAAAAATAAGTATATAAAAATAATAAATACACACACACACACACACACACACACACACACACACACACACACACATACATACATATATATAATGATATAAAACAGTTCTTCCTGTGGCATATAACCCCTGTGCTTTGCTTTGTCCCTCTGCTCCCCCCTGAACATTAATCATTGGAGTTACAAGGACAGCATGACATCTATGGAAAGAGATAACACGAACGAAGGTGAATAAACTGCAGAGGAAACGAGTGTTTACACTGACCATTGGGTGGCGTCTAGCTGATTTCATCCAGATGTTCTTGTATATGCAAGTGTAATTCAAAGCTGTGTATTCTCTTCTGAAATGACCACTAGGCCTACAACTAGCACAGACATCATACCACTATTTTCTGGAAGAACAGATAAGTCCTCTCCAGATAATGACCCTGAATGATTTCCTCTCAAAAGTAAATTGGTTGAGCTATAAAAATCTAAAATGTTTCCATTATATCAGAACATCTATTTATAACACAGCAAGGAAAAACAGAATTGGATGGTGAATGTAGTATACAAAACATTAAATGGAAGTAGTCCTCCTCCAAAAAAAGCAAAGACTACTGTGAAATGCAGTGGTAGTCAACGCATGGGATACAGGTGGACTTAAGTGTGGCCCCTACATCACCAAAGGGCCACATTTACTGTACTGAAGGAGAAGGATTTCAAAGAGAAAGGCGACAAGCAGCATGAGGTTGTTGGAGACTGAGGACATGCTTCAAGAGCAGTGGTCTCCAAGCATTTCTCTGCTAATCCCTGCTGAGCAGGTGGATGACAGGTCTTGTCCGCTCAGCTATGTAGAGCGAACATGGACCCAGTCCCGCTCTCCTCTATGGGGCAGTCTGATATAAATGGACTGCCTGTGCATTTCAATCTGATTCAATCTGTCGGACGGATGGAAATAGGACCACCCTCCGTCTGTTTTTGGCTGACAGGATTGGACGGCGGCTGTTGTCAGTGGACATTCGCCACTCCATAGAGGAGACTTGAGGGTGCTGACCTGATCAGACAGCCCGTGTGAAAGTGGACTTTGGCTGTGTGGCATGACAGGGAGAGAATAAAAAAATGAATTTTAATAGGAAAAAAAATAAAATAAAAAAAACTGTTTCTATCTCAACTGCTTGTTGCAGCCCCGGCCACCACAAGAGGGTGTCAGTACCCCAATGGAAGCGCCTCCCTACAGCAGGCCACAAAGCTGCAGCCTCAATTACCGGCCAGCGTGGCATCTTAGTCCATGCATCTGCGAGCGGGGGCCACAATGTAGCCCAGGCGCCAGGCCGCTAATTCTAGTCGCCAATGCGACCTGCCACCTGGGGTTTATCGAGCCCTGCTTTAATGCATTGTTATATTGGCACTTTATGCAATTTTACATTTTAAATGGTTGTTAATCTGCGTTTCCTCATTTGAGATGTTTTAACAATTGTCTGAATAAACTTCAAATTTTTTACTTTTATATTATTGTATTTTCTTTTCCATTTCCTTCTAATTTTTCCTAATAACCTCTGGTTATCGTATAGTCCTAATTCCCTCTTGTATCCCTCTGTGAGTTTTTGTATGCGTGGCTAAAGCTCCAGCCCTTACTGGTATTATCAAAGCTCATCAACCTGCTTCCTACACATTCCTACTGGCCAATGAGGAAACCCATCATAATAATTAGGTCAATACTATAGGAATGTGTAGGCCATGGAAGGGAGTTGACAAATTTCGACACTACCAGCAAGTGCCAGAGGTTTGCCTGAACAGAACATCCTGGGATCTTGAGCTAGTAATAGGGACTTCAGGTTACTGCAAGTATGTGCACATGCTTCCTGGTGCCTGCACTCTATACCTGAGTAAGTTTTTGGTTTCTTATAAATCCGGTGTGTTAGGCATTCACTTACAGCATGTAAAGTTGGCATTACCCCACAAGCCATGTTGATGAGAATTATTTGCATACATTTTAAAGAAAGTGTCTAATGTCTTACTATGTGTACATTAAGCGCTAAAACAGTAAACCATGGTTGTACTCTTTAGGTGCAATGCAAAACTCCAGAGCACTCCCTTCCATCACAGATCTCACGGCAATGCCATACTGCATCACATGACAATGGCCAATCAAGAAAAGCAAATCCTTACTATCCTTAATACTATCTTGTCGGCCAGGCAGGGTCTACTATGCTTCTCTTTAATTGCTGCTAGAACTATGGTTTCCAGACATTGGAGATCCATTACCCCCCCCCCCCCCGATTACAGAATAGTTTACTGAACTCTCTTTCATACAGCATTTTGGAAGAACGGATCTCATATTATTATTACAACAAATACTCCTCCTATCTAGATACATGGTCTTCTGTTTGGATAGTCTTTTTTGAATTACCCCCAATTTGAATCCAAATTCGCATAGTCATAGACAGGTGACATATGGATTTCAGGGTACCCAAACTTTTCTACCCTTTTTTTCTCCTTTTCTTAACGTGCCCTCGCCCGCTTTTACCTTTCACCTTCTTCTCAATCATCTGCACAGCGGAGCCATTATAAATGCAAATACCCTTCGGACGCTGACTGAAATCTCATACTAAAGCTATACACACACTTAGACTCACAAGAGGATCTCTATCACTAACCAACGTTAAATACAGGTTACCATTACATATTCCATTCACCGGGACTCAATTTCATCTCTTCTCTTCTTTGCCTATCCAGACTGTATGTAACAGTCTGATGTTAATGAATTATTGAAATCAGAAAACAAAACAGAGGGCTTACCAGTCTAGTGTACTATCCTTAAAACTTATTTTCTGGTTAAAGAAGGTAGTAAGTAGTATACTCCCAAAGCAACAGGTATTTCGAAGATTGTCATAATACAACAAATGTCTTCAACAAACTTGGCTCTGAGGAAGAAGGAAGTCTTTCCAAACGCATTTTATCTGGTTGGATTCTTACTGTCCTACGAGCGGAGATGTGATGTATCAAGGACTCAAGAACATTTGTTTTAGTAGGACAAGGTTTGATATACTGTACCTGTTGGTTTGTGGGTATACTACTTACTACCTTCTTTAAGCATAAAATACATGTTTTAAGGATAATGCACTAGCCTGGTGCACCCTCGGTTTTATTTTATGGTTTCAGTGTATCCAGGCTCCCCCAGTCTCGGGAGGACAGCAAGGCATGGCATTTCCATAAAAACCAGGAAGGAAATCTAGGCAACTGCCACCTCTGGGTTCTACTCTTGAGCACAGGAGATTTTTAACTTGTTTGTTGTATTTTTAATGGATTATTGTTGGACAGGATTTGACTTCTACGTCAAAATTTTTTATTATGCTGTACTTATTTGAAATTTTGTACTGAATAAAACATTATTCTATAAAAAGAAAAGCAAAATTATAGCAGTTAATGACTTCTTCTTTACAAGTTAAACTGTTACTTTAAGCATTCTAGTGTTAGTTCTTAAAATACTTATGCCCATTCTTTATCTGTAGAAGGTGTGTTTCATGTAGCCCACAACATAAGCATGAATACGGTGGAGAACCCATTGTAGAAGTCAGGGAAATTTGCTGTTCTTCACAGACCTCCATTACTAGGCTATATATGCTATAGGATGAGTGATGCATTAGCTGGAAATATCAGGTTATATACTGAGCTGACCCAGCCAGCATCCACTACCCCATCCCAAACAGAGCAGCCTCCTCTTCTGACTCTAACTACAGAAATGAAGACAGAACGAGTCTCTCTGTAATATCTTGCTTTGCATAGGACTCAGGGGTTGGGAGCAATATCTATTGGAGTGCGGCAGATCTGAACAATCCCTTCATTGGTTTTCACTCACCCAACAAATTAAAGTCAAAATACTAACTACATCACTAGCCTTGTCTCAAAATACCAACCTAATCATTCTCTTCATTCCTCTCCAGACCTCCTGCTCTCTAGATCCCATGTCACCTCCTCCCATGCTCGCTTCCAGGACTTCTCCAAAGCCTCTCCCACCCTCTGGAATGCCCTACTATTACCTTTTGTGTCTCTCGACCCTCCCTATTAGATTGTAAGGTTTAACGAGCAGGGCCCTCCAATTGCTACTATATTAAACTGTATTGTAATTGTACTGTCTGCCCTTATGTTGTAAAGCACTGCGTAAACTGTTGGCGCTATATAAATCCTTAATAATAATAATAATAATAATGATGAATTACTGTATCGCTTAAGTATTTATTTTATATGTGTTCTATGATGGGTTGATGGAAATACGGAGTTGTAAATAAAACAACAATACATTTTTATATTGTTAAAGTGCAAAGTTTTATTACAAAAACAAAAAAAAAACAAAACTGTGTTTCTCTTACGTCCTCCGACAGTCGCCGCCTCTTCATATTCGTCACATATGGGGTATTAGACTTTGCTCCGAAGGAGTAGCTAGGCAACAGAATATGTTAACAATAAAGCTTTAACATATCCCACCCTCAAGGGGTGGTCCCCTCAGTCAATACCCTCCTACTTCCTGCAACCATATCTCAGTTTTAATGTCTAGCTTGTCAGGAGTGGCTGGCTCTCTCTGTGCTGGGACTTTCTGTCCCAGACTCTTTCTTCTTTTTAATATTTTGTTTGAGTTTTTCTCTCTACCTTTATTTAGCTGTTATTTTGTCAGCGTTAGTTAGTTCTTCGGACGAAGAGGATCATGCGGACTGGGTCTCGGGCTGATCCCCCTGGTCGCAGGTCGTGGGTCAGTGGCTTCCCAGTCTGCCATCGAGCGTTCAGCCAGGTAACGCTCCTGGCACAGTGAACGACCCATCCCTGTTCGGTGCAGGGATGATTGGTGAGGTGGCTACCTCACTGGACGCTGTGCGGTTTCTTAACCCCCATTTTGTGCGTCTTGAATTGCGACTCTCCCTGCCTCATGTGCAGCGGCTTGTTCGCCTGTGCGGGTCCCCCACGCCATGTGAGGTAAGTGTATCTATGTGGGGACCTGTCTGTCTGGGGGGGTGTCAGTCTGGGACTGTGTAACCTGCCTCTATTCACACTGCTTGTCTCCCTATCTCTCGGCTGCATGCTGTGGGCTGCAAGGGGGGGGGGGGGAGCTGTATGACATTGTGTGTGTCAGACTGGTCAGTGTGAGAAGCTGTGTGCTGTGGGGCATGTTTTTTTGGCATGTTTGGGCACTATACGGCGATCGCTGCGGCGATCTGACATGTATTCTGATATTGGAATGTAATGTGTGTTTTAATGCACTGTGGAGCGGCGGTTTCGGCGCCAAACGACGCCATTTTGCCTACACCCGCTCCGGCCGCATGGTTTACATGCATGGCGGCCATTTTCTTTAGCCTCCATAGGCTTACATAGAAGCGCCCTGGCAGCATCACTTCCTCTTTCCTGGAACACCGATCGAGGCAGCAGCAGCGGCGAGGGTCTCCTCAGGTTTTATCCTTCTGTTCTTGCTATCCATTGCCTGTGTTCAGTTTGCATATTCCCTGTGGGGGTCTCATTGTGCTTGAGTGTGGTGCGGTGGGCTGCGCTTGCCGCGCTTGCTTAAAAGGGCAGTTAACCCTTGGTTGTCTGGCATTACAGGGGCAATGGATTCTCAGGAGGGCAAATTTCCTACAGTATTGGTGGAAAGCCAGGGGGACCGCTGTTTCCCCCCCAGGGGGGGATTTAGCCACTATTGTGGCTGGCCTTGCTGCTCAGGTGCAAATGCTGCTGGCTGCTCAATCTACTAAAAGGCCCAGAGTTGCTCTTTCCTCTGATTCTGAGGGTGAAGGTGATGGGGCTGTTCTGGCAGGGGCCTCCTTATCGGGGTCCCGCTCCTCTCTTGATCTAGTGGGGTCTGAGGTGGAGGCTGAAGTTGAGGGGGTTGATAATTCTCCCCCTGGCTCGCCTGAAGAGCTTGCAATCATGGATGAGTTGATTGCTTCCATTAAGCAAACGCTGCGTTTGCAGGACGAAGTGTGTCCCCCCGCTGCCTTGGCGGCTTATGGGACGCAGAGGAAACGCAGGACGCCGCAGGTTTTTCCCTGCAATGCTGATTTTCAGCGCGCTGTTAAGGATCAATGGCGCGATCTGCGCAAGCCTTTTGCGGTACCGAGTAAATTCAAGCTGCGTTATCCTTTTTCGCCTGCCACTGATGAAAGGTGGTGTGTGCCTCCACCAGTGGATCATGCAATTGCGGTTTTGAACAAAGCCACTGCGATTCCTGCAGAGGGTTCCCCTGTTTTCCGTGATGCCACGGATAGGAGATTGGAGTCTCTTGCCCGTCATACTTATTCTGTTACGGGTTCTATGCTTAAGGCTCTGTTTGCTTCTCTCATGGCGGCCCAGGCGATCGCAAGTTGGACGCAGATGCTTAGGCGCGTCCTAGTGGCCGACTCGGCCTCGCCGGCGACCCTGGATATGGTGGATCAGATCCACCAGGGTGTCATGTATCTGTGTGATGCGGACCTGGACCTGATTCCGTTGGCTGCACGTGTGCACAGCGTGGCGGTGTTGTCTCGCCGCCTGGTCTGGTTGAAATGTTGGTCGGTGGACCAATCTTCACGTAAGACCTTAGCCAATCTGCCTTATGATGGGTCTCGCCTTTTTGGGGAGTCCTTGGATGTGTTGATTAAGGGGATCACCGGGGGTAAGAGCACTCTCTTGCCCCATTTCCCCAAGGCTAAGGGGGCTTCTGGGAAGAAGCATGCTAATTTTCGGCCCCCTCAGGGGTCCTTTCGTGCCTTTCGGCCGCACTACAAGGGCAAACCGTTCAAAGGTCAAGGCTCTCAGAAGAAGCCCTGGTCTGGTAAACAGAAGTCCGGCCAATCCGGACCTGCAGCCCATAACAGTTCGGCCTGAAGGGGCGCCCTCACCCAGTTTTGGGGTGGGGGGACGCTTGCTCGGTTTTCTTCAGCCCTGGTTGGCCTGTGTGCGGGACAGATGGGTTCTGGAAATCGTTCGATCTGGTTACAAGATCGAGTTTCTCTCTCGGCCGGAGAGCAGATTTTTTCCCCTCAAATCTTCAACTGTCTCCAGAGCGCTTGCGGGACCTGCACCTGGCGGTGCGGGACCTGAGGGCTCAGGGAGTGGTGGTTCCGGTGCCTCATCGGGACAGGTTTCGGGGGTTTTTATTCCAATCTGTTCACCGTGCCCAGAAAGGATTGCAAAGTTCGTCCGATTCTGGACTTGAAGGCTCTGAACCGCTCTGTGCGGGTTCGCAAGTTCCGCATGGAATCCCTGCGGTCGGTGGTGGCTGCCCTGGCTCCGGGGGAATTCATGGCCTCCATCGATTTGAAGGATGCGTACCTTCACATCCCCATATTCGAGGGTCATCAGAGGTACCTTCGATTTGCCATTGCGGAGGATCACTACCAGTTCGTGGCGTTGCCCTTTGGTCTCGCCTCGGCTCCGCGGGTCTTCACCAAGGTGCTTGCACCGGTTCTGGCATTATTAAGGGCCCAGGGCGTTTCTGTCCTGGGGTATCTGGACGACATTCTGGTTCGGTCTGCGACCAGCCAGGGTCTGGAGGAGGACCTGTCTGTCACGATGCAAACTCTACAGGAGTTTGGTTGGACGATAAATTTTCCAAAGTCGACACTGAGTCCGTCGGTTCGTCTCCCCTATCTGGGAATGATACTGGACTCGGTGCAGGCGAAGGTCTTCCTGCCGGAAGACAAACTCAGGACTCTCCGGGAGGAAGTCAGGTCCCTCAGGGACGTTCCGAACTCGTCTCTGCGGACGTGTATGAGATGTCTGGGATTGATGGTCTCGGCCTTCGAGGCGATTCCTTTCGCACAGTTTCACACGCGGGGTCTCCAAGCGGAGATCCTGTCCAGGTGGGACGGGCGACCTCAATCTCTGGATCTTCAGATCTCGTTGAGTCTTCGCACCAGGGAAAACCTTCTGTGGTGGCTCCAGTCCCCGTTGGTGTCCGGGGGCAAGTCGTTTCGTCCGATCTCGTGGACGGTAATCACCACGGATGCCAGCCTGTCGGGCTGGGGTGGAGTTCTGGGCGTTCTGTCCGCTCAGGGGACTTGGTCGGAGGGGGAGTCTTCCCTTCCGATCAACATTCTGGAATTGCGTGCGATAAGTCTCTGTCTTCATCGCTGGACGGACCGGCTGCAGGGTTGCCCGGTTCGGGTGCAGACGGACAATGCCACGGCGGTGGCCTACATCAACCACCAAGGGGGCACCAAGAGTGCCCGAGCGGCTCGAGAAGTGGCCGACATTCTGTCTTGGGCCGAGACTCATGTCCCGGCGATAACGGCGGTTCACATTCCGGGAGTGGAGAACTGGCAGGCGGACTATCTGAGTCGCCAGACCCTGGATCAGGGGGAATGGTCTCTCCATCCGGCTGTCTTCCAGACGTTGTGCGCGAAGTGGGGTCTTCCAGATGTGGACCTGTTCGCGTCTCGCCTCAACAACAAGGTGAAGAGGTTCGTGGCAAGGACGCGCGACCCTCGGGCAGACGCGTCGGACGCGTTAGTGGCCCCGTGGCATCAGTACAGGCTGATGTACGCGTTTCCACCGATTCAGTTGCTGTCCAGGTTCCTTCGCAGGTTACACTCGGAACGCAGCCCGGTGATTCTTGTGGCACCGGACTGGCCTCGCCGGTCCTGGTACGCAGACCTCGTGAATCTGGCGGTCGACGCCCCGTGGCGTCTGCCTCTTCGAGACGGTCTACTGTCTCAAGGACCGATATACCATCCTGCTTTACAGTCGCTGGCTTTGACGGCCTGGCTGTTGAGACCGAGGTCCTGAAGGAGAGGGGTCTCTCTCCGGAGGTCGTCCATACCTTAACAATGCGAGGAAATCTTCCTCGGGGAAGGTTTATTACCGTACTTGGAAGGCCTATTTTGCCTGGTGTGAGTCCAGGGGGTTTTCACCCCGCACGTACTCGGTGTCCCGTGTGCTGTCTTTCCTTCAAACGGGTGTTGATCAGCGTTTGGCGCTGGCTACGATAAAGGGTCAGGTGTCTGCTCTGGCCGTTCTGTTTCAACGTCCCGTGGCTTCCAACCCATTGGTTGGCACCTTTATTCAGGGTGTGCGGCATCTGGTTCCCCCGAGGCGGGATCCTCTGCCCCCTTGGGACTTGAATCTCGTTCTATCTGTGTTACAACGTGCTCCTTTTGAACAGATCAGGGAGATCTCGTTGTCTATGTTGTCCAAAAAAGGTCGCCTTTTTGGTGGCGATCACTTCGGCTCGCAGGGTGTCGGAGCTGGCGGCTTTGTCCTGCAAGTCTCCGTACCTGGTTATTCATTTGGATAAGGTGGTCTTGCGACCTAATCCTTCTTTTCTTCCGAAACGAGTTTCGGACTTCCATCTTAATGAGGATATTGTCTTGCCTTCGTTGTGCACGAAGCCTAAACATCCGAAGGAGGTGAGATTGCACTCTCTGGATGTTGTTCGGGCGATAAGGGTTTACCTTAAGTCGACTGAGTCTTTTCGAAAGACGGACTCCTTGTTTGTTCTTCCAGAGGGTCCTCGGAAGGGCATGGCGGCTTCGGCCTCTACCATCGCCAAATGGATCAGGCAGACCATTGAACAGGCCTATGCCTTGCAGGGGAAGGTTCCCCCTGTGCCTGTGAAGGCGCACTCGACTAGATCTCTGAGTACGTCTTGGGCCTGTCGTCATGGGGCTTCTGTAGCCCAGGTGTGTAAGGCGGCAAATTGGTCGACCGTGCACACTTTCACAAAATTCTACAAAGTGGATGTTCAGGCATCGGCGGATGCTTCCTTTGGCCGCAAGGTTCTTAGTGCGGCTGTTCCCTAGGGTCCCTTGTTGGGGACTCCTGGCTGTTGGGATAAGTTTTGTATCCCCTGGTTTTTTGTCTTTTCCTGGGTTGTTGCTCCTGTTGAGCACTTGTTTTTTGCTGTTGCCCAGCTGGTTCCTTCCTTTGGTAAGGTTCCTTCTTTGATGCGGAGACTGCGTTGCCTTTCGGCGCGAATGCGTTTCCCACCCCTCATGTTTGCACTGCTTTGGGACGTCCCCATATGTGACGAATATGAAGAGGCGGCGACTGTCAGAGGACGTAAGAGAAAACTGAATTTTTGTAAAATCTTACCTGTAAAATTCCTTTCTCTGAGTCCTCCGACAGTCGCCGCCCCCGCCCCTCTTTTGGGGTTTGATTGTGTACTCTACTGCTATTCCACTAAAACTGAGATATGGTTGCAGGAAGTAGGAGGGTATTGACTGAGGGGACCACCCCTTGAGGGTGGGATATGTTAAAGCTTTATTGTTAACATATTCTGTTGCCTAGCTACTCCTTCGGAGCAAAGTCTAATACCCCATATGTGACGAATATGAAGAGGCGGCGACTGTTGGAGGACTCAGAGAAAGGAATTTTACAGGTAAGATTTTACAAAAATTCAGTTTTTCTGCATTAGGGCTCTTTCACACGGCCGCTCCGCTTGTCCGCAAATCATCCTATTTTTTTGCGGATGATTTGCGGACATAATGTAAGTCAATGGCATTGCGGATGTCAGCGGAATACCATCCGCTGACATCCGATTTTCTTCCTTTCAGTTCTGTTCCATTTTTTGGAATGGAACAGAACCCTATTTTTCCTCCGTGTAAAAAACGGAAAGGAAGGAAAATCGGATGTCAGCGGTGACATCCGCAATGCCCATAGACTTACATTATGTCCGCATATCATCCGCAAACGGATGGGATGATATGCGGACACACGGAGCGGATGACACAAGTGTCATCCGCTCCGTGAAAAAAAAAAAAGTCCCGCAGCGGATAAGAACAGCGGATCGGCCGTGTGAAAGAGCCCTTAGAGTGTTATTATCTGCCTGTATGCCCTGTACAGTGAGCCGCTCATGCGCAGCTCATTGTACAAATTTCAGCAATTTTGAGATGATTGAACTCCCGTGAGGTCCTCTAGGCTGGGCCAATGAAAAAAGCCTACGATCAGTACGCAGAGGGGAGATATAGAATATTACAGCGCTGGATAGAAGGCGAGTATAGTTTAGCTTTAAGTGTTTATGTAGAGAGGACACCTTTTAAATCCCATTTGCTGGAAAAGTTTTGAATATGCGGGCATAAGGTACAAATCGTTTAACCTTGATTTTTGTGCCAGCTTTTCATGGAATCCCTTGCAAAACTGCAGCTATTACAGCCAGTCTGCATATATAGTAGTTTCAATGCATTCTGTATATAAACAAGGGCAGGACAAATGGGTGCTTTTCACAGCCCGAGGACCACTACAGAGCCTAAATTTGAACAGATATGAGGTGCCATTCACATGGGCATTTTACTACATTGCAAAGCTCAGCAGCAGGATTCTACTCACTGCTCCTGCAGGGATTGACAGCTGAATGTGGATAGCAGCAGCCACCAAGACTGTACACTGTAATGACAGCAGCTGCAGGAATTCATGTCTTTTCACAAAGCCAGTGATCACAGCTGGGCGCAAACAAAATATGTCCAGCAGCAATCACCAGATACGATTGCTGGCTGTGTAAACAGGCACAAATAGCTGCGGCTGTCAACAGCCATTGCAGTGTATGGGCTCAGCGTCCACTGCCATTCACATACAGCTGTCAATCCCAGCAGCAGGAATTAGCAAATTCCTGCCGCTGGGATTCGCATCGCCTATGTAAATGGTGCCTAAACAAGTATAAAGAAGTGCACCAAATGTAATTTCCCCAATGACAAAAGGAAATGTCAGGATTATCAAAACTTCTTCAAAAACAAGGAGTAATTTCATAGAAAACTGAAATAAAATTTCATATAACTGAATGAACCTTTACCTTGGAAGCAGTTTGTACAGCAAGATTAGCATTCAGATTACATTGTCATGTACAACTGTCCAGGAAAACTGGTAGACATTATGTAGGGATGAAGGAACGAGAGCAATGACAGCTCTGCTGAAAGGGTGCTGAATACAGAACATCTCCTCCCAGCAGAGGTAGTAGAGGCTAACACCCCAAGGGAATGCAAAACTAATCTGCTCACTAAGGAACTCTTTGTTAAAGAAATGGGCTAATCTGGCCTTAATTCTTACCATGCATTTGCGATCATCTACTCCAGACAAATCCTCTTCAAACTCCTTTCCCACATCAAACTCCATGATGTAGTTCCTAAAAGTGCTCAATGTCTTAATCACCATGTGCTCCCCATTCTGAATGATATCTTTGTCCGGCTTCAATAGAGTGGCGATCTTCCTCAGAGCGACATTGACGTCTGTGTAGGGAAGAGAAGAAGAATTTTATTGTCTGTCAAGGGAAACCCTCATACCTGAGCAGCCACTAATCAGTAGTGGCCTGGCTTCTCAATTAAGGGCCTTTATCCAGCTTAAAGAACAAATATCAGCCATGTGTGTGTGCATACATTCAGGATCAACATTCCAATGGAATCACTCCACTTAATTCAATGTGTGGGGACTTAGAGGTGAAAGGAAAGAGGCTTTGGATCAGCAAGCTTTAAAGAATTATACAGATTTCACTGAATATGTATTATGTCACTGATATATAATTGGGAGGTTAAAATAAACCGATCATTCAAACTCACACCAATCATTATGGTGCATATTGCCAAATCATCTCGATGGCTTTAAAAAAAAAAAAAAAAGGACTGCTTTCTTTAATAAAAAAGCTTTCTATGGAATCCAAAGCCTGGACAGCTTGCATCACATGGAATGCAACTACTGGAGGCATTATGGGTGGTTCAATACATGCAGATGAGAGCCTTTACAGACAAGCATTGGGGTGGATTTACTAAAACTGGTGCACACATAATCTGGTATGGCTGTGCCAAGTAACCAATTAGCTTCTAGGTTTTTGCCCACGTACACATTGGTCTGATTTGACATACAATTTGACGTGTCAAATCGTATGTCAAAAACAAGCTGCCCTAGATCATGTATGAAGCATGTGCCAGATCTCCTATGGTGCACATACAAGAGCAGGTGAGATTTTCCTAAAAGGCACTGGTGACGCAGCCTACCCAGGGTGCACCTGCAAGGCCGAGCTACCTCACCTGTGCCTCAGGGAAATCGAGAAGCTGGGAAAAAAAAAAAAAACGTATGTTTTTTTAGGAATTATTTGTGTTTACAAGTGACTTTTATGACATTAATGGCTGGGCATGCACCACGAATTCTTCTTTTTGGGGGTAAAGATCTGATTTAAGAGTCCCCTTATCGAGGAAAATATGTTTTGTAATTGCAGAGCTCCCCTTGAGAAATGCTAACTGTCTGGCTTTGGTATTTTTTGTCCTGACTTTCTTTGCTTGTTCCCGTCAGAAAGTACTGAAGCCAAAGCAGTGGTGTTTTGTGCCGCCCTAGGCCTGACTAAACTTGGGCACCCCCTAATTTGAATATGACCCACCCTTTTCTGTAAAGGCCACGCTCCTTCCCGTTTATGACCCATCCTGTCATCTGTAAACCACAGACCACAACCACAGTCTATGAGTGCCCATCAGTGCAGCCTCATCAGTTCCCATAAGTTCAGCCTCATCAGTGCAGCCTCATTACTGCCCATCAGTGCGGCTTCATCAGTGCAGCCTCATCAGTGGCCAGCTTTTTTGCTGCCCCCCTGCAAAGTGCCGCCCTAGGCCTGGGCCTTGTCGGCCTAGGCCAAGATACAGCACTGAGCCAAAGACAGCCAGGTAACTAGTATTCTTAGAAGAAAGAAGGCCTGCAAGGACAACAGCCTATTTATTCATTTATTATGACATCATGTATGAATTGTGGATGAGAGAAGAGTTCCAACATGTACAAGAGGTGTGTAAATAATGAAGTAGTTACTACTTTGATGGCAAGATGTGCTCCAGCTAGATCTGTAGCTAAGCTCCCTGGAGAGATATAAAGCCATGGCTCATACAATGTGGAAAAGGAAAAACCTCACTGAGACAAAACAGATGGACTGATAGCATAATATACCCACTACTCCATGTCCATCTATGTGTTGGGGGAGGTTTAACCTTTCACTGCAAAATACCATCGTCATTTTTGACTTTCCACTGTGCACTTTGAAAACCTGCTTACAATTTAAAATCAGTCCAAACAGCAAGCATCCCCCTTCCTAAGGAATTACTAAGCTATTTTTAAGACATTAAAAATCTGTGCCCATTGCAAACAGATTCTTTTAATATCTTTCCAAAAAAAATAAAATATTAAACCTGAATAGTCACCACACTTTACGAAAAAACACTAGCTTTCCTCAATATATTTTTTTTAATATAAATAACCCCCTAATTATAATCAGTTTTTTATCCTCAATTTGAAATGTGTTTTATCAGATTTGATTCCTTCTTAAATTGTTCATGCATCTGTTTTTTTTTTTTTTAAAATCTTATCTTTTTAAAAAAAAAAAAAAATGCAAGGGAAAAATGGTGGAAAAAAATTTGTCCGGAAATGAACAACAGAGTGAAGTCTTAATGCCTCGTACACACGCAACGATTATCGGCCGACCGATCGTCCGACTTTTGTCCAGAGTGGTGTTTTGTTGGTTGGAATGTGCCTACACTGCACACGAATTTTCTTGGCCAACAAAAATCTACTTCAGAAGTGATATCATGTGTTGGTTTACTTTCCGTGTGTTTTTTCTTCTCTGAGCATGCCCAGTCTTGCTCATCAGATTTTTGTCTGCCGAAATCTGTACTGACTGACGGAAAATCGGCCGTTGTGTTGACGGCCAACAAAAATTTTATAGCCTGCACACCAGATTTTTTTCGGCCGAAAAGTCGGAGTCGGTTGTCAGAAGCATCATACTAACAAGCCGAAAATCGGCCGATCGGACGTTGGCCGAAAATTCACGGCCAATAATCGGTGCGTGTGTACGAGGCATAAGAGGCAAATCACATGTTTGGTAATACATGAACTAGGGAGTAGTGCCACTGAAACTGTACCTTGTATATGTACCTCAATGAACATCCATTCTTGTGTGGGGCATACAAAAAAAAAAAAAGTTCCTGTCCAATTTTCTGTGTGTTGTAGTACATTCAGAGCCCATTAAAAATGAATGTGCAGCCTTAATGTGTATGACAATGCCCCATATCTTCTTTTTTGAGTTAACTATCCAAAAAGGATCAAATAGGCGTATTTTGTTTAGAATATATTGACATCTTGATGTATTGATCAATACTAATTTCATGTGAACATGTTTCAGGTCCTTCTTGGTATTCATACTGGACAGTGATGCATTTTTAATAACTTCCTGTTTTTTTCAGTTTGTATAGAGGTAGATGTACAAACATTTACAGTAGGTATGGTTTTCATTTTGTAATTGTATGAGCATATTTGTATTTTAAGGTATAGAAGTACTATCGATTGGTCCTATTGAGAGATATATATATATATATATATATATATATATTTAAAAAAAAAAAAAAAGGGTTTGAATCTATGATCTCATTTTATATATATATATATATATTTTTTTTTTCCTCAGCGTGTGATTATACAGCTATATCATTTTTTTACTGCATACAGATGTTTATGGGCCTTGGTTGTAAGGTCATAGATTTTGGGTTGGTATAAACAAAGACAATTCTACTGTGCATGCATGCCACACACTAATATAGATCCCAAGTTTCATAAACCTGTCTGTGCTATATTGATCGCCTAAAATATGTAGCAGTCTGGAACACTGAGACTGTCACTACTCTCGGGGCATAAAGAGACATTATACTGATATATTGAATGGAGCGTGCAAGAGGTTGTGAAGCAGTGAAGTCATTACACAGCTGCTAAGTGCCTTTGTTTGATGGTCCCCTTTGATGCAATATTCCTCTAAAATTTCCCAAGGGCACACGTTTATTAGACAGGTTACCAGAATTAGCTTTTTACAGACTGGAATTGAACAAATTTGTACTCTGAAGAAATAAAATATTGTAAAAGTGGCATCTAACAGACACAAAAAAATACAAGGGTGTGTATTGTTCATTTATGAGAAAATTGGTACATCTCTAGTGGAAGAAATGACATTCTTGGATTGTCCTGTAAAGTAGGGGACAGTTTATTACCACGCAAGAATTAATAAAGTTCTCCATCTTTTCTCCAGAAACCACCCATTTATTAATCACTAGACTTTGTAGGTGACAATGAGAGTTACGTTCAGAAGAGTGTCATATGCAGGAATGGGTTGGGTCGCCCATAATGCACTATTAAGGGACGTTGAATGAAGAGAAGGCCATCCAGTCCAACTATGTTTTTTCAAATTATTATAGTCTATTCTTGTAGGGCAAACATAGCACATATTTTCATCTATGAGTTATTTTAGTCATATCTACAGGTGCCCATAGATATCAAACAGGCATGTACAATTGGATTGTTGACCGCCCTTCTTGTATGGCAGACTTATAACCTAATTACATCTATGATTAGAGTTATTTTAGTCTTATGTCCAGGTGCCCATAGACATCCGATGGCAATCAAACATGCATGTATATGAATGTACAACCTGACTTTTGACCAATCTTTACATTTACACAGATTCAGATTACCAATAGTGCAATGTTCTGTCAAAGTTAAGAAAAGGGGGGCAGCATAAGGCCGTCCCCAAAATGAGCTTATCCTAGGGAAAACAATAGCAATCTGCCAGGGAAATCCATTGGTTCTTCCAGCAATGGCTCATGCCCAGAGAATGTCTGCCTCAAGTCATAGCACAATAACCATAGACAAAAACATTCGAAGATCTGACCACAACCAAGTGAATTGGGTGGCATATTTGCAGGAGCCTAAATGTACCTATAAAAATGCCTGCCCTTACCTGTAATCCCAGCACGTTCAGTGGACAGTAAAGTCGGATACACATTATACAATTTTTGTTGTTCAATTTACTTTAGATTTATCTTCAACTATGTATTGCAAAGGCCTACCACCCGATTGCATACAATGTGAAACTGTTTAGGTTTGACCGCATATTATATGGTTTTGGAAAATCTGAAGGAGAGTTGTACTAGAAAATTGTATAGTGTGTAGCCAGCGTTAGTGTGTAGCCAGCGTTAGTGTGTAGCCAGCGTTAGTGTGTAGGACAGGAAAATGACAACAAAAGCTTCAGTGTATACAACGTATCGCCTTTGTTCACTGCACAAAAGACTGATGAGCTTTATTTTATTAACAGAAAAAACAGGTTTATAAATCCTGATCTAGCCCAGGCACACATATAGGTATGTATAACCAATGCATGCCCAAAACACACATATAAGCATTTACAATGCAAGTATGCATGCCTATAAAAACCCATAAGAAATAAATGTGTATTTATGATCTTTAGATACTTAGCTTATATTTTCATATGCAGCAGCTGTGACCCTGCTTATAAATTCATACAATGAAAATATCTCATAGCTTTCCTGACAATGGAGGCTCATACAGATGTTGATTGTTCTGCAGTAAAGGCAGGCCAAAAAAAAAAAAAAGGCACACAAAGTGCTGCCAAAACCTGTGTGATTATCCTGCAAGAGTGAGGCAGAAACATGAGACCAGTGGAAGAAATAGCAGCTCCAATTTATGATTAAGAAAAGAAATCTCAGACGGTGTATACTCCGTACATTAAATATAAGAATATTTAATAGTCTATCCTGTGAAATGGTTAATGAGGCTGCATGCTGATCTACAGAAAGTCTAGCAAAAACCCCAAAGTGCATTCCAGGGAGTGGAAAATCTACCAAGGCACCTGACATCAATCCAGACTTACCCAGCGCCTTCAGATACTCCTCAAAATTCTCATTGCTCATCATTTTCCAGTACCCATTGAAGTCAGTTGACATGATTGCAGGTTTGGCGAGCACAAGTGAACTCCTTGTTGCTGAGGCTGGAGGAGTAGTGTGTGCTCTGGCTGTGACTGAGAGCTGTGCTATGCGAGCTCTTTACCCAGACCCTGCTGTTAAAGAGAGCCCCTCCTAATTCTATCACAATGCAAAAACTTACCTCCCTCCCACTGCCCATCTCTGACTCTGCACAGCTGCCTGTTCTTTGCTCACATTGTTACACTCAAGCTGGCATGTCAAATAAAAGTGAAACTGAGAGCCAAAACCAGTATCTTCATTTCCGGGATCACATTACTACTGTTCAAAAATGCCTGACCAACATCTCATATATATATATATATATGTATAATCTGTATCTATCAACATCTCATAAATATATATATATATATATATATATATATATATATATATATATATATATATATATATATATATATATATAGAGTTACAGTTACAACAGAGGGAAGTAAATTGGATTTCACCACTTGATGCTATTTATCCTAGAGGTTTGAATAAGGATTAGGATTTACACCTTTTTTGTAAATATTTGTTTAATATTTTGTTTCTTTTTTTTCAGATGTGTATACGGATATCCATTAACACTGTTGTATTGTTTGCCTCCTGAATATTAGCTGTAATATTAGTGTTGGTTCACACTGATCCGACCCGACTTCGGGCGACTAATGAAGTCACCCGTGCACCGAGACTTCGGCGCGGCTTGCAACGACTTCACATAATGGAAGTCAATGCAAGTCGCTCCGACTTTGCAAAAAAAAGGTGCAGGAACCTTTTTCTAAGGGCTCTTTCACACGGCCGCTCCGCTTGTCCGCAAATCATCCTATTTTTTTGCGGATGATTTGCGGACATAATGTAAGTCAATGGCACTGCGGATGTCAGCGGAATACCATCCGCTGACATCCGATTTTCTTCCTTTCAGTTCTGTTCCGTTTTTTGGAACGGAACAGAACCCTATTTTTCATCCGTTCAAAAAACGGAAAGGAAGGAAAATCGGATGTCAGCGGTGTCATCCGCTGACATCCGCAATGCCATAGACTTACATTATGTCCGCATATCATCCGCAAATGGATGGGATGATATGCGGGCATACGGAGCGGATGACACAAATGTCATCCGCTCCGTGAAAAAAAAAAAAGTCCTGCAGCGGCCAAAAGCAGCGGAGCGGCCGTCTGAAAGAGCCCTTAGTCGGAGCGACTTGAGTCGCTCCTATTAGAACAGTTCCTTTGCACAGCATTGGAAGCTACTTGTCAGGCGTCTTGGACCAAGTCGCCTGACAAGTCGGAACAGTGTGAACCGGCACTTATGGGCCATACACACTATAAGATTTTCTGAAGACTTTTTCCTTCAGATTTACCTTTCCTATGTAGTGCAAGGGCTTGCCAGATTGCATACAAATTGATTGTGTTTAGGTTTGACCTCATATTATCTGTTTTTGGTAAATCTAAAGGAAAAAGTCTTCAGAAAATCTTATAGTTTGTATGGCCCATTAGTCTCTATTTTTCTTTGAGTGAAGACCATCCAGGTGATGCTAATTTCAAGTTGATGAGAGAAGTTGCTATATAATGAATGTGATTAGAATCTGATTGTCATGCTTGCTATACCTGATGAAGGATCTTAAGGCCCCTTTCACAAATACCGTCCGTTTGTCTGTTTTTCATCCATCCGTTGACGGATGAAAAACGGACATCAATGCATCTCTATGTAAAAAAATGGATGACAACGGATCCGCTTCCATCAATGTCCGTTTTTTGGAATGGATGAATGCCCTATTTTTCATCCCTTTAAAAAAAACAGATTGGATGTAAACGGACAAACGGTCCATTTTTCATCAGTTTTTGCCTTGAAAGTGGATGTAAAAAAACCGGATGAAAAATTGATGAAAAAACGGATGGAAAACTGATACATTTTGCCGTGACTGAACTGATGAACTGAACCGACCGTATATGTGAAAGGGACATAATGGATCCGAAACTTTGACATTCTTTGTTATTTTGATGTCTCCCTTGTGAGTATTTTACTCTCTTAATAAATATACAAGGTGCTGCAGATTGGATCCATTTCGTTTATATATATATATATATATATATATATATAAACACACACACATATATATATATATATATATATATATATATATATATATATACACACAGTTAGTGTTTCATTTTTTATATTTACAGTATGCAAATATTATCCCTGATTTTAAGATCAAAGCTGTATAAGTTTAAACCCAGCAGATTTGCTTAACCCCCCCACTTGCCCCATCCCCAGCATCACGGGGGAAGCCTGAGCAGTTGGGGGAATCAGCACTGCATGTAGTGATTAGGGTGTGCATGCCTATGTCTACATTAATGAACTTTTTGGTTTGCTCCTTTTAAGCCCTCGTTCACAATGAAGCGATTTGTCATGCGACTTGCATGACAAGTCGCAGCCTGTTGCAATAGCATCGCTCCAATTGGTACGACGCCAACTTTGTTGCACCACACCGATTTGCAATATTAGTTCTTGCACTACTTTTGATGATTTTGGGTGCGACTTCAATAGACATCTGTGCATGAAGCCACACAGATGTCTTTCAAGTTGTGGTTTTGAAATTGTGCAATTTCATATGAAGTTGCACAATTTCAAAGCTGTGTTCAGTTATGATAGGTTTACCTTAAAAATAAATGTTTTCTAGGTAAATGCATTTATTATTTTTTACAATTAAGCCTACAGAGTATTGCACCCAGGGCCACTGATAGGGGAGACCCCCAGTCCTTCTATAGGGGGTTTAGGGTGAAGCATCGCTTTTAGACCGGGTTAACACTGCTGTGACATGGAAGTCGGACGACTTCCAATCCGACTTTGCCCTACGACTTCCATGCGACTTCAATGAACGGGATCCGACTTTCATCCGACAATACCAGGCCCTTTGAGTCTGGTATGGATCTTGAGGGGGAAACCACAGGCCAAAATAACAAAAACAATTATGGCATTGTGTCCCCCCAATATCCATACCAGACCTTTATCCGAGTATAGAGGCCGGCAGGTCAGGGGGAGACGAGCAAGCCCCCCTTCCTGGACCATACCAGGCCACATCCCCTAAACAAGGGGGTGGTGCGTGCTTTGGGGCAGGGAGGGCTCTGCGTCCCCTACCACAAAGAACCTTGCCCCCATGTTTATGGGGACAAGGGCCTCTTCCCGGCAACTCTGAATGGTTTTGTGGAGGTCTGCAGGCAGGAGGCTTATAGGAATCTGGAAGCCCCCTTTAACAAGGGGGCCCCCAGATGCAGGCCCCCCCACTATGTAAATGAGTATGGGGTACATTGTACCCCTACTGATTCACCCAAAAAAGTGTCAAAAATAAATAAAAACAGTACACAGATTTTTTACAAAGTCCTTTATTAAAGTAGCTCCAATTTGTCTTCTTTCTCCTGTAATCTCTTCTCCCTCCGGTTCTCCCCCCTCCGCTGTCTTCTTCCTCTGGTTTTTCCTCCGTTTTTTTCTCCATTCGCTGTCCTCTTCCTCTGGTTCTTCCCCTGGTTCTTTTTCCTTTGCCGCCTTCTTCCTCCGGTTCCTTTCTCAGAGCCCCCCACCCCACCCCACAGCACCCACCACCCCCATGTTGAGGGCATGTGGCCTGGTATGGTCTGGGGGGGAGCTTGCTCATCTCCCCCCTTTCCTGACCTACCGGGCTGCATGCTTGGATAAGGGTCTGGTATGGATTCTATGGGGGGGGGGGGGGACATGAGTATTCGTGCATGTCAGTTATGTGCCCTGTTCACACCAGTGTTGATGTCATGTCAGTTTTTTCCATGCGGAAAACTGCATACACGTTGCAGATTCCTACACAGAAAAAAATTTGCACATCGTGGTGTAAACAGGGCACATAGAGAACAATTGTTTTCTTTGAGCCCTTGCAGAACGTGTGCAGAAAAACTGACGTCTCATCACATGGTGTGAATGAGGCTTTAGGCTCCATTCACACTAATGCGTTTTTTCATGCATTTTTTAGCAATGCATTTCATTTTTTTAACATGGGTTCCTATGGAACACGTTCACAGCAATGCATTTTTGTGCTTCTGCGTTTTTGGAAAAGGTTGGGGACTTTTTTCCCTGCAAAATGCAGCATTTTGCATGGAAAAGATTTCAATGGACCTGCATCCAAAATGCAAGTATTGCGTTTTTACTGCGTTTTTTGCAGCGATGTTGCAGCGATTTGCAGTTTTAAATCTGCCCAACAACAAATTTTCAATAAAAAAAATAAACATAAAAAAAACGCAAAAGGCAAATTGTGTTAAAAAATGTGGAAAGCACAGCAACAATCACAATAGAAACATTTAAAAGCAACATGCATAGGTGTGAATTGAGCCTCAGAGTGATTTTAACCACTTAAGCCCCGGAAGATTTTACCCCCTTCCTGACCAGGGGGTATTTTGCGATTCGGCACTGCGTGACTTTAACGGACAATTGCGCGGTCGTGCGATGCTGTACCTAAACGAATTTGACGTCCCTTTTTTCCCACAAACAGAGCTTTCTTTTGGTGGTATTTGATCACCTGTGCGATTTTTTGATCACAAAAAAAGAGCGTCAATTTTGCAAAAATAACAATATTTTTCACTTTTTTTTATATGAAATTCCCCCCCCAAAAAAATGTAAAAATCAAAATTTTTTAACATTTTCGGCCAATTTGTTTTATGCTACCTATGTTTGGTAAAAAACCCCGCAAAAAGCGTATTTTGATTGGTTTGCGCAAAAGTTATCGCGTTTACTAACAAAGGGAAAGATTTTTGTAATTTTTGTTGTTTTTTTTAGCGCGTAATGGCGGCGATCTGCAATTTTTTTTTCGGTACTGCGACATTGCGGCGGACAGATCGGACCCTTGACTGACATTTTTGACACTTTTGGGGTTACCAGTGACATTACTACAGTAATCAGTGCTATACATATGCACTGTTACTGCAAAATTACACTGGTAGTGAAGGGGTTAACTTTATTTGAGAGGGAGGAGCTGTGTGTGTCCCTAGGGGCGTGATTCTAACTGTGATTGGCTGTCTGTTGAGCCGTAGAAACAGTGATCAACGGTTCTACATAGTAGAACCGTGTGATCAGTTTCTACACAGGGGAGAATGACAGGCAGCTTGTTTACACAAGCTGCCTGCCTTTCTCCCTCTCCCCCGACGATCGCAGAGTGACCGGCGGACATCGGGTCCGCCGGTCACACGCGCGGGGGGGTCCGTGACCACGCGGGAGCGCGCCTCCGGCGGCGCGCGCTCGCTCCCTAGACCCTCACAGGCTAGCTACCTCACTTTGCCTGTGAGGGGCTGACTGCCGACGTAGATAGTCGTTAGGCAGTCGGCAAGTGGTTAAAGGTTAAAATAATAAAAAAAAAATAACAAACATGTTATGCTTACCTGCTCTGTGAAAGGGATTTGCACAGAGCAGTCCCGATCCTCCTTTTCTGGGGTGCCCCAGTGTCGATCCTGGCTCCTCCTTTTCATCGGGTGCCCCCACTAGGGTTGCCACCTCATCCCTTTAAACCAGGACACGTTTGTGGGATACTCCTTATACATTTTTGTACTGGAATTTTTGAAGGGGCCAGATGCTCAGAGCCAGTGAGGACATGGTTCAGTTTGGCGAGGGGTGGGTGTAGCACCCTCCTGGGTAGATGCCAGAGAGAGAATATAGATTTGAATCCTGTCTGCTTACCAGAGGGATTGCAGGTAAATCTATATTTGTTCTCTGCCTACTGGAGAGCAGGATCTGCTAGTGAGGTCTGCTCAATGTGCTCAGTTGCAACCCAGTCTGTCTGCAGAGTGTTTCACACTGGTCCAATAGGGAGGCATATTGGACAGTGGGAGGAAACCTGATGAATGAGTGCACAGGCGTTTAATACAGCCCTGGTGATTTGGCAGAGGAAAGTGTCTCGGTGCATGCTGGGATACTGTATAAAAGCCAGGAGTACATGTGCTTGGGGTCTTTCATATAGATAGCAGAGTCCCGGAGGGAGGGGGCAGCTGCCTCCTCCTCTGTAGAGGTGCTATGTCTCTCTACAGACAGAGATCCTCATTTGCCCCTCCCCTCTCCATCAGTACTGGGGTTACATTATCTGAGTAAAGGAGAGACACATTGGAATACTAGGCAGTACCTGTATGCAATTGTGTATTTGGATTGGAAGAATAAATTACCTCTAATATTGGTCAAAAAGTTAATTTATTTTAGTAATTAAATGAAAAAAGTAAAAATCATATTTTATATGGATGCGTTACACTCAGAGTGATATATTTCAAGCATTTAATTTTGATGATTATGGCTTACAGCTAGTGAAAAACCAAAATTCAGTATCTCAGAAAATTAGAATATTACATAAGACCAATAAAAAAAAAGTATTTTTCATACAGAAATGTAGGCTTACTGAGAAGTATGTCCATTTACAGAACAGTATATACTCAATACTTGGTCGTGGCTCATTTTGCATGAATTACTGTATCAATGCGGTGTGGCATAGAGGCGATCAGCCTGTGGCACTGCCGAGATGTTATGAAAGCCCAGGTTGCTTTGATAGTTGCCATCAGCTCGTCTGTATTGTTGTCTCTAGTGTCTCATCTTCCTCATGACAATATTCCACAGATTTCCTATGGGGTTTAGGTAAGATGAGTTTGCTGGCCAATCAAGCACAGTGATACTATGATCATTAAACTAGGTATTGGTACTTTTGGCAGTGTGGGCAGGTGCCAAGTCCTGCTGGAAAATGAAATAATCTCCAAAAAGTTGGTCAGCAGAGAGAAGCATGAAGTGCTCTAGAATTTCCTAGTAGATGTGCTGACTTTGGACTTGATAAAACACAGTGGACCAACGCCTGCATGAGGTCCAGTGTGAAGTTTCCACAGTCATTGATGATTTGGGGAGCCATGTCACCTGTTGGTGTTAGTCCACTGTGTTTTATCAAAACCAAAGCCAGTGCAGCGCTCTACTAGGAAATTCTAGAGCAGTCCATGCTTACCTCTGCTAACCAGCTTCATGGAGATGCTGATTTCATTTTCCAGCAGGACTTGGCACCTGTCCACATTGCCAAAAGTACCAATATTTTGTTTATTGATCATGGTATACAGTATCTCACAAAAGTGATTACACCCCTCATATTTTTTCAATATTTTATTATATCTTTTCATGTGACAACACTGAAGAAATTACACTTTGCTACAATGTAAAGTAGTGAATGTACAGCTTGTATAACAGTGTAAATTTGCTGTCCCCTCAAAATAACTCAACATACAGCCATTAATGTCTAAACCGCTGGCAACAAAAGTGAGTACACCCCTAAATGAAAATGTCCAAATTGGGCCCAATTAGCCATTTTCCCTCCCCGGTGTCATGTGACTCGTTAGTGTTACAAGATCTCAGGTGTGAATGGAGGTGTGTTAAATTTGGTGTTATCGCTCTCACTATCTCATACTGGTCACTGGAAGTTCAACATGACACCTCATGGTAAAAGAACTCTCTGAGGATCTGAAAAAATAATTGTTGCTCTACATAAAGATGGCCTAGGCTATAAGAAGAGTGCCAAGACCCTGAAACTGAGCTGCAGCATGGTGGCCAAGACCATGCAGCGGTTTAACAGGACAGGTTCCACTCAGAACAGGCCTCACCATGGTCGACCAAAGCAGTTGAGTGCACATGCTCAGGGTCATATCCAGAGGTTGTCTTTGGGAAATAGATGTATGAGTGCTGCCAGCATTGCTGCAAAGGTTGAAGGGATGGGGAGTCAGCCTGTTAGTGCTCAGACTATACGCTGCACACTGCATGAAATTGGTCTGCATGGCTGTCGTCCAGGAAGGAAGCCTCTTCTAAGAAGAAAGAAAGCCTGCAAACAGTTTGCTGAAGACAAGCATACTAAGGACATGGATTACTGGAACCATGTCCTGTGGTCTGATGAGACCAAGATAAACTTATTTGGTTCAGATGGTGTCAAGCGTGTATGGCGAGAACCAGGTGAGGAGTACGAAGACAAGTGTGTCTTGCCTACAATCAAGCATGTTGGTAGGAGTGTCATGGTCTGGGGCTGCATGAGTGCTGCTGCCACTGGATAGCTACAGTTCATTGAGGGAACCTTGAATGCCAACATGTACTGTGACATAATGAAGCAGAGCATGATCCCCTCCCTTCCACAGGCCGCAGGGAAGTATTCCAACATGATAACGACCCCATACACACCTCCAAGGCGACCACTGCCTTGCTAAAGAAGCTGAGGGTAAAGGTGATGGACTGGCCAAGCATGCTTTCAGAACTAAACCCTATTTAACATCTGTGGGGCATCCTCAAACAGGAGCAAAAGGTCTCTAACATTCACCAGCTCCGTGATGTCGTCATGGAGGAGTGGAAGAGGACTCCAGTGGCAACCTGTGAAGCTCTGGTGAACTCAATGCCCAAAAGGGTTAAGGCAGTGCTGGAAAATAATGGTGACCACACAAAATATTGACACTTTGGGCCCAATTTCGACATTTTCACTTAAGGGTGTATTCACTTTTGTTGCCAGCGGTTTAGACATTAATGGATGTGTGTTGAATTATTTGGAGGGGACAGCAAATTTACACTGTTATACAAGCTGTACACTCACTACTTTACATTGTAGCAAAGTGTAATTACTTTAGTGTTGTCACATGAAAAGATATAATAAAATATTGACAAAAATGTGAGGGGTGTACTCACTTTTGTGAGATACTGTAACTGTGCTTGATTGGCTAGCAACGTCGCCTGACCTAAACCCTATAGAGAATCTGAGGGGTATTGTTAAGAGGAAGATAAAAGACTGATATCATACCCAACAATGCAGACGAGCTGAAGGCCACTATCAAAGCAACCTGGGCTTCCTCAGCGGTGCAACAGGCTGATTGTCTCCACGCCACGCCCCATTGATACAGTAATTTATGCATATATACTGCGGCAGGGCGCCCTAGCAGCGCAAAATCATGTACATGTACGTGATTTTGTACACGAGTTTACAAGGGCGTGTGTGCACCACTGGAGTGCCACTTACACTGTGATTGGACACAGTCAGAGCCAATCAGGGGATCGGGCGGCCGCGATGGCTGCTGGAAACCAATTGATTGCTCAGGGGAATGACAGAACGACAGTCTGCCTATGTAAACAAGGCAGACCGCTTTTGTGTCTGGGAGGAAAAGAGAGAAATCTTGTGTTTCAGCTAAGCTAAAAGACAGATCTCTCTTTTCCTCTAGTACATCCACTCCTCCCACAGTAAGAAAGCATTCCCTAAGAGTACACTGAACCCTTTGATTGCCTCTGGTGTTAGCCCCTTCCCTGCCAGTGTCATTTATACAGTACCAGTGCATTTTTTTTTTAGCACTGATCACTGTTTTGGTGTAACTGGTCCCCAAAAAGTGTAATTTGGTGTCAGATTTGTCCATTACAATGTCTCAGTCCAGCTAAAAATTGCTGATCGCCGCTATTACTAGTAAAAACATTAAAAAATAAATAAAAAGTTCCTCAATGTATCCCATAGTTTGTAGACACTATGGGCCGGATTTAAAGAAACTGCAGCTTCAAACATCTATGACGTGTTTCAGTTTCGCCGCGTTCAAATCAATTAACTGGCGCTGCGGCGAATTGGCGAGTAAAACAGCAATAATGAATTCCGCCGTCAGCGGGATTCACTTACGATCGCGGCTTCGCCAATTCGCAAACTTATGTCTTCCTGCTTATAGCAGTTTCACATAGCGATGTGGGCTAGTGGATTAGTGCACACATCACATGTCTGTAATTCATCTCCCTCTGCTGTAGGTTCGAGGCTTACCATCTCCACCTACTTTTTTTATTTTCTTTTTTTGTTTATATTGCTAAAATGGAACGGATTACATCATATATATTGCTAAATAATGTTACACTCAGAAGCGCTTGCAAGCTTACACCATTTTAAGTGTTTTTTTGATCTTGTCTGTGTGTCGAATCGATCTTATGAAGGAAAGTACCAAAGGCAAGTGACCAAACCCCTACCCTACTTCAGGGCAAGATGAAACCTCACAATTTTACCATGGTCTTCTTCCCACATTCCATACAATGTTTAGTTCTTTAGCTATATGTGCTTTTTAGCCTTAACACACTCCATTTTTTCCACCATACAGCTTTATTCTGCACAATAGCTAAGTGCTTTGCAACTTCACTGCAGTTCACAACGTCATGGGTTCAAATCACATCACTACACTTGGGATCTCTTTTCACTCTCATTTTTTTAAACAGTTTTTTTAAACTATCTTGAATTTGGGGGGGGAGGGGGGTGTCCTACCCAAATTTCAAGCACATCAATGGAAACAACACAATTTTGATTTTATGAGTGTGGTCCTAGTTTTATCGAGATGCAATTCTTTACATATTTACCATGGTTCTTACAATTTCTTGACCAATAAACATAGGTGTCTGATATTGGACTCTCTCCATATTTCAACAACACAGGCCCTCATAGTCCAACACTACATTTGCCTCACACCTCAACACAACACTGTCACATCCCTACTCTACATTACAACCCCTCACATCACCAGTACAAGCAGCATGCAAAGTGCAAAACTCCGGCCTTGGCAGCTTAATGGGCCATACACTAACAATTTGTCTAGACTTTTTCCTGTAGACTTAACCAAACCATATAATAGAAGCTCAAACCTCAACACTTTCAATTTGGATGCAATCAGGCAGGCCCTTGCACTACATAGAAAATGTCAATCGGAAGGATAAAGTCTTCTCTAAATCTTACAGTGTGGATGGCCCTTTTGTCTGTAGGCACCCACACAAAACAAAAAAACACATGTTCAATTCTAATGTATTTATTTATTTGAGAATGACAGCAGAAGGAGGGATGCAGCAAAAGAATATTGTCACTCTCCAGTCCGTGTGCCTTTACAGCGCCAGACCACGATCTTTGCTCCATGGCTACGGGATTCTGATGTCTTCCACAACTTCCGGCAGAGTTCAGAATCCATTCTGCACCTCTACCAGCTCATAGGGGACAGGCATGGCAAGGTTGCTGGGCAGCTTCCAAGCCACTTTCGAAGTTCCAGGGTGTTCATGTTGGTCATTGGCCATGTGCCTTACCAAATATCCACTGACCACAAAAGAAAATGAGTGGAGTCCATCAAGGTGGGTTTCTACCACCTACACCCGCAAGCAGTACCACTCCTGGAAAAATAAAACAAAGGATAAGACATTTCATTATGAAAATCACATCTTAATGCCTGTTTGCTTCATTCTGAACTTCATTTAATTTCGACATCACGAGTGAAATAACACATTTTATGCCAACTTACACAAACCAGAAATCATTAATGTAAACATTTGAATACACACCTGTGACGCCAGACAGCCCATCACCACAGGCTTCCCATGGTACGTGCCATGATTCCAAGATGTTGATGTTCTGGAAAATTACAACACCATAAGATACCAAGCAGCCGTTCATGTTATCAATAACTACACAGGTGGCATAGACACAAATAAACACCTGCCAGCTCTTCTCAGCCCTTTACACTATTCACAATACCAACATGTTTATGGTTAGAGGTGCATGTTTTTGCTCAAGTAACACAATTTTACCAATGTTGACTACACTTTATCTACAATGGCAAGTGTCATTGGCAGATGATAATCACCCTCTGTCTCCCTGTGAGTGGCACCTCTGCTAACTAGCTAATTAATACACATGCCCTATCTTGACCGGTTACAGTACTTACATGTAAAGTGGCTAGCAACCAGGGTATTCCGGGTGGCCATACCGGCAGCGGTGCTCCGCCGCCTGGGGGCCGCCGGCTGACGGACCTCTGGCTCCCTCTCTTCCGTCAGCTCCCAAGAATCATCCCGGGCAACGCACATGTTGTGCAACACGCAGCACGCCAGGATGATCTTGGAAGCCTTTGTAGGAGAGTACAGGAGTTCACCCCCAGGCCGGGCCAAGCAGAGAAACCGGGACTTGAGAAGACCTATGGTCAACTCAATGATACTCCGGCTTCTCCGCAAGGCCCTGTTGTAATTCCTCTCTGCTGGGCCCTGGGGGTACCTGATTGGAGCCATCAGCCACGTCAGCTGCGGGTAACCAGCATCCCCTGAAAAATAAGAAAAATATACATTAGTTATTCATATCATGTGACTTTAGATGACTCCTCAAAATGGGAGACAATTAGGCATTTTACTAAACAACCTGCTCGTCTGTTTGCAAAAAATCATATGAAACATCTCAACTCTGTCTAACTGCCTAAATCACTAATACAAATGGGAAAAAGGACACACAAAGTGGTGGGTTTCTCTTGCAAGTTACAACTTGGCCCCTATTCTGTTCCTATTACATTAGCCTAGGTCTTACTTCTGGAATATATCTGCAACTAGAGTGAGGAAACCAATATTGACTCACTTATGCAAAGTACTTTGGGGATATGGCAATACCATTGGAATCATTTGTAGGTTTTCTTTGGGTGGCTAGAGGACACCATTTACACATTGGTTAACCACCTTCATTGGACTCAAAGACAACTTTGCAAATCTTTCTTTTGTGAGCTGCTAAGCTGCTGATCTGGTTGTGTGTGAACAGCCTGACAACTAATAACACATCCATTTTAGGTAGGCTTTGCTTAAATCAGGGTGTACACCGATGTAGCTTATTCCTATGTCTATGTAATCTTACAGTTTATGTTGTTAAGACAAAATACTTTACCAATAAGCCATCCTTCGGGCATTTGTCCACTTTCAAACACCTCGTACAGAGTACTTGTTCTTAACATACTGGAATCATGGCACGACCCTGGGTGACCAGTGTTGACACTCATGATGCGCTGTTTGGCGTCACACACTAATTGGACGTTCACAGAGTGGTACTGCTTGCGGTTCCGGTATTCACTTTCGTGGCTCCTTGGGGGCCTAATGGCTATGTGGGTGCCATCGATTGCCCCTAGGATTTGCGGCATGTGTGCCCGCCGGTAGAAACCCAACTTGACTTCATTCCACTCATTTTCATTCTGTGGCCAGTGGATAAAATTGGGCACTATATCCACTATGGCATTAATGACCAACATGAACACCCTTGAAACTGTGGGCTGGCTAATGCCCATGATACTTCCCGAAGTGGCTTGGAAGCTGCCACGCCCTAAAATATACAAAGTGGCCAGCAATCTGGCCATGCCGGGCACCGCATGGCCGCGCTGTGTGTCCGGGTCAATTTTCTCTGCTATGAGCTGGTAGAGGTGTAGAATAGTTCCTCGCTCGAGCCGGAACTTCCTCCTGACATCAGAATCCCGCAGCTTGTCCAAATAGATCCTTGGAGCAAAAATGCGTGGCTGGCGAGGTAAGGGCACACGGACTGGAGGTGCTGCTGCTGAAGGTGCTGCTGCTGCTGCTGCTGCAGCTTCCCCACCTTCTGCTGCCTCCTGTGCCAGGGCCTCCTCAAACAAGGCACCAATAAATGCCAGCATTGCACCATCTAATGCGTCTGGGATATCGTCCTCCATTTTGAACGCGCAAATTCGCGAATGCGCAGATATATATAGAAACGGCCGCTAATTATCACACCTGTGAGCCAGCTATAAAAGGAGCACATGGCCAATATGGCTGCTGGATGTTATAGATCGATGTTTCTTATGTGCTAGCAAGACCCTGTGACCCACAACCTACATTATCTGGAGGTAAGACAATTGTATCTCTCTCTCCCAAAAAAAAGGAAGGAGACAATTTGTACTTATCTTGGGTGTGCTTAAGTTGTCTATGGTGAATCCCCTCCAACCCACAATAGCTTGGGAACCCCTCAAGTGTCTTTTAATCATTGGCAGTTGGCCCCATGTGCATGTGGTTTGGACATGTGTTTTCTCATGTTTGTTAAAGGTGTGCAGTCTAGATTTGGCATCTAAACCTGCCCCCTTACCTTCCCAGCTTCCAAAGACACCATTTTTGCTTTCCTGATAACTGTAATTTATTATGTGCACGTATGTAGGTCATGCGATTTCTCATGTATGTTTAATGTTTGCAGCCTCCTTTTGCCTATAAAGGATTACACCACCACCACCACCACCACCACTGTGTTTGTGACATTAGGTAAGTGTTTGGAGGGCCTCGTGTGATTTGTACCCCTATGCGTTTTCTTATGTGTTTTTTTTTTACATTTCTTTGCAGCCTCTTCTGCTCTTTAACACCACCACCACCACCACCACCACCACTGTGTTTGTGACATTAGGTAAGTGTTTGGAGGGCCTCGTGTGATTTGTACCCCTATGCGTTTTCTTATGTGTTTTTTTTTTACATTTCTTTGCAGCCTCTTCTGCTCTTTGCCACCACCACCACCACCACCACCACTGTGTTTGTGCCATTAGGTAAGTGTTTGGAGGGCCTCGTGTGATTTGTACCCCTATGCGTTTTCTTATGTGTTTTTTTTTTACATTTCTTTGCAGCCTCTTCTGCTCTTTGCCACCACCACCACCACCACCACCACTGTGTTTGTGCCATTAGGTAAGTGTTTGGAGGGCCTCGTGTGATTTGTACCCCTATGAGTTTTCTTATGTGTTTTTTTTTTACATTTCTTTGCAGCCTCTTCTGCTCTTTGCCACCACCACCACCACCACCACCACTGTGTTTGTGCCATTAGGTAAGTGTTTGGAGGGCCTCGTGTGATTTGTACCCCTATGCGTTTTCTTATGTGTTTTTTTTTTACATTTCTTTGCAGCCTCTTCTGCTCTTTGCCACCACCACCACCACCACCACCACTGTGTTTGTGCCATTAGGTAAGTGTTTGGAGGGCCCCGTGTGATTTGTACCCCTATGAGTTTTCTTATGTGTTTTTTTTTTACATTTCTTTGCAGCCTCTTCTGCTCTTTGCCACCACCACCACCACCACCACCACCACCACCACCACCACTGTGTTTGTGCCATTAGGTAAGTGTTTGGAGGGCCTCGTGTGATTTGTACCCCTATGCGTTTTCTTATGTGTTTTTTTTTTACATTTCTTTGCAGCCTCTTCTGCTCTTTGCCACCACCACCACCACCACCACCACTGTGTTTGTGCCATTAGGTAAGTGTTTGGAGGGCCTCGTGTGATTTGTACCCCTATGCGTTTTCTTATGTGTTTTTTTTTTACATTTCTTTGCCGCCTCTTCTGCTCTTTGCCACCACCACCACCACCACCACCACTGTGTTTGTGCCATTAGGTAAGTGTTTGGAGGGCCTCGTGTGATTTGTACCCCTATGAGTTTTCTTATGTGTTTTTTTTTTACATTTCTTTGCAGCCTCTTCTGCTCTTTGCCACCACCACCACCACCACCACCACCACCACCACCACCACTGTGTTTGTGCCATTAGGTAAGTGTTTGGAGGGCCTCGTGTGATTTGTACCCCTATGCGTTTTCTTATGTGTTTTTTTTTTACATTTCTTTGCAGCCTCTTCTGCTCTTTGCCACCACCACCACCACCACCGTGTTTGTGCCATTAGGTAAGTGTTTGGAGGGCCTCGTGTGATTTGTACCCATATGCGTTTTCTTATGTGTTTTTTTTTTTTCCTTTTCTTTGCAGCCTCTTCTGCTCTTTGCCCACTACTACCACCACCACCACGACCAAGTCTGTTTGTGCCATTAGGTAAGTGTGTTCTGTAACTGTTCACTAATTATACTGTATATGAAGAGCAATCTGCAAATCCTGTTTTTTCTGTTTTCTCTTTTGTCATTTCAGATTTAGGAGTTTGGGGCTCTTTGCTGCTGCTGGACAGCCAGATTCTCTGCCCACCTCGTGCTCCCATGGCCCCACCCACTGGAAGGATGAGAAGGGCCAGGGGGGCCAGGGGGGCCAGGGGGGCCAGGGGGGGCAGGGGGGGCAGGGTGGGCAGATCGTCTGGCTCTGGTGTGAGGGAGGCTCCAGCTGTATCCATGAGGGAGTCCACCATCCCCATCCCGGAGGAGGAAGCCGGGGGAGGTGTTAACACACCAAGTGGACAAGCTGGCTCTTCTGACAGTAGTCCTGGAGCGGGTCCGTCCACCAGAGTCAGCTTGTCCACATTAACCCGGCTTCCCCGTTTCACCCACAATCAGTGCTGTGCCCTGGTCCACGCCTATATGGCCAGATATCAGGCGATACATGGGACCAGGGCCGCGTCTTACTCAGTAACAGAGAAGAACAGATTGTGGGATGAAATCCGGGATGCTGTAAATGCACTGGGTGAAGCACCTCGCCACCGTGACAGTGTGCGGAAGAAGGTCAACGACATCTGTGGGTCCGTTCGGAAGAAGCTAATTGCATGGGCTGCGGAGGGTCTTTATGACCGTCAAGGTCGGCTGGATGAACGTGCACGAAGTTCTCTCTGGGATTATCAATTACCTTTCTTGAACATCATAGGACCCGATACCATCTTTCCCAGAGAGGACTTAGATTCGGATGCTTTGCACCGAGGTAGGATATTATCTTGGATGTCAATTGTGTGAGTTGTTTGGAAAAGATTAACTACTATCCTATGTGTGACATTAAGAGAATGTGATACTTGCCCTTCCAATTGTCCTTTTTTTGTTTTCCCCAACCTGCAATTTGTTCATCTGTAGCACGGATCTCAGCCCCTCCACAGCCCATGCAGCTTGGCGAACCAGACGGACTCACAGGTGTTGACATCAGTGCTGACCCTCCTCCTGGTAGGTCCAATATCATACTGTGCCAAACAATGTAGATGTTTTTTTTTGGCAAAGATAGCTCATATTGCTATGTCCTTTACAGAAGATCCGCAGCAGGGAACACACCCAGTGCAGCTAGGCCTGGAGGAAGGTGTTGGTATGTCTAGTCAAATAATGTTTTTTTGAATCTTATTAACCCCATTAACACACATGTTTTTTCTTAGGAAAGAGTGTTGCCTTTTAGATGTTTACCCTGCAAAACACAGTTGACAGCATTAATGGGTGCCGTCATTAGTAGGCAGACCAAGCCTTCTTAACCTTTGGGAGGGTTTAGCAAGTGTCCTATGAGCCCAGGAAAGCACTTTTGAATGTTTGGCCTCAATGCTTCATTCATGAAGCTAGGAGGGCAATCTGGCCATAATCATTACTGACTAAGGTTATGTACTAAACATGTTTTTTTTTTTTTTTTTTAAAAGAACATCAGGCCCCTCTTGACGTTGCAGCTGGAGTTGGATCAGGAGCTGGCGACGATTCTGCATCCAGTGCTGTGGTATGTGATATAAGGGAACAAGGTGCACATGTAACATTTCAATGGTAGCATTGATTTTGGACTAGATGTGGCTTACATTGTGTGTGTTAAATTAGTGCTATGACATTCTGACGATGCACCAGCACAACAAGAGTTCTATCTTGAACATCAGGGAATTATGTTATAATTTGGTGTGCCACTAATGTTCCAAAAACATCCAGGATCTTTAAAGTCCGGCCCGTCTTTGATTTTCCAGGTCCAAATTCATGGGTATCGTTTGGTTGGGTTGTCCTCTAGCCGATTGATGGCAAGATTTTAGACAACATACGTAGATGTATAAAGTCATTGGTGTAGTAACAGATTTACCAAAAGCATAAACAACCTACCACACCAGGGTTAATTGGGAACACCTTCATGTTGAATCTTTTTTGCCTTTGTCATATTAGTCCTACCAATATAATATGTACCCATTATCAGAAGTGTTGCTAGCTTGGATAATCTTACAATGAACAAGTACTCATTAGAAGCACATCAAACTTTTCAACGTTCTGCTTGGGGTGTTAAGTTGTCAAACTAATCTGAAATATTTAGTCATGATGTTTGATAATGATTTGGTCTATTTCTTCTGCTTTCAGGTAGCCTTAGATGCAGAGGGATTGTCACCTACCCAACTTCGTCCATCTATGCTGGATGTAGCCGAGAGGCTGCTTGATGAGTATCAGGTCCAAAATGAGTTAAGGAGGCGTACTCAGCAATCTACTGAGGCAGTACGTCTGCTCGGGCTCATACAGGAATCTGTAGCAACAATGGTACAGGTTCACCAGGATATGTTACAGGTTCAACAGGATATGCGTAACAGCTTGGTAAGTTTAGCAGACCAGCATCAACGGGATCGGCAAAGTGTTGACACTCAGGTGCTGGCCACACGCCAATGCCTGTTTGGATCTGAAGATGCCCCATTGGCAGAGCCCTCCCAAACATCTCACTCACCTGCCACTGCAGGTTGTGGTAGTGGGAGGGTAATGCCAGTGTTGGCCACTTGTCAGGCAGCTGGGGATGGGACAATTCCTCCTGTAGCCACTCCTAGCACTTCACACTCCGTTCGGACTCCCACACCCCTCAATGAGCAATCCTCCTGCACAACCTCAATGCGCACTGGTTCCACAGTACCCCTTCCACCTGACTACATTCCCTCCACACCTTTATCACTTCACTCCTCCCCAGGCCGTTCTTCTTTTTTGTCACCAATGCGACATGTCGTTTGCCCCCGCACCGTGGACCACAACAACCAATCAACCACCACTCCCCACACATCTTCACAACCCTTGCACCACCAGCAGCATCAAATAGCCTTGGAGCAGCAACGATCCCATCTCATGGTAATGGCACACGTTACCCAAATTCTTAGGCTGAGCACAGAGCAGATGGGACTATTGGCACAAGATCTTCAGTCTGGGACATTTCCAGGGTTCAACACCCTGCATCAGCAGCAGCCTCAGACACAAGATCTGATTCTAATGGGCCACTTTACCAGAACTCTAAGGCTAACCCCAGAGCAGATGGGACTATTGGCCCACCATTTGATGGCAGGAACCTTTCCATTGCTCACCACACTGCTTCAGTCACCACCACCACCACCAACTTAATTTCTTTTTTTTTTTTTTTTTTGGTTTTGTTAATGATTGTTACATTGGCCAATTTGTGGGGCCATTTTTTTTTAAATTTGAGGGTGGCACAATATGATTTCTTATAGTGCTTTTTTTGGGGATGAAATAAAATTTTATGCAAAATGATTAGTTTGTGTTTGCTCTTTGGTTTTTTAGGAGTGTTGGTGGCCAAGTAATGGCCCTGGTTAATGTAGGCATTTATACACACGTGCTTCTCGATCTCCAAACATATGATTTCATGTAAATTTAGATAACTCAATGTTCACATAACGACCCAAGAAAAGGTCTCCCTTCAAATGTAGCTTCAAAACAAGTCTCAAGGCTAACATAAACCAAAGCCAACATACTAACAATTACAGACCACACCACTCAAGTAAACAAATACAACACAAAAGACATTCGATGTGTACACCAAAAAGAAAACTTGGGTAATAAAATAAATGTTTTAATAACACATGTGGGTGTCTACCAACTGTAGCGTACAAAAAATATATTACAATATATAATAGAATGAACTAAATTGCCAATGTAACATTTGTGTTGCAAAGAGCAACATACTTAAATTTAATTTAGATAAACATTTTAAACATTTTTTATGTTTTGACATCATTTTTTGGAAGGTTTTCACAAAAACAATTCATTTTTGTAAACATTTTTGGTTTTGTCCGTTGCCATAAAAACAACAAGGCTTTTTTGTAAACATTTTTGGTTTTGTCCGTTGCCATAAAAACAACAAGGCTTATTTGTAAACATTTGTGGTTTTGTCCGTTGCCATAAAAACAACAAGGCTTATTTGTAAACATTTGTGGTTTTGTCCGTTGCCATAAAAACAACAAGGCTTTTTTGTAAACATTTTTGGTTTAGTTTGTTACCAAAAACAACAAGGCTTTTTTGTAAACATTTTTGGTTTTGTCCGTTGCCATAAAAACAACAAGGCTTTTTTGTAAACATTTGTGGTTTTGTCCGTTGCCATAAAAACAACAAGGCTTATTTGTAAACATTTGTGGTTTTGTCCGTTGCCATAAAAACAACAAGGCTTATTTGTAAACATTTGTGGTTTTGTCCGTTGCCATAAAAACAACAAGGCTTTTTTGTAAACATTTTTGGTTTTGTCGGTTGCCATAAAAACAACAAGGCTTATTTGTAAACATTTTTGGTTTTGTCGGTTGCCATAAAAACAACAAGGCTTTTTTGTAAACATTTTTGGTTTAGTTTGTTACCAAAAACAACAAGGCTTTTTTGTAAACATTTTTGGTTTTGTCCGTTGCCATAAAAAAAACAAGGCTTTTTTGTAAACATTTTTGGTTTAGTTTGTTACCAAAAACAACAAGGCTTTTTTGTAAACATTTTTGGTTTTGTCCGTTGCCATAAAAAAAACAAGGCTTTTTTGTAAACATTTTTGGTTTAGTTTGTTACCAAAAACAACAAGGCTTTTTTGTAAACATTTTTGGTTTTGTCCGTTGCCATAAAAACAACAAGGCTTTTTTGTAAACATTTTTGGTTTAGTTTGTTACCAAAAACAACAAGGCTTTTTTGTAAACATTTTTGGTTTTGTCCGTTGCCATAAAAACAACAAGGCTTTTTTGTAAACATTTGTGGTTTTGTCCGTTGCCATAAAAACAACAAGGCTTATTTGTAAACATTTGTGGTTTTGTCCGTTGCCATAAAAACAACAAGGCTTATTTGTAAACATTTGTGGTTTTGTCCGTTGCCATAAAAACAACAAGGCTTTTTTGTAAACATTTTTGGTTTAGTTTGTTACCAAAAACAACAAGGCTTTTTTGTAAACATTTTTGGTTTTGTCCGTTGCCATAAAAACAACAAGGCTTTTTTGTAAACATTTGTGGTTTTGTCCGTTGCCATAAAAACAACAAGGCTTTTTTGTAAACATTTTTGGTTTAGTTTGTTACCAAAAACAACAAGGCTTTTTTGTAAACATTTTTGGTTTTGTCCGTTGCCATAAAAACAACAAGGCTTTTTTGTAAACATTTTTTTTTTGGTTGCCAAAAACAAGGCTTTTTTTGTTTTTTTTTTTTTTTTTGGGTCCCCAAAAAAAGGGTTTTTTATAAATTTTTATATTTTTTTTGGTTGCCAAAAACAAGGCTTTTTTTTTTTTTTTTTTTTTTGGGTCCCCAAAAAAAGGGTTTTTTATAAATTTTTATATTTTTTTTGGTTGCCAAAAACAAGGCTTTTTTTTTTTTTTTTTTTTTTTGGGTCCCAAAAAAAGGGTTTTTTTTTAAACTGTTTTTGATTTTTTTGTTAGATTTTTGTTTATAATGGGCAACAATTACAAATGTGACATTTCTTTGTGTTGCAACGTGCAACATAAGTAAACAAACCACAAAAAAAAAATACTAGGATCTTTTTAAAGGTGTGACATTCCTAACGAATGGCTCCTTAGGGTCTGGATCCACGCCACAAAGGTGTTCCAAATATAGAATTCGGTCTCCGCACCACCTCATATAATCCAGGAGGACCTCGTAGGTGAGGTGGGTGTGCCCTGGGTAGAAAAAAACATGACAATTAGTTTTAGGCAAAATGATCCAAACAAGGATTGTAATTAATGTGCCTCAACAAATATGCTTAGGAGTCTATTGGTTGGCTTTTATCAACACTCTGAAGCAAATATGCTAAATTGCTGTTGTAAACCTTAAACTCAAACTTTCACAGCAAATTGTTCAAAAGGTTACATAAGATGGCTTGGAATGTTAGTAGCAGTTCCACCAAAGCTAAGTAAAATGCTTTTCTGCATGTAAACACAAGCAATCATTTTGAAGAATGTAAGGTGTTTTGGGTTAAATTGGTCAACACGATACATGTGCACACATTTATCTCTATCACCATTGGAATCTGTGGAGCGTTCTCTCTCACTCTTACTGTCTATAGATTGAACCTGACACATAGTAGAGACTCACCCTTAGGAATTTTGAGGGCCAGTTCTGGACGGAGCAGATGTGTCTGCTCCCCTGATCTCCTTTCCGCCATCCCAGCTGTGTTAAGAGAGAAGAAAAAGTTTATCAACAAATGGACTCACGCTAACTGTAGGTTACGCAGTCATGAAAACGCTCTAACACCCACTCATTACCCCTCCACATTTCCCTGAAAGTTTTATTTAGACATTGATATGGTGGTGATGCAGATTTGTACAGTGCAAGCGTCATTCTTCTGGGTGAAGCTTGTAGCGTTAAGGATACGTACTCCCTGCTTTTGTGCTGATTGTGTTTTTCTGATGTTTTTGGTGCCTCAGCCCTGCCTGTTCTAAGTGTTGGAAACATATCATTTTGGGAGGGCTGCGGAAAACTAATCAGGTTAGACTTACACTCTCTAGGTTTTTGGGGACAAGAGAAATAACAATCCTCCTTTTTACATGGCCCCTGTACACACCTCTAGGCACCTCCCTCCTGTTGTTTGACCCCACAGCAGGCAGCTTGCTATGGAGGCACATGAGATGAAGCCAAGCACCCTGTGCCTGTTCAGGCACTAGGCTGTGAGCCAGCCTTGCCCCCCTCCCTTCCAATGGTCTCAATGATTAGGAGTGACAGCATCAGGAGGCAATATTGGCATGCTGTCACCTCAGTTAAGGAGGAGGGGGAGTCTGTTCCAGACAAGTATTAGTGCAAAAATTTGGACCGTAAAAAATGGTCCCAGTAAGTCTTAGGGGGAATATGCACACCTATCACTTGGAATACTAATGCATAGAATGCATTCACATAAAGAACCCGCTGCCTTTAGAACAACTTGAAGCCTGAGCGGGGACATACACAGTTAGCATTTCTCCACTTACTAAGTAGACACATTACTGGAAAAGCACACAACTTACCATCATCAGGTTTTTTTGGGGCCCCTGAAGTGGATGGCGTGGCTGGCTCTGGAGAAACTGCACAAAAAGAACACAAATTGTGAACTGGAATGTGGTACATTACCGAGGAAGAGTATTTATGAAAGATTGACAAACACACATTTTCAGTGTTGACTAAATCAGGACATGATTAAATTACAATGTCCCCTAAAAATTTACAAGTACAAAGCACACCATTTCCAATGTAGAGAAACTAACACCAATTTAGAATAGGGTGGCTTGAGATAACTTACAAAAGATAACATGTCCTGTAAAGCTCCCCAAAACCACCTTTCAAACATGAAGGTTAAGCAAGAGTGTTTCATGACCAACCTTCCTGTCACATATAGCAAAACTACACTTGCTTTGACTCCAACTTAGATTATCCTAGATACACATCATCCTAGCACACACAATTCATGTGAGAATCTAATTTTAGGTACTTACAGACTAGTTCAGGGGAGCCTGGAGTGGGGGAGGATGGGGGAGACCCTACATGGGGGGATGGTGTCCCTTCATGGGGGGATGGCGTTGTATCTCCTAGAAACACAAAGACACAAATACAATCCTTGAACAAAAGCTATTTGATAAAGGCACACAGAAAGTAGTCTGGAAACATTGAAGGTAGTAGTTACAGTGGACTGGGTAAGCAGTGGCCCCTCTTCCCCAGTCCTCCACAACAAACATCCTCAATGTCAGCTGCTACAAAACCCCAATGTCAAAATATATATATTACAGCCCTTATATTTACCAGGACACATTGAACACACAAACACATGTAGAATACTTACTTCCCCTTTGAGGAGAGCCCAGGTCCTCATCCGAGTCGGACCAATTGGCCTCTTCTTGGCCAACAGTTTGTTCCTGGCCCGGATCCAGGCGACTCGGCCCTGCCTGAGGCTCCTCTCTTGCTGAAGTTACATCAACCACAAAAGAAAACAAAACAAACAATCATTCCTCCAAGTTCGACCTAATACACAACACACCAGCACATCCACATTACTTACAGGGGGCCTGAGAAGGCTGAGCCGCAACATCCTGATCACTGGTTTCTAAAATAAAAGAAAAACATTATATATTATTTATGGACACAAATAGGCAGTAACCTCTCATCATGCTAGCACCATACTCAATGCCCCTACAATTCAGAACATAGAAGTGCACTTACACCAATGAGATGCATTGACCATGTTTTAAAACAGGAGGGCACCATGCAAATTAAGCGGGCGCCTAAGGCCTCGCACCTACAGGGGCCTTGCGGCCAGTGGCGGAGCACCAACATTTCGAAGGGCGCAGTCAGGGAAATCTCCCAAGTAAAAGATTGCTTTCAATCCTCGGATCAAAAAGTTGCAGCAGTGTGCTGCAGTCCCTTCACTGCGTCTGCCAGGTGTCTGTTGTCCGCTGACACTTACTCCTCCTTCTCTGCCTGGGGATTGGCCGTCTGATCATGTTATCCTAAGATGTGGAGGAATCGGTAGGTGTGTACCTGCACCAGTAGGAAGTGACTGGCCGGTCAACTCACTCTGCTATCATCAGTTGTTGCTCTGGGAGGAGAGCTCCGCCCTGGACCCGGAACATACAGGTAACCAGGCCCAGACTTGATATTTTGCAGGCTGGTCATAGATTTGTTGTGTCCACTATGCAAAGTGGTTGAGTAGCCCCAGGGAAGTTGGAAGAGTCTGAAAATGGTTGGTGGAGGAGGAGGAGAAGAAGGCCCTGGGTGGCTGGGGGACAAGGAGAGGGCCCCTGGGGGTTTTCTAGAGGAGGAAAGATCCACAATGACGCCAGAGTCAATTGCCAAGGAAGAGAGTGGAGCTGAGCAAGTCCTGCCTATCTGACATGAAAGCCAAACATGGTGTAGATGGAGCCCTTTGCCCTACACAATGACAGCACCAGAGGTGGAAGGTGAGTGGTAGCGGGTCTTTGACATTATAGAGCATATGGACTCTGTCCATTATTGGTAGTTTTGTTTGGAGTTGTCCTTTAGATGTTTAACTGTGTTGTTTTTGACCCGAGCTGTGAGGGACTGAGGTATGACAGCCCACTATGCTGAGACTTATAGTGCCCTAGAATGTTGAGGACTGAGGAATCCTTAGTCCCTAACAGAGGGCACTACAAGTCTTAGCATAGCAGGCAGTATTTCCTCATTCCCCTACAGAGAGGATTACAAGTCCAAGCAGGTAGCCTTCTGCAGTGGGACTTGTTGTGCCCTTGACTGTGGTGGACTGAGGAAGGGAAGTGTAAGAGGGTCTCTGTAAGCTCAGATGTATGGGGGAGCTTTGGGGAACACAGAGTTCCCTTTTACACCAGAGTCCCCAGCTTCCCCCCTCAAATAATGGTTCCCAAACTCTCCTTATATCAGAGTCTTCACACTTCCCTCTTACAGTGTAGTAAGTCTGGAGACTCCGATGTAAAGGGGGCTCTGTAAAATGTGATTAGAGATTAGAAATTTCTAACATTTTTATTTTCTACTTACGATCCACAATTTTCAGCTGCTCAAATGGCTCGCTGCCTCTGACTGCATATTGGAGTGTGGCCGTCCTCCTCCTCCCCTTCTTCACCAAAAGCACAAGAGGGTGCCGTCCGTCCGCTTTGGCTAGAAGCAGAAGAAAAAAAAAAACATAAAAAATACGAATGTACATAGTAGTATTAAAGGTTGTGAAGAGACACTTGATGGAGGTAGGAAAGGTAGGAGCGAGAGGGAGGGGGGGGGGGGGTGTTGGTATTAGTGTTGTTGCATAGCTAAACACATGTCCACCTACCCAAAAAATTGTAACCTATCTGGTCACATGTAATGTATATTTTTACTTACCGGAGATTTGCTCCACAGCCTTTAGCAGGAGCCTGGGTGAGCGCCTTTTGGCATCACTCCAGGCCCGCTGCAGATCCACTATATCAGCCTGGAACTGAAATCTCCGCTGCAGCCTCATCCGGAGACGACACATCATCTTGTGCTTTTGGTGAAGATGCGTATAAACTTTATCATACCCCCAGAGGAGGAGGAGCTGTGGAAAGAGCAGTGTATGTTTGAGTCCAAGTATGTCCAAAATAGTACAGTCTTCAAATAACATGCTAGGTCGTC